>NC_064639.1:1136764285-1137069512 GCF_023864345.2 Schistocerca serialis cubense
CCAACATCAGATATATTTACGTGTGTTAGCATGACATATGTGTGCTTTGTGTTACGGTTTTTGGTTAACTTGTGGCACTGTCTAGTGGAGAAACAAAAGACACTACTTCAGAACATGGTTTTCGTGGTTTTTTGACTAAAAACTAAACGTACATCTAAAGATGAAAATAAACAAAGTAAAATAGAATATCTCCAGTAGCCATAGGCGCCTTTCTCTGATGTAACACATCACATGCAAACTATCATATTTTGTAAACAAAGATGCTGTCTGGATATTAATAGGTGCAAAGAATATATAACAAAAGAGAAACGTTATCTCGAGGTACAAGCAATATACATAATAACAATATTATTATTTCAGAATAAGGCTGAAAGTATTGTAGAGATCTTTGTTTGAGTTTCCGAATACATGCGTTGGAATAAATGTTTCAAGTGGTATACAGATCCGGTTGTATACAACTGGTATACAAATCCCAATGTTTCAAGGTCTAGTTTTTTGCCTTTAGTTTGGGTGTAGAGGGTGCTGACACTTGGTTTGTTTCGTACTGGTGGGTGGCCACTGCCGATGTGTGGTATTTTTCGTTCTTTACTGCTGCCATGTGTTCTTTGAATCTAATCCAAAATGTTCTACCTGTCTGGCCTCTGTAGAAACAGTCACAGTCCACACACTCAATTCTGTACACACCTACATGGTGAAGGGGATTCTCTGTGTTGCTGCCGTGAGGTAACATTTGTCCACTCTTGATGTCAGTGATAAAGGATATGTTTATGCCTTATCGTTTGAATACATTGGCAGTCTAATATGAAATATTACTAGAAATGCGATTGTGTGGCAGATGTTATTTTCTTTTTGTTTTTTGTAATCTGATTGCTTTGCTGCTATTGAGTGTTATAGTGTGCCACCCACCTGTATGCAATGAAACACCACGTCAAGAACTCAACCATCAGCATCCTGCATGCCAAACCTAAGGGCAAAAAAATAGACCTCCTTGAAACAGTCGGATTTGTATACCAATCGTATACAGCCGGATTGGTATACCAATTGAAACATTTATTCCAACGCATGTATTCAGCAACTCAAACAAAGATCTCTACAATCCTTTAAAACTTATTCCGAAATAATAATTTTGTTACGATGTATATTCCTTGTTTGCATCTATTAATTTCCAGACATCATCTTTGTTAACAAAATATATGACGGTTTACATGTGATGTGTTACGACAGAGAAAGGACCCTGTGATTACTGGAGGTATTCTGTTTTACTCGATTTATTTTCGCCTTTTGATACATGTGTAGTTTTTAGTCAAAGCCGACCAAACCTTGTTCTAAAGTAGTGTTTTCGTTTCTCGACTAGGCAATGCCACAAGTTACCGCAAAATCGTAACACAACACACACATATGTCATACTAACACATGTAAATCCACCTGATGATGCCGAATTAAACCTTCGAATCGCGTTGTTGATATAAATAAACAGTGAGTGGTAACAGTAAACTTGTTGAAACTTCCTGGCAGATTAAAACTGTGTGCCCGACCGAGACTCGAACTCGGGGCCTTTGCCTTTCGCGGGCAAGTGCTCTACCATCTGAGCTACCGAAGCACGACTCACGCCCGGTACTCACAGCTTTACTTCTGCCAGTATCTGTAAAGAGCATCATTCATTCTGGCAACAGAAATACCTGTGGTAGGGTAGAATCTCGACGTCTTCACGGTCGACGGACAGATCTGCAGGTAACAGTTCTTTTATCTGTTAGTAGTGCGTAACCTCCCCCTCACTTATCGACCTTAATGACAGTGAAAAATTAAACCGCGTGCACCTAATGGAAATTTGGGAAAAGCAATCGTCACCGAAATTAATTTGTCGGTAAAGAGGGAGGAAAGGGTTACATCTAAATGAAAGGAAAAATGCAAATTAAATTGGTGAAAATTAATTTTGAGAAAAGGGTAAAATTAATAAAGAAAGTAAATGTGCGGTCGTTACGTTAACAATTAATTGGCGTTAATTAGATATTTGAGATTTGGGGAAAATTACGGTCGCCAGTCCTATGGACAACTACTATAATAACTGAAAATGAAAGATTAATGCACATATAATTAGCACTAGAAGCGTGGCAACTGAAGGTTGACACGTGTAGTGTGAAAACTGAAAGTTTGTCAGAAATAATAAATTTCGCTACACCCTGACTTAATTTAGCAAAAGAATTAATAAAACCGGAAAATTGAAAGTTAATTTAGTGACTGAAATTAATAGTGAACTTTGTTTCTGAAGCACTGCGAAATTCAATAAAATAAGGTCAGTCTTGGGCTACCTCAACAATCATTTCAAAAGCTACTTGAACCTACGCAATTTGGAAATAAGAGTTTGAACCTGAATTAAATGATTCTGAACAATTAACAATAGGAAAATTTAGTACGTACCAAGCTGAGCTGCAGTCACAGGTAAGCTAAAATATGGTAACAAAACTCGCACTCTTAATTTGTGCTTGTGTAATCTAAATATTGTAGCCAGCTATGAATACTTTAACTGAACTTTGAAACTAAAGCAGTGAAATGGAATGATATTACTTTAATGCGGGCGTTTGAATTTCAACGACACTCTAGTTCATTCCGGAAAAAGGAAGGGACCCTGCTTGGTAATGCAATTGGGACAATGAGCAACTAAGGTTCATGCTAAGTTGCTGTACTTTAGTGATGCAAATGGAACAGTTTGAAAAGCTGAGGTCTGCCATACAGTTCTAAAACTTTACGTGCTTCCAGTCTTCCTTGTTGGCTGATTGAAGGTTTGAAGTCGTCGATCGGGGAGGTGGTGAAAGTCACTCATTGTCGGCCGTCGCTGTTGCAGAAGCTGGATGTTGGCGCGCCTTCTTCTCGACACGATCACCAGGTGAAACGGGCTCTTGATGTGCACCAGCTAATGCTTCCCGTCCGCGACACCGTGTCAGAAACCATCATAGCAATTACATGCTGCCTAACCCCGAAAGCGCGGCAACTCGCGGGAGCGTCACACAACACACCTGCTCCACCGCCCTACTCCAGCCAGACTCTCCCTGCCCGCGCTCCATGCGGCAGAGTTAACACTACCAAAGATCCTAAACACTTTGGTTCTCCACACGACCTATCGATGCATTCGTTCGATAGCATAGTTTTCCGTAGGGAAGACCCAGCGTAAAAATACAAATAGTATTTACAAAACAAACCAATTATACATTGACATAAATGCATATATATATATATATATATATATATATATATATATATATATACAAATAGTAAAATAATTACAATGTATATGTCATATCTTCAGGTAACAAAATAAGGAAAAAAATTATAGTACAATAGATGAAAATAGGAGGATATGCATATCCGGCGATACAATCTACTGTCTTCTCGCGTGTTAAATTTTCTGCAGCTCAAAAGACATCGGCACATCGTCAAATGATTAATTGCATTTGTGAAGCACTTTCTAAAGAGAATTAGCACGATATTTTGTGGTTTTATTATTATGGGGTTGAAGCTGACCTTCATATGTGCCTTATGTCTACATATTTAATGTACCGTCACAACATCAAGTAAGCAGTGATTTGTTTTTAGTTTTGTCTTATACCTATATTTTAACGTGTGTGTAATGTTAATCACTGTAGGTGTTCATAATTTATCCTTCTGCCTCATTCACTTGCACCGTGACGAATTCACTTGCGTTCGTTACCAACGCAGAAACATAAAATGAAATGGGGAGCTGTAAGGCCGTGCACAAAGCAGCTACACTGGGGGACGGACTGCGGCGTGACTGCAGTCTGCATGGCATGCTCCACGCCCGTATGTCACGCTGTCCGCTTCCACCAGGTAACTACAGTCGCTTACTGGGAGCAGCAACGGCAGGGAGCAATTTGCCGACCTCGGCGCTCTCAGACTAATGGCAGCCCTCTGTGACGTGAAGGTCAGTGTTCACGCCTCACCTCGGGCATGACTGCTCTGCAGCTGATTACATTGCACCATGGCAAAGACGTTTGACACAGAAGAGAGAGAGCCACGCCCTCCAACCAGGGATAAAGTCGCACATGCCATAAGCGATCTAAAGAATAATAAGGCAACTGGAGAAGATGGTGTAGCAGCCGAGATGATTGTGGGGATGCAACAAAGCAATAGACAACATGACCAACATAATTCACCAGATCTGGAGAACAAAGAAGTTGCCAGAAGGATGGAAGAATGCAATTGTAGTACCAATACACAAGAAGGGAGACAAGAGAGATGCAAACAACTACAGAGGAATATCGCTACTAGAGGTCGGATACAAGGTGCTGTCAAAACTATTGCTCAGGAGAGTAGAGGAACAGGTAGAAAGTACAGTTGGCGACTACCAAGCGGGATTCAGGAGGGGAAGAGGCTGTGTAGAACAGATATTTATCCTGAAGCAACTGATAGAACATAGGGCCTTAAAAAACAAAAAGACAGTAATAACCTTCGTGGACTTCACAAAGGCATATGACTCCATCGACAGACGGAAACTTGTTAGGATCCTGAAGAACAGAGGACTCGATGGAACTACACTGTCCATAATAACCTCCACCATACACCGCAAAGTGGCTGCCGGAGTATAGATGTAGGTGTAATTGACTACAAGAAGGCATTCGTTACAGGCCCGCACAAGTAAACAAATTACGAGCTTACGGAATATCGGACTAGATTCAGGATTTTCTGCTAGCGGCTAGAATGAAGATTTAACGCACTTTCCGACATACAACATGAACAAGTCTACTTCAGGTGAAACGAAACATATGCAGAAAAAATCTTGAGCCTCGGAAACGAGTCTGAATCAAAATTTGCAGATTTTAAATTATTGGAAAACTAGTCTTCGTTGTTTGATTTACATAATACATACAGAATCGATACCCGACCAAACGGAAAGGAAGACAATTGCGATCCATTGATACTCAGATGTGAAGACGATAATATGCAATGATATACAAGGCTTCTGATCTTCATCGCATACTATAAAGTGTCGTTGTTATAGTGTGAAAACAGAGCGATTTATCTGACATCCAAAAGGGCATGATCATTGGCTTTCTGATCGAGGGTGGAACATTTTCGAAACGGCTACGTTTGTAAACCGTTCGCTTGCCGCTGAGGTTAAAGTATACCGTGCATGACAAAGGCGACATCCAAAGACAGCGTCGAGGCAGCTGTGGTGCACCACGGGCCATAGAACATGCCGGTGAACAATGGTTGCGGAGATGTGTATGGGCGAACCGACGTGTAATTGTTGAGCAACTGACCGCGTAGATGAACCACGAGGCTACCAGCAGTGTCTTCTTAACGAGCGTTTAGCGAACGTTGCTGCGTATGGACCTCCGCAGCAAGCGCGTGTTTCTTGCACATATGTTGGCTGTTGGTCGTCGACGACGAGGACGGGAATTAGCACGCCAACATGACTCTCTTCCTACCCGTCAGCGCTGCAAAAGCTGGTTATTCAGGCTGTGGACAGACCACATAAGTGTGACTGGACCGTGTATGTTCCACTGTGTCTCGTGGAAATTAATGAGAATTTCTACAAATCTTTCTTTCTTAACGGTTGTCCTGTGTTTTGAGCGTCCCCAGTTTTACGTTTTCTCAGCTTTATTTAGTAAAGTTGGCGTGCCTGAATTTCATAAATATTTGCCTGCCCGGTTTATAAACACTCGATAATTTACATCTGAATATATTTCCGTGCTTGGAATTTACTTCTCAATGTGAGTAACTGCATTAAACCTAATAAAACCTCTGTCATATCCAAAATTTCAGATGTCCCCCTTGGATTAGTTTTGAAAATAAATACTGCGAGTAAGTTTTCTCCTGAAACAGGGAAGACACTGACAGAAAAGAAAATTATCATTGCCCTTGTTCGTTGAATCATATTTTTCTAAATAAATTTACGTTTCTGTGAAAACTGAATTCGAAGCTTTATTATTATTAATCGTTCTTCTCACGCGCCATTCGCAAACTGGACAATAAAGCAGAGAGGTGGTAGTACCCGCCACGATCCTTCGTATGCTAGTGTGAACGGTATAAATGAACATGTGAATGTTTAAGGGACGATCAAAAAGTTACTGTCTGACGGCGTTGCTGCAGCGTATGTTCAACGCAGCGCGACTCCGATGTTAGTATACAGGGTGAGTCACCTAACGTTACCGCTGGATATATTTCGTAAACCACATCAAATACTGACGAACCGATTCCACAGATCGAA
Organism: Schistocerca serialis cubense; assembly: GCF_023864345.2. Lineage (NCBI taxonomy): Eukaryota > Metazoa > Arthropoda > Insecta > Orthoptera > Acrididae > Schistocerca > Schistocerca serialis. Next base: position 1,136,770,512 of record NC_064639.1, read on the forward strand.
CGTGAGGAGAGGGGCTAGTGTAATTGTTTAATACAAACCACACAAAAATGCACGGAAGTATGTTTTTTAACACAAACCTACGTTTTTTTAAATGGAACCACGTTAGTTTTGTTAGCACATCTGAACATATAAACAAATACGTAATCAGTGCCGTTTCTTGCATTGTAAAATGTTAATTACATCCGGAGATATTGTAACCTAAAGTTGACGCTTGAAACCTCCGACGTTCAGTTACGTGTTGTAACAAACACGGGCCACGGTCGGCGAGCAGCATCTGCAGGGACATGTTTACGATGACGACCGTGTTTACGAGTGTGGCTGTAGTGCACTGTTGTGGTTTGGTCTAGCTGTCGCAGTGTCCGCATGTAGCGCTTGCTGCTATTGTTATTCTGCATTCGTCTCCGCACGCATACCAACTGTAGTACACCGTGTTACCAGACGTCTGTGATAGTGTAGTGTTGTAGGAACTGTGACCATGATGTATTCGAACTCTGAAAAGGCGGAGATGATACTCATCTATGGCTAGTGTCGACGAAATGCAGCTGAAGCCTGCAGGGTGTATGCAGAACGGTACCCGGACAGAGAGCATCCAACGTGCCGCACATTGCAAAACATCTACCGCCAACTGTATGCAACAGGTATGGTCGTAGCACGCAAACGGGTCCGTAACAGGCCCGTCACAGGAGAAGCGGGTGCAGTTGGTGTGTTAGCTGCTGTTGCCATGAACCCACACATGAGTACAGGAGGCATTGCGAGAGCCGGTGGACTGAGTCAAAGTAGTGTCATGCGCATACTGCATCGTCACCGCTTTCACCCGTTTCATGTGTCGCTACATCAGCAATTACATGGTCATGACTTTAATCATCGAGTGCAATTCTGTCAATGGGCATTAACAGAGAATGCGTTGCAGTTCTACCTGTTTACCGATGAAGCGGGTTTCACAAACCACGGGGCAGTGAATCTACGGAACATGCATTACTGGTCCGTGGACAATCCTCGCTGGCTCAGACAGGTAGAGCGACAGCGACCGTGGACTGTAAATGTATGGTGCGGAATCATTGGCGACCACCTCATTGGTCCTCACTTCATTGCAGGGGCCCAAACAGCTGCAACATACATCGCGTTTCTACAGAATGATCTGCCAACCTTGTTCGAAAATGTCCCACTGGAAACGCGGCGACGTATGTGGTATCAGCATGATGGTGCACCTGCACATTCCGCAATTAACACTAGGCTGACCCTTGACAGGATGTTCGACGGGCGTTTCATAGGACGTGGAGGACGCATAAATTGGCCAAACCCGTTCTCCTGATCTTACACCTCTGGACTTCTTTCTGTGGGGTACGTTAAAGAATGTGTACCGTGTTGTGCCTACAACCCCAGAGGATATGATACAACGTATTGTGGCAGCCTGCGGCGACACTACACCAGATGTACTGCGGCGTGTGCGACATTCATTACGCCAGAGATTGCAATTGTGTGTAGCAAATGATGGCCACCACATTGAACATCTATTGTCCTGACATGTCGGGACACACTCTATTCCACTTGTAAGTAGGCTGTTTAGGTTTTTTTATTGGTAACGCCACCTCTGTATGAAAATCACTGGCTGTGCTGTGTGCAGTCTGTGGCTGCTTTGCATTGTTGTAATACTCGCCATTGTAGTGTTAGGCAGCTGGCTGTGAACAGCGCGTAGCGTTGCGCAGTTGGAGGTGAGCCGCCAGCAGTGGTGGATGTGGGGAGAGAGATGGCGGAGATTTGAAATTTGTCATGAACTGCTATATTTATATATGATGATATCAAGGTAAATACATTGTTTGTTCTCTATTAATATCTTTCATTTGCTAACTATCCCTATCAGTAGTTAGTGCCTTCAGTAGTTTGAATCTTTTATTTAGCTGGCAGTAGTGGCGCTCGGTGTATTGCAGTAGCTTGAGCAGCGAAGATTTTTGTGAGGTAAGTGATTTGTGAAACGTATAGGTTAATGTTAGTCAGGGCCATTCTTTCGTAGGGATTTTTTTGAAAGTCAGATTGCGTTGCGCTAAAAAATGTTGTGTGTCAGGTAAAGGACAGTCGTGTATTATTGTTCAAAGGGGACGTTTTATACACTCCGTAATTGAAAACGGAAACCACGTGTGTACGTGTACCTCACCCCTCATGGTAATGTGTATGTGCGTCAGTGAAAAAGACCAATAAAAAGGGGTTAGCATGTGGATGTAATGTGCTGTTCCAGTCTCTTCTGTACCTAAGGTCCATCACCGTTCCCTTTGGATCCCTACGTAATTCGGTGCTCTCCGATACACACGATCGAACAGCGGAGGAGTGGTACTCAAGCGTCAACTTTAGGTTATAATATCTCCGGATGTAATTAACATTTTACAATGCAACAAACGGCACTGATTACGTATTTGTTTATATGTTCAGATGTGCTAACAAAACTAACGGGGTTCCATTTAAAAAAACGTAGGCTTGTGTTAAAAAACATACTTCCGTGCATTTTTTTATGGTTTGTATTAACCAATTACACTAGCCCCTCTCCTCACGTTCGGTCTGTGGAATCGATTCGTCAGTATTTGATGTGGTTTACGAAATATATCCAGCGGTAATATTAGGTGACACCCTGAATAAGCACTGACATGTAGGCTGGGGGATGATGTGACTTTCTAAAGTAAACTTTAGATCGCCCTTATAAATAAGAATGTGTTCAGTTTCCGTCGTCTGTCTTCTCGGTCGCCTCCTGTTCCATTATATTATAAAATAAAGAAATTTAGCAGCTCCCCTAAATTTCCGTAAATACCACTTCTTTATTATACTCACATCGCAAATTAATGAATGACTCGATAAATCAAAACTAGTCTATTGCAGGATTCCAACTTATCATGTCCTGTCTGACAATCAGTAGTCACATATCTCATCCTCCTAGCTCCAACCAAGGAAATAAAACGCCCAGACTCGTAGGCGAAAGAAGCTAGATCGAATGCTAGCCCGCGCAACTCGAATTGTATCGCCTACATTTTCTTCAAACAGCGGCATGGCAGTGCCGAGATGCCATTAATTCAACAACGCCACCGTCATTTCCGGTCCCACGTGGCTGCGATACCTGTGGTGGCGTTTCCCCTCTATGGACTTCAATGTTGGCTTGATGTTAACTGTTCTAAATGCCAATCGCCTCAGCTGTCGAGTCGCCCGCTTCCCGGAGCTGCCAGGCAGCGGACAGTACGCGCTTGTAACACAGACAGCGATGGCCTAGAGCCAACTGGATTGGCGACAGTTCAGCAGCAGAGTAACGCCGTCTGACGTACCGCAATTTAGAGTCCTCGCTTCTACGAAGACGCTAACGGCTCGTACGGGAGTCGTAGCGACACAATCGTATTTCACGCCACCCAGCCGCTGTCGCATTGTTTGTAAGACGTGTCTCGCTTCTCAAAACAAACTGTTAAACGGCTGCATCCGGACTCCGTGTATGTATATCACCAGTTACCTCCTACGTAACAAGTAAAGTACAATCACTGCTGGACATATCTCCACAGAGTGCAAACAGTTGATGCGCATTTCACAACCACATGATGTTTCACTTTTGGCTGATGTGTCGGTTCGAACAACACGCTAGTATTGCGGTGATGCTTCTTCAGGAACTCAAATGGGAATCCTTGGCGGGAACGCGACGATCTTTTCGAGGAATACTATGTGAGAAAATGTAGAGAACCGGCGTTTTGAAGCTGACTGCAGAACGATTCTACTGCCGCCAGTAAACATTTCGCGCAAGGACTACGAAGTTAGCAAAAATTAGAGTTCATACCGAGGCATACAGACAGTCGGTTTTCTCTTGGACTATTTTCGAGTGGAACAGGAAAGGAAATGACTAGACTCCCCCACGCACCGTTCGGTGGTTTGCAGAATATGTAAGCACTCGTAGATGTGCAAACATTTGACCGTTGTAGAACAAAACTGAGGGGCTCGGCGGAAAACAATGGTAAGGGACAGTCTGCGAGAAACAGAGGTATTAATTGTAATATGTCAGAGATGGCATGTTTCATTCATATTAGTAAAAAGTTCCATGAAAAACCGATAGATGGCATCACTTTGTCAACTTTCAGATTTTCGCTGTTGGCGCCTTTTCGATTTGTGTGCAAGTAAACAATGGTATGTGCCTGAAACATGGCGACAAGTGAAAATGAAGAGTCCAATGTTCGTGTGAAAAACTGTTGGAGATGACCTGGACACTTATGACTCTGATAAAGACTCTGAATACGTTCCTGAAGATAAAGCACCTCCAGAGTTGTTGATAATCAGGTAAATATGAATGTTTATTTTTCCAGCCCACCCCCTTCGGAGGGAATCAAAAATCAATAAAGGAAAAAAAATGTTTATTTCTGCAAGTAATCAGTGTTAAGTTGCGTCCCTTAACATTATTTACATGTATTTACTTGGCAATGTGATGCCCATAATGTTAAGGATTATCCTTAACACTACTTACCCCTCCCCAACATTAATGTATAGTGATACATACAATGGTTGCCTAGAATCTGTTGCCTTATCAAAACGTGGAAGACCAGCAAACAAGTCTTTCGTGACAGAACTTAAACTGAAATATTCTGGGCCTCTCATATTAAAGGAGACAAGCTAAAAGACATTTCCTCAAGCTTAAAATGGATACCTCCTGTACACCGTGATTGGTACAACTCACTCCAAGGTACTGCGGTTCAGCAACAAGAAGGCGAAGAATCATGTATTGAGAAAACAATGTGTTAAGTAAAATAATAAAGTTAAGTAACTGCATTGAGAATAAAATGTTTTCATACAAAAAAATAGTGAAATAAGTGTGAGACTACAATGTTTCAAATAAATAATGTTCAATATGTGTTTCTGAAACATTGAAAATTTTTTTTGCCATGTGATATTATATGCTAAAAATATGTAACTACTGCCGCTGTGGAATAAAGCAATGATGTTCCTGAAAAAATGTGGTTTTGTATGTATTTCAGGTATCTGATTTATGGGATTTTATTAAAATATTTGTGGTGCGTTTTCTCAAAATGGTTCAAATGGCTCTGAGCATATGGGACTTAACATCTATGGTCATCAGTCCCCTAGAACTTAGAACTACTTAAACCTAACTAACCTAAGGACATCAGACACATCCATGCCCGAGGCAGGATTCGAACCTGCGCCGTAGCAGTCGCGCGTTTTTCAGAACTAATGATTTGTCCCTTACCATTTTTTACTGCCTAGCCCTTCAATTGATACAGACGTAAGTTCTTGAACAGTAGTCACCATTAAGGTCCACAATTACTACACTTGCCTAAAAGTGCCTCCAAACTACCAGATTGTTCTGTTTATGGGAAAAGACTGCTTGAGCAATGTTTTTCAATACTTCATATGTAGTCTGTCCCTTCATGTTACGTACACAGCTGGTAATACAGTTGTCCTTGCAGTGCCTTTGCATTTGGATTTCTGAAGATGGAAACGGGTCATCCATACTAAATGATCAATAAAGTCCTACTTCACCTGACTTTTTATGCGACCTAGCCGGCTTAACTACAGATCTATGTCTATTTACCGAATATGCCGTTCAGTTTTTCTTTTCAGACATCAACCGTATTGTGAGTTTCCGTGTTGAGGTAATGTTGTCCTCAATCCGAAATTTGGTTTGAAATCCACAATGCTTTGTTACGCATCTTCCTATTGAGATGGTAAGAATTTTTCTTCCTCCAGCCTTTGAACAGCCTTACCCAGCCAGTTTTCTGAGATCCTACAGCTTTAACGTGAGCACGGCACACCATGGAACAATTTGACGTTTTTCACATTTATCAGTGAATGCCGGAAGTGAAAGACCCGGTACGTGTCATCATTTATGCTCATAGAAGACGAAACCAAATACCAGGACATGCGTCAACTGGAAGGATAGTAAGAGCTAATGTAATATTTCTGTTGTTCGTTTCTACGGCTCAGCGACCAGCGTATTTGCCATGCAGGGTGTAGTGGACTGGCCAGACAGCCAATCCACTATGACCGGTAGCCGAAAGGCACGCGTTAAGCTCACGCAGACTGGCGTGAGGTCTGGAACAGTTAAGGGAATTAATAGTAGCAATTAAAGTACGTAGTTGATGTAATACTTAACTTTAATCCATAATCGGTGTACATCGCTCTTGACGATACAAAAGTATAATTTCAATATAAACTGGTAATGGCGCCTTGCTAGGTCGTAGCAAATGACGTAGCTGAAGGCTATGCTAACTATCGTCTCGGCAAATGAGAGCGTTTTTGTCAGTGAACCATTCCTATGAACGTCGGCTGTACAACTGGGGCGAGCGCCAGTACGTCTCTCTAGACCTGCCGTGTGGTGGCGCTCGGTCTGCTATCACTGACAGTGGCGACACGCGGGTCCGACGTATACTAATGGACCGCGGCCGATTTAAAGGCTACCACCTAGCAAGTGTGGTGTCTGGCGGTGACACCACACAGCGATCCTGGGTTCGACTGCCAGTACTGTCAGGGATTTTTTGAGAAGCTACTTTAATGAGATGCAGCGGCATCAGGGTAGGACACCTCACAACGGTGGCAATAATGCCCGTTGTTTCTGGGTTCTGGTTGTACTTTGTCGTCTGTCAGGTCGATTAACAAGTTTCTGTCTGTGGGCGTTGCTGCAGCATACATGCGACGTAGCGCCGACTACGATGCGGGTCTATAAGCACCGACGTGTAGGCATTCGTGTCTTTCCGAGGCGCGTGTGGTAAATGCGGAAACGTGAACCATGGCGATGTTATTACATAACGCTTTCAAACAGGACCAATGTGCTCTCATTGTTTCCTTGGCTGCCGGAGGACAAACACCAGTAGAAATTCATCGGAGAATGAAGAATGTGTATGGGGCAGCATGTCTGTCGAAAACCACCGTTGTGGGTTGGTGCGCCAAGATCCGGCTGCTGCATGGTCACGCACGTTCCCATATCGCAAATGTAACGCAGAAGTTACGCCAACTCATGCGGGTGACATTCGTGCAAGCTCTCTATAGTCCTAATCCCTCCGCATGCCATTATCACACCTTCGGTCTCTTAAAACAGGCTTTGAACGGTCGGCAATTTGTACCGGACGAGAATATGCAGCAAGTAGTTACGGACTTCTTCGCGCAGTGCCTTATCAAACGGGTATCTTCAACTTGGTGCGTCTGTGAGATGATTCCCTGAATGACAACGGTGATTTATCCTGATTAGTATACCGATTCTGACTGTCCTGCCTTAGGACGAAAACTTTTTGATCACCCCTTCTGTATTGCTTCGTTTTATCGAAGTTAGAAATTTTCACACGTTTTTCAGAATCACAGCTACAGAATAGTTTTTATTTCGCGGTTGATTTCATTGTGTATGTTGCGCTGTACACTTGTTTTCATAAAACTCAGCTGTATTTCTATCTGGTTTCAATTATTATGGCTGTAAATTTTTAGCTCCACTTATAACACTCCCGTCTGGTACAACTATACCATAACCTCTAAGCCGGATGCAGTTTGTATAATGAAATTATTTTTATTCAAGCAATTACAGTATAAAGCAAAAGAGCAGTGTTAGCCTCTGAGAGGAATTTTGTTATGTTGACCGTGTTATACCTAAGGGAGGTGGCTCATTGGAATTGAGTCAGAATTACGTAAATATTTAAACAGTAACAAACAATATTTTACCTAGCTACACAGTTCAAAGAATAAAGAAAACGGTCGCCAGCCTAATAAGGCATAAGAATGGGTAACATTCTTGTTCAAGAAAATAGATGTGTACAGCTTAAATGGACAAACACTGCCTATACTTTTGTCACTCGAGAGTGCAGTGAACTCTGACACCTGCATGTGTTCACGGCAAGGTTGGAGCTGGCAGAGCAGAACTAACTATTTGCATAAATATAACAGATAACAATACACACTATTACTTTCAGGGCTTATTCAAACTGAATGGTCTTTATAACATTACTATTAATATTCACTGTAGAATCATAAATTGGACATAGGTTGAGTATTACTTTTCAAACATTTTCCTATCTGACAAAAAATTGTAAATGTTGTTCACTGCAAAATTATGAACTGGTCGTAGGTTAAGTCTCTCTCAGCTAAATACTTTTCTATTTAGACTGAAAGTTAAATGGAATTCACTAACAGGTTACTTCTCACTGTCTTTTGAATAAAGAAATTATTGTTTTCATAAATAGTGATCTTTCTAGTAATCGTTACATCGCATGAGCACAATAGACAAACTGTTGGTCCTGTTACGCCATTAATATGCACTTTTAATACACAATAGGAACCCAATATTGTACAGAATTTCACTTGAATAGCAAACTAAACACACTTTCAATGCACTAGAGAAACAAGTACTTAGCAAGCATGAACATATAACTCTCAACAGGTGCAGTTCTGAACTTTTACTGCAGTGAAACACAAATTTGAGATATTTGTAAGATCCTTTCAACAAACAGTATTAATTTTAGCACACTCTAATGCCATATTAATTTTAATATGCCTTCAATAAAGAACACTCGGTAAACACTTTAGCGTGGGAGGGACCCTAAGTGGATAAGTGACTGAGGATAGATCACGGTAGGTACAGGAGTTCAGTCAAATTTTACCTTATATTTGAGCACACAAAACATCCAATGAGCTGATCCTTCACTGTACATTACTATAGTGTTCCATTACAGTGATTGCGCAATGTGGTGGCGATTGCATGTTGGTAGGTGGATTTGCGGGTAGAATTGCTGGACTCTGCCATTTCTTGGTGGCAATATATAGGTTTAACATCAGAAGAGGCACCAATGTTAGCACTGAATAGGGGATCATGGAGGAATTTTATAAGGGGGCTATGCTCCAGACTGAACGCTGAAAGGCATAATCAGTCTTAAATGATGATGATGATGATAGATACCAATTCCAGAATAGTTCCAGCCATCCGAGGCATTTGAAAGCGCCAGGAAAAGCCTCTCTCGGAACCAGCACAATATACAAGTTTTACATGAGCAGTTGATAATTTGGTAGCTCGTCCCCGACTGATTCTCAATTCCACCTTCTCTATCCATGCCCACCACATTTTGCGCGCGCTGCATGCTTCCGTTCCCCAGGGGAACCACAACACCTTTCACATACAAAATAACTAATAACCCTAAGTGAAGGTCATCAGTTTACAAAACAACAGCCAAACATATTAATTAAAGCAGAACATTTGCACATATTGGTACTTCTACAAAAAAGTATTAAAACAAAATTATTCAATCTCAAAGATAACCAAAGACATTAAGTGAGAAAGCCAAACATATCATTTGCTCATATCGTACATATTACATAGGTCAAACGTCCCACATTCTAAAAGACATCAAAGTTTATAACAGAGAAAAGAATAAACACTCTCATGGTATGGATTCAATCCAACAACATTTACACAAACTCAGCCATATAACATTAAATAAAACAAATGGCAAAATAAATCAGTAGAGCTATGGTGTTACACACTTTTTAATGCCACTATGAGTGTTTACCTTTACGTCTCTTGGTTGCTTCTTATCCTGAACTAATCGACTAAATACTTTGGTCCCAAGTTTTTTAAAATACTTATTTCCTCTCGTTTTCCAAAGTTTTCCGCTATCAGCTCCCCCGTGTTTCTGTGAAGCATATCCTGTGTTTATTATTTTTATCATCATTATTACTGTTATTATTCCGTACAATCTTACTGTGTCGAACGCTCGCGTACAGCTGCATACAAAGAAAATTCGTTAGCGTCGTGTTTCATTCATATAGGCTAACGTGTCGCTGATGGTAATTTCTGTGTCGGAACCAATGAAGCTGTAATCAACGGTCTTTTGTGGAGCTTCATGCATTATGCGATCCCGCTGCCCAAACAACGCTTCGTACAACACTCGTCGTCCCCTGAGCCGCGGGCGCGTGCGTTTTGCAGTGTTTGTGTTTGCCGTCCGTCGCTCCCACCTCTTTTGGTCCCCGTTCGTTAGTCCACACATGTGCCTCTTGCTGCATCAAGTATCATCAGCCGGCATTGACGTGTTTAATTAGTAACTTCGAAAGCAAACGCGCCCCACAAATCTAGTTGGCTATTGCCGACCGACAGTGGCTCGTACGCTACAAATGATGCTCACATGGCAAATTAGCGATGCTGGTGTAATATGCGTGCTATTCATTAAGCGTGCAGGCGTTCATAGACAACAAGAAGCTTCAGTGTTCTCACTGCATGTAGAGGAACAGCAGTCCTCCGTACTGACTACGTCATCAACTACGTATTGCACTCATAATCGTGCTTTGGCGTATATCTGGAAGTGTTCGAAATCTACTGCTTTAGAACAATATGGACGCAGAGTAAGAAATGAAGACCCGTTAGTACGAGTAGTCAAAATCATCAGTCGTAAGCATGAAAACTCTCGCAGTCACTTCGAAATCTTTTATTTTATTTGTACAGAATTTTGTTAGTTACACTTTCACACTCTTGTTGTTGTTGTTGTGGTCTTCAGTCCTGAGACTGGTTTCATTCAGCTCTCCATGCTACTCTATCCTGTGCAAGCTTTTTCATCTCCCAGTACCTACTGCAACCTACATCCTTCTGAATCTGCTTAGTGTATTCATCTCTTGCTCTCCCTCTACGATTTTTACCCTCCACGCTGCCCTCCAATACTAAACTGGTGATCCCTTGATGCCTCAGAACATGTCCTACCAACCGATCCCTTCTTCTGGTCAAGTTGTGCCACGAACTTCTCTTCTCCCCAATCCTATTCAATACTTCCTCATTAGTTATGTGATCTACCCATCTAATCTTCAGCATTCTTCTGTAGCACCACATTTCGAAAGCTTCTATTCTCTTCTTGTCCAAACTATTTATCGTCCATGTTTCACTTCCATACATGGCTACACTCCATACGAATACTTTCAGAAATGACTTCCTGACACTTAAATCAATACTGGATGTTAACAAATTTCTCTTCTTCAGAAACGCTTTCCTTGCCATTGCCAGCCTACATTTTATATCCTCTCTACTTCGACCATCATCAGTTATTTTGCTCCCCAAATAGCAAAACTCCTTTACTACTTTAAGTGCCTCATTTCCTAATCTAATTCCCTCAGCATCACCCGACTTAATTAGACTACATTCCATTATCCTTGTTTTGCTTTTGTTGATGTTCATCTTATATCCTCCTTTCAAGACACTGTCCATTCCATTCAACTGCTCTTCCAAGACCTTTGCTGTGTCTGACAGAATTACAATGTCATCGGCGAACCTCAAAGTTTTTATTTCTTCTCCATGGATTTTAATACCTACTCCGAATTTTTCTGTTGTTTCCTTTACTGCTTGCTCAATATACAGATTGAATAACATCGGGGAGAGGCTACAACCCTGTCTCACTTCCTTCCCAACCACTGTTTCCCTTTCATGCCCCTCAACTCTTATAACTGCCATCTGGTTTCTGTACAAATTGTAAATAGCCTTTCGCTCCCTGTATTTTACCCCTGCCACCTTTAGAATTCGAAATAGATATTCCAGTCAACATTGTCAAAAGCTTTCTCTAAGTCTACAAATGCTAGAAACGTAGGTTTGCTTTTATTTAATCTTTCTTCTAAGATAAGTCGTAAGGTCAGTATTGCCTCACGTGTTCCAATATTTCTACGGAATCCAAACTGATCTTCCCCGAGGTCGGCTTCTACTAGTTTTTTCATTCGTCTGTAAAGAATTCGCGTTAGTATTTTGCAGCTGTGACTTATTAAACTGATAGTTCGGTAATTTTCACATCAGTCAACACCTGCTTTCTTTGGGTTTGGAATTATTATATTCTTCTTGAAGTCTGAGGGTATTTCGCCTGTTTCATACATCTTGCTCACCAGATGGTAGAGTTTTGTCAGGACTGGCTCTCCCACGGCCATCAGTAGTTCCAATGGAATATTGTCTACTCCGGGGGCCTTGTTTCGACTCAGGTCTTTCAGTGCTCTGTCAAACTCTTCACGCAGTATCATATCTCCTATTTCATCTTCAACTACATCCATACATGAATACTTTACAGACGAATGGAAAAACTGGTAGAAGCCGACCTCGGGGTAGATCAGTTTGGATTCCATAGAATTGTTGGAATACGTGAGGCTATACTAACCTTACTACTTATCTTAGAAAATAGATTAAGGAAAGGCAAACCTACATTTCTAGCATTTGTAGAGTTAGAGAAAGTTTTTGACAATGTTGACTGGAATACTTTCTTTCAAATTCTGAAGGTGGCAGGGGTAAAATATAGGGAGCGAAAGGCTATTTACAATTTGTATAGAAACCAAATGGCAGTTATAAGAGTTGAGGGGCATGAAAGGGAAGCAGTGCTTGGGAAGGGAGTGAGACAGGGTTGTAGCCTATCCCCGATGTTATTTAATCTGTATATTGAGCAAGCAATAAAGGAAACTAAAGAAAAGTTCGGATTAGGTATTAAAATCCATGGAGAAGAAATAAAAACAATGAGGTTCGCCGATGACATTGTAATTCTGTCAGAGACAGCAAAGGACTTGGAAGAGCAGTTGAACAGAATGGACAGTGTCTTGAAAGGAGGATGAACATCAACAAAAGCAAAACGAGGATAATGGGATGTAGTCGAATTAAGTCGGGTGATGCTGAGGGAACTAGATAAGGGAATGAGCCACTTAAAGTAGTAAAGAAGTTTTTCTATTTGGGGAGCAAAATAACTGATGATGGTCGAAGTAGAGAGGATATAAAATGTAGACTGGCAATGGCAAGGAAAGCGTTTCTGAAGAAGAGAAATTTGTTAACATCGAGTATAGATTTGAGTGTCAGGAAGTCGTTTCTGAAAGTATTTGTATGGAGTGTAGCCGTGTATGGAAGTGAAAGATGGATGATACATAGTTTGGACAAGAAGAGAATAGAAACTTTCGGAATGTGGTGCTACAGAAGAATGTTGAAGATTAGGTGGGTAGATCACGTAACTAATGAGGAGGTATTGAATAGGATTGGGGAGGAGCTTGTGGTACAACTTGACTAGAAGAAGGTATCGGTTGGTAGGACATGTTCTGAGGCATCAAGGGATCACAAATTTAGCATTGGAGGGCAGCGTGGGGGGTAAAAATCGTAGAGGGAGAGCAAGAGATGAATACACTAAGCAGATTCAGATGGATGTATGTTGCAGTAAGTACTGGGAGATGAAAAAGCTTGCACAGGATAGAGTAGCATGGAGAGCTGCGTCAAACTAGTCTCTGGACTGAAGACCAGAACCACAAACAACATCTTCATCTACATGCATACGCCGCAAGGCACTGCATGGTGCGTAGCGAAGGATACTCTGTACCACTACTAGTCATTTCCTTTCCTGTTCCACTCACGAGGGAAAAACGACTCTCTATATGCCTCCATATAATCCCTAATTTCTCGTATCTTATCTTCGTGGTCCTTACACGTAACGTATGTTGGTGGAAGTAGAAACGGTCTGCAGTGAGCTTCAAATGCCGATGCTCTAAATTTTTTCTCCGTAGTATTCTCGTAAAGAACATCGCCTTCCCTACAGTGATTCCCATTTGCATTCCCGAAACATCTCCGCAGTACTTGCGTGTCGTTCATTCAAACCTACCGGTAACTAATCTAGCAGCGCGCCTCTGAACTGCTTCGATGTCTTCCTTTAATGCGGCGTCGTTCAGATCCAAAAGACTTGAGCAGTACTCGAGAATACGTCGCACTAGCGTCGAACATGCGGTATTCTTTACAGATGAACCACATTTTCCTAAAATTCTGCCAGTAAACCGAAATCGACCATTCACCTCCCCTTCCACAATCCTCACGTGCTCGATCGATTTCAAATCTCTCTTACCTTGCCGTACACCACAGTATCATCAGCAATCTGCTTCCCACCTTGCCCCCCAGATCATTTATGTTTTCCGTGATTTCCCATAAATCGCTCCAGACAAATACCAGGATGGTTCCTCTGAAAGAGCACAGCCGGTTTTTTTTTTTTGCTCTCCGAGCGTGTGCGCCGTCTCTAATGACCTCGATTTTGAGGAGACAACGTTCTCATCGAAGGACCCTAATCTCCCTTCGTTCCAGGGTAATCATGAAGTTTTAATTATTATCTGGAAAAAAAGCTCATGGTCCGACCATAGGGCTTGGCGACAGTGTCAGACCATCCCTGTACATTCACATTTTTCCCACGATCGATGACTTTTCGGAGACGTACGTTGCTGGTTGCTGACCCAAAGGTTACACCTGGGAAATCACTTCAGAAATGAGAGTCAGGCAATGGTGTTTTCATCCAAGGAAAGAGAGTTCAGAGGAAGAGAAAAATTTTAATGCCCAAACAAGCAGCACGTGTGTGATCCATGCAGAATGGACTGCGGCGTTGTCGGGGTACAATAACATGCCCTCGGATAGCTGGAAACGACGGGTCGTGTCTTGTAACCTTGTCAGGAGATTTTGGTAGGACGATCCTGTGACAGTTTACTCTTTACGAGCGTAATCTGTGTTGTGGACTGACAAGACAGCCAGTCCACAGTGACGGGTAACCGAAAGGTACGCGTTTAACTCACGCAGGCTGGCGTGAGGTCTGAAACAGGATACGTAATGAATGCTATAAAGAAAAGTACGCAGCTGCTGGAATACTTAACTTTAATCCACAATTGGTGAACATTGCTCTTGTTGATGTACATGCTTCATTAGATACATAGCAAAGGATAACTGGCGCCTTGCTAGGTCGTAGCAACTGACTTAGCTGAAGGCTATGCTATCGTCTCGGCAAATGAGAGCGTCTTCGTCAGTGTCTGTTGCTAGCTACGTCGGCTGTACAAATGGGCGAGTGCTAGTCAGTCTCTCGAGACCTGCCGTGTGGTGGCGCTCGGTCTGCGATCACTGACAGTGGCGACACGCGGGTCCGACATGTACTAATGGACCGCGGCCGATTTAAAAGCTACCACCTAGCAAGTGTGGTGTCTGGCGGTGACACCACATTCTGTCTGCATCATACCAAGACAGCCCCAAGCGCTGGTGAATCCACTTCCAGAGTCACATATCCCAGAGGATGGGGACATCTGCCATGTTCAAGATGTCTTGCAAGATGTTCAAAACTGATCCACGATAGATTTTCTCTTCTTTCACTGTCGATCGATTACGACAGGCCTGGTTTTCTCTTTCAATTCCCGGTTCTCCCCAGAGACAGTCTGCAACATAATCCTTCGCCATTCAGGCTAGTTTCACCTCACTGGTAGCATATGCGCAACCTGATCACTGTCCCAGATGACGGCGCATTGTTGCAATAACTTTCCACAAAATCTGCGTGAATTTTTGTAACGTCGGTTCCCCCTCAAATGCAGAAAACAGTCCTCAGCTTTATCAATGGTTAACGCAATATGGTCCTGGCTTCTCTAGGAGCGTGCTGCGGTATTGTGGAGTGGGAATTTCAATGTAAAGCAAGGTCCATAGAGACAGTCTGCAACAAAATCCTTCGCCATTCAGGCTAGTTTCACCTCACTCGTAGCATTTGCGAAACCTGATCACTGTCCAAGATGACGGCGCATTGTTGCAATATTTTTCCACAAAATCTGCGTGAATATTTGTAACGTCGGTTCCCCCTCAAATGCAGAAAACAGTCCTCAGCTTTATGAATGGGTAACGCAATATGGTCCTGGTTTCTCTAGGAGCTTGCTACGGTATTGTGGAGTGGGAATTTCAATGTAAAGCAAGGTTGCAGACACGAACTTCCAAAGACACAAAGAATAATAAGTATCCGAGAAGTTAAAGTTGCTGTGTCCAAAACGACTTGAGTCTATAACGGAAGTCCTGCATTCTGAAAATCTTATCTGATGTCTAATGACTACTGAGGTCGCTGATATGGAGTACCTGGCGGTAGGTCGCAGCAGCATGCACCTAATTTCAAAAACGTATGTTTGGGAGTGTCCGGATACTTTTGAACACGTAGTGTATGCCTACTCGCGCTGCTGGGTGCGTCTTTCCACAGCTTGTGACTGTGCCTGTGCCACTTCGCTGGGTCCGACCAACGCTTTTGGTATGGTTTCCTTGGTTGTAAGGTACATCGTAGTACTGAAGGCATTAGCATCCATTTGGAATCCCCCAATAGATTGGAGAGGCTTACCAGTTCCGGCACACACCTTACAACCAAGGGAAGCCTATCGGAAAGCTTTGACAGAAACGGGGGAATGGGACATACTAATTTCTTTCTAGAGCAGCTCCTATTAGAACGTTGTCTCCGCCAAA
This sequence comes from Schistocerca serialis cubense, assembly GCF_023864345.2. NCBI lineage: Eukaryota > Metazoa > Arthropoda > Insecta > Orthoptera > Acrididae > Schistocerca > Schistocerca serialis. The sequence continues at coordinate 1,136,786,731 of NC_064639.1, forward strand.
AGTTAAAATGTTGTGTATACGTTGTATGAGTGTGTATGTGCTACTTGAAACGTCCCCTTAGAAAAATTATACATGACTGGGCTTAAACTGACACACAATATTTTTAGCGCAACGGAATCTGACTTCCAATAATCCCTACAAAAGAATGGCCCTGACTAACATTAACCTATACCTTTCACAAATCACTTACCTCACAAAAATCTTCGTTACTCAAGCTACAGCAATACAGCGAGCGCCACTACAGCCAGCTGTATGTACCTTTTTTTTTCTTTATCAGTCTACTGACTGGTTTGATGCGGCCCGCCACGAATTCCTTTCCTGTGCTAACCTCTTCATCTGAGTAGCACTTGCAACCTACGTCCTCAATTATTTGCTTGACGTATTCCAATCTCTGTCTTCCTCTACAGTTTTTGCCCTCTACAGCTCCCTCTAGTACCATGGAAGTCATTCCCTCATGTCTTAGCAGATGTCGTATCATCCTGTCCCTTCTTCTTATCAGTGTTTTCCACATATTCCTTTCCTCTCCGATTCTGCGTAGAACCTCCTCATTCCTTACCTTATTAAGCGTGCAGGCGTGCAGGCGTTCATAGACAACAAGAAGCTTCAGTGTTCTCACTGCCTGTAGAGGAACAGCAGTCCTCCGTACTGACTACGTCATCAACTACGTATTGCACTCATAATCGTGCTTTGGCGTATATCTGGAAGTGTTCGAAATCTACTGCTTTAGAACAATATGGACGCAGAGTAAGAAATGAAGACCCGTTAGTACGAGTAGTCAAAATCATCAGTCGTAAGCATGAAAACTCTCGCAGTCACTTCGAAATCTTTTATTTTATATGTACAGAATTTTGTTAGTTACACTTTCACACTCTTGTTGTTGTTGTTGTGGTCTTCAGTCCTGAGACTGGTTTCATTCAGCTCTCCATGCTACTCTATCCTGTGCAAGCTTTTTCATCTCCCAGTACCTACTGCAACCTACATCCTTCTGAATCTGCTTAGTGTATTCATCTCTTGCTCTCCCTCTACGATTTTTACCCTCCACGCTGCCCTCCAATACTAAACTGGTGATCCCTTGATGCCTCAGAACATGTCCTACCAACCGATCCCTTCTTCTGGTCAAGTTGTGCCACGAACTTCTCTTCTCCCCAATCCTATTCAATACTTCCTCATTAGTTATGTGATCTACCCATCTAATCTTCAGCATTCTTCTGTAGCACCACATTTCGAAAGCTTCTATTCTCTTCTTGTCCAAACTATTTATCGTCCATGTTTCACTTCCATACATGGCTACACTCCATACGAATACTTTCAGAAATGACTTCCTGACACTTAAATCAATACTGGATGTTAACAAATTTCTCTTCTTCAGAAACGCTTTCCTTGCCATTGCCAGCCTACATTTTATATCCTCTCTACTTCGACCATCATCAGTTATTTTGCTCCCCAAATAGCAAAACTCCTTTACTACTTTAAGTGCCTCATTTCCTAATCTAATTCCCTCAGCATCACCCGACTTAATTAGACTACATTCCATTATCCTTGTTTTGCTTTTGTTGATGTTCATCTTATATCCTCCTTTCAAGACACTGTCCATTCCATTCAACTGCTCTTCCAAGACCTTTGCTGTGTCTGACAGAATTACAATGTCATCGGCGAACCTCAAAGTTTTTATTTCTTCTCCATGGATTTTAATACCTACTCCGAATTTTTCTGTTGTTTCCTTTACTGCTTGCTCAATATACAGATTGAATAACATCGGGGAGAGGCTACAACCCTGTCTCACTTCCTTCCCAACCACTGTTTCCCTTTCATGCCCCTCAACTCTTATAACTGCCATCTGGTTTCTGTACAAATTGTAAATAGCCTTTCGCTCCCTGTATTTTACCCCTGCCACCTTTAGAATTCGAAATAGATATTCCAGTCAACATTGTCAAAAGCTTTCTCTAAGTCTACAAATGCTAGAAACGTAGGTTTGCTTTTATTTAATCTTTCTTCTAAGATAAGTCGTAAGGTCAGTATTGCCTCACGTGTTCCAATATTTCTACGGAATCCAAACTGATCTTCCCCGAGGTCGGCTTCTACTAGTTTTTTCATTCGTCTGTAAAGAATTCGCGTTAGTATTTTGCAGCCGTGGCTTGTTAAACTGATAGTTCGGTAATTTTCACATCAGTCAACACCTGCTTTCTTTGGGTTTGGAATTATTATATTCTTCTTGAAGTCTGAGGGTATTTCCCCTGTCTCTTATATCTTGTTCACCAGATGGTACAGTTTTATCAGGGCTGGCTCTCCCAAGGCTATCAGTAGTTGTAATGAAATGCTGTCTACTCCCTGGGCGTTGTTTGGAGTTAGGTCTTTCAGTGCTCTATCAAACTCTTCACGCAGTATCATATCTCCCATTTCATCTTCATCTACCTCCTCTTCCATTTCAAAAGCGGTTCAAATGGCTCTGAGCACTATGGGACTTAACGTCTGAGGTCATCAGTCTCCTAAAACTTAGAACTACTTAAAGATAAGTAACCTATGGACATCACACACATCCATGCCCTAGGAAGGATTCCAGACTGAAGCGGCTAGAACCGCTCGGACACATCGGCTGGCTCTTCCATTTCCATAATATTGTCCTCAAGAACATCGCCCTTGTATAGACCCTGTATATACTCCTTCCACCTTTCTGCTTTCCCTTCTTTGCTTAGAACTGGGTTGCCATCTGAGCTCTTGACATTCATGCAAGTGGCTCTCTTTTCTCGAAAGGTCTCTTTAATTTTCCTGTAGGCAGTATCTAACTTACCCCTTGTGATATACGCCTCTACATCCTTACATTTGTCCTCTAGCCATCCTTCTTTGCCATTTTGCGCTTCCTGTCGGTCTCATGTAGATGTAGAAAAGATAAATCTGGGTTTGAACCGTTGTCCTCGCGTTTGCGAGACCAGCGTGCTGACCACTCTGCAACCTCGCTCGCTGACTACCCCTGCTCTGTGCAACTGCAGCCGTATTTCAAATTCCAAACATCACCGATTACAAAATGGACACCAGATAGGAAGAGGAAAGGACAGCAGAGCAGTCGAAATACTGACGGTTATTGAAAGAAATTGCTATTGGCTGAATACAGATGCAGATTTCTGGCCCCTGTGGGTGAGGGGGAATGTGTACGGCTCCGCCGCAGGCCTTTAGCGGCTGCTGGCGCCACACACGGCGCGTGCCCCGCGCCCGCTGCAGCCGTCGCCACTGGCGCCAGTGCCCGGCGCGCTGGCCGGATTTATTGCCCGGGGCCAGGGCGCGGCGTGCAGATTGTATCTGGTGGGAGCCGGCCCGCAATCAGTGGCGCCAGCGGTCACCGCCAACCCATCCCTCACGCGGGGGCCCCCCGTGCTGCGCCACGCCACGCCATTAATTGCGCCTGCATCCCATCGATCCCCTCACCGTTACGCGCCGCAAGGATTCCTATTTTTTTTTTTTATGACCAGCCGTCTGTCCCAGATCCGCCAGCGGTATAAAAGTTTTATGTCTGCCTTCTCGTAGCCCGAAGGACCGTGAGGGAAAAGGTTCAGCTGTTTGCCGTCGGGCGACAGAGATTGCTCGGAACTAGTTTTCCCTCTAGTGGCAGCCGCTGGAGTAATAAAATCACTCCAGCTCCATTCTCAAAAGACTGGTCCTCGAAATTTGTGTTGTCGCCTCCTGGCACAGATTCCCTATAAATTTATTTATTTATTTATTTTGCTTCGGTGTTATTTGCGTGGCGCAGCCAGGACGTTAGTAATAGTTTGGATTTAATTAGCTTCTTTGTCAAGTTTGATCCATTATAAATTGTTTTTGAACGCCTGCGACTGTAGAAACAATAGGTTTGTTCATAAATAAATAAATCTTCTGCTACCAGTCACGATTTTTCTTTATTTTACTATTCGCACGATGCGTTTCGAGAAATAATTCCCATTTTCAAGTGCGTTTTTTTGTGTGTATTAAGCCATTTCTTTTGATGTTGTCAGTGTGTGTGAGTCTGCTTCATTTTGTTGACTTTTACTGTAATGCATAAGAAACACGCGACTTTTTAGTTGGGTATCAATTCTTTTTGTGAGGTTAGTGGCTACAATTTAGAAGAATTTGTACTTACAGTTTTCTAATGGTCCATTTGTGTAGAGTCGCACACACACTTAACATCACACACGTTTTTTATGCATTACAGCAAAAGTCAACAAAATGAAGCAGACTCACATACACTGACAACATCAAAAGAAATGGCTTAATACACACGAAAACGCACTTGAAAATGGGAATTATTTCTCGAAACGCGTCGTGCGAATAGTAAAATAAAGAAAAATCGTGACTGGCAGCAGAAGATTTATTTATTTATAAACAAACCGATTCTTTGTCAAGCTTTATAGTGGAAACCGAAGAGCTGTAGTTGGCTCGGTTGCAACACGTTTGTAATTCTTTAGAGTTGGCAGGACTGACCCGCTAAAATAGCAAGTGGTTCAAATATCTCTGAGCACTATGGGACTTAACATTTGAGGTCATCAGTCCCCTAGAACTTAGAACTAGTTACACCTAACTAACCTAAGGACTAACGTGAGGCAATACTGACCCTACGGCTTATCTTAGAAGCTAGATTAAGAAGAGGCAAACCTAGGTTTCTAACATTTGTAGACTGAGAGAAAGCTTTTGACAATGTTGACTGGAATACTCTCTTTTAAATTCTGAAGGTGGCAGGAGTAAAATACAGGGAGCGAAAGGCTATTTACAATTTGTACAGAAAGCAGATGGCAGTTATAAGAGTCGAGGGACATCAAAGGGAAGCAGTGGTTGGGAAGGGAGTGAGACAGGGTTGCAGCCTCTCCCCGATGTTATTCAATCTGTATATTGAGCAAGTAGTAAAGGGAACAAACGAAAAAATTCGGAGTAGGTATTAAAATCCATGGAGAAGAAATAAAAACTTTGAGGTTCGCCGATGACATTGTAATTCTGTCAGAGACAGCAAAGGACTTGGAAGAGCAGTTGAAAGGAATGGACAGTGTCTTGAAAGGAGGATATAAGATGAACATCGACAAAAGCAAAACGAGGATAATGGAATGTAGTCGAATTAACTCGGGTGATGCTGAGGGAGTTAGATTGGGAAATGAGACACTTAAAGTAGTAAAGGAGTTTTACTATTTGGGGAGCAAAATAACTGATGATGGTCGAAGTAGAGAGGATATGAAATGTAGACTGGCAATGGCAAGGAAAGCGTTTCCGAAGAAGAGAAGTTTGTTAGCATCGAGTATAGATTTGAGTGTCAGGAAGTCGTTTCTAAAAGTATTTGTATGGGGTGTAGCCATGTATGGATGTGAAACGTGGACGATAAATAGTTTGGACAAGAACATAAGAGAAGCTTTTGAAATGTGATGCTACAGAAGAATGCTGAAGATTAGATGGGTAGATCACATAACTAATAAAGAGGTACTGAATAGAATTGCGGAGGAGTTTATGGCACAACTTGACTAGAAGAAGGGTTCGGTAGGTAGGACATGTTCTGAGACATCGGGGGATCGCCAACTTAGTATTGGAGGGCAGCGTGGAGGGTAAAAATGGTAGAGGGAGACCAAGAGATGAATACAGTAAACAAATTTAGAAGGATGTAGGCTGCAGTACGTACTGGGAGATGAAGCAGTTGCACAGGATAGAGCAGCATGGAGAGCTGCATCAAACCAATCTCAGGACTGAAGACCACAACAACAAAAACCTAAGGACATCACACACATCCATGCCCGAGGCAGGATTCGAACTTGCGACCGTAGCAGTCGCGCGGTTCCGGACTGAAGTGCCGAGAACCGCTTGGCCACCGCGGTCGGCGCTAAAATAGCAAGTTAACACTTTTAGCCAGTTCGTGTATTGTTCTAACCAACACAGTTATTTATTGATGTGTCAGACCAAAACCTCTTAACAGAATGTCATATGCTTTCAATAGTCGGTAGGAAGGACCTTTTATCAGAGACAAGTGCTTTCACTGCCACTCGGTCTCGTAACTACTGGCCGCTAGGCCTAAATCATAAATCATCAGCACTTCGATATAATTCACTATCAGTCATGTTGTAAGTAGCCCGTTTGCATGTTGGCAGCGCAACAGACTGTGTTAATATCGCTGACACCGCTCTGCGCCCTCGGCAAGAGATTCTGTGGTTGGGCGGACTAGCAGTTAGCGAGTGGATAGAGAAGTGTATGGACATGCTTTTCTTAGTGGAGACTCTGTGTCGGCAGGACACGCAATGTAAAGTGAGATGAAATTTCTTATACGAAAATATGCAAGGAAGGGTATGATAATGGATGTATGGTTGATAATGTTTGGGTAGTGGAATTATTGCCAACAATATAATTTTTGGAACTGGATGTCACATGAATAAGGTAAAATTTTCTAAATACATTGTTTGCTCTTCAACAAAATCTTTCTTTTGCTAACCATATGCCTCTTAGTAGTTAGGTTCTATAGTAATTAGAATCCTTTTATTTAGTTGGCTGTTGCTACTTGCTGTAATTGTTGTAGTTCGTGTTATGAAGATTTTCTGTGAGATAAGTGACTTACGAAAAAGAATGGGGTTTCCACTATCTGGTTTTCATGATTGAAATGAGTTTAGGCAATTAACGGAGTTGGAGGTAGCTTCATATTTCTTTAATTTGATATTGTTTGGATTTGTATTGTTGTTAGGATTTTTAGCAATTCGGGGCTGTTTTTATGTGTTAATTATTGGAAGCCATATTGTTAATCTATAGCAGTCATATTGCGTTGGGCTTGTATACTGTGTGTAATAAATGAATAGGTTAAGTCCCAGTTGTCTCTGTCTCGGAAAATTCTGTAGGTCAGTGTTCAATAGAAAAATAATTAAAGAGTTAGTTTCGAGGTACAAGAGACAAGTACCAATCAGTAACTTTTTACTGCTATTCACTGAAATTCCTGTAACTCTTTGAGACAGAGACGGACAGTCCTTGTTCAGTGCTTTTCCAATGAATACTGAAAATTGCTGTTTAGTTTTCAGTCTTCATGTGTCCACCGTCTTCTCGCAGTTGAAGCGTCCATTGCTCCGTCAGCTGAGTCATGGCACTCTAGCTGCTCGGATTACTCGCTGATCGTCTACCCTCCTTTAATCCGCCCCTCTGTGTGCTTTCATTCCGCTGTACATTGATTCTGGGTGCACACGTCCCTCTGCAGTATATGTCGGGAATATTCCACTGGCAGCTTTCTTCGACGTGATCGTATTAATGTTTGACTGTCATTCAATCTTCCCCTAGAAATTCCTCCATTACACGCATCAGAATATTTCCACTGGAGTCTGTGACCTCGACCCTCGTCGCCTTGGCGAACCGTCAAGAATAATCCCCACTGTCATGTTTGGTCAGCCGTTGAGAAGGAAAGAGCTTTCGGTTGTCTCTGGAGTCATTATCTCATCCTGTTTGTCACCCGTCTGTTTCAAAGACCTGAAAGCCTGTGTCCACTTCTAGTTATGACCTGAGATTAATATTATTAACATTTTCTGTGGTTATAGATTGTTGGAAAACTGCAGAAACAGAAGAGGCCAGGCAGCAGAAATGTGGTTTCTAAAGTCGACATTAGGTTGCACAAGAGCTGATGTATCCTAAAAGGGAAGATGTAAGAGTGAGATTCAGGTGTGAAGAGTATCTGGGAAGAGATTCAAGTACATCATGTAAAACGGCTAAATCACTGACGGTAATAGATTCCAAGAAATGATGTATGGTGTTGGGAAAAGGAAGACCACAGAAAGGTGGATAGAGGAATTTCGAGATCTCGGAAGGCTGAATAGTCTGACCAAAACTGTTTCTTGATGTTATCTATGGTGGGATGTAGTTCCTACAACATATGCCTACGCAGTATCACTAATAAATTTCGTTACTCCGTCATGTTGGTGCGACCGACTGAATACCGCGCTATACTTAGAGACCCAATAGCGGACTGTGAAAGCTGATGCAGTAGTCGTGTGCATTTGTTGATATCTTCATCTGACCACCATATTTTTTTATTTTCTATAATGTAGGCAACATTCTACGTCATAAATTGCTGGTTAGCGTAGACTGGGAAGACTAACACTTTGATTTCGCTGTCTTTGTTGACGTAGAGAGAAAGAGAGGCTGTTAATGATGATGATGATTGGTTTATGGGGCGCTCAACTGCGCGGTTATCAGCGCCCATACAAAGTCCCAACCTTTGCTCAGCCCAACCTCGCCACTTTCGTGAATAATGATGAAATGATGAGGACAACACAAACACCCAGTCATATCGAGGTTACGGTCGCAGGTTCGAATCCTGCCTCGGGCATGGATGTGTGTGACGTCCTTAGGTTAGTTAGGTTTAAGTAGTTCTACGTTCTAGGGGAGTGGTGACCACAGCAGTTAAGTCCCGCAGTGCTCAGAGCCATTTGAACCACATCGAGGCAGGTGAAAGTCCCTGACCCCGCCGGGAATCGAACCCAAGACCCCGTGCTCGGGAAGCGAGAACGCGACCGCGAGACCACGAGCTGCGGACATAATGATGATAACGATGGCGATTTGTTGTTCCCGCTTACCTTCGATCGAGCTACTAAAATGCAAGATTAAGAATAACCTGTGATTGGAGCGGCAGTAACTGATCTAAAAGCTACGCCAGACACTTGTTGTCTTATATAGAGCGTTGCATGGTCTGATGAAGCCTCTTCATCAATCTGATGGGAGTGCGCGAATGAGTCGTCTTCCAGGGGAACAGCTCCTTGATCCCTGTACTGTGGGACGGAGACAAGATGGTGGCAGCCGTGTGTCCAGTGGAGCTCGTACAAGGCACCATGACAGCCAAGGAGTATCGTAAACTGGTCGTAGGCCACGTACACCCCTTTATACGATCATGTTTCCGAACAGCAGTGGGATTTTTCAACAGGATATTGCACCATGTGACAAGACCAGGAGTTTGATGGAGTAGTTCGAGGTAGACAGTGGATGCGCTGTGCGCTGTCTCTCTGCCCCCCCCCCCCCCCCCCAACTCACCAGATCTGAACCCAATCGAACACATCTTGGACGTGATTGAACCTGGTATCAGAGCTCATCGCCTCCCTCAACGGAATTTACGGGAATTTGGCGACTTGCGTGTGCAGATGTGATGCTAACTCTCTCCAGCGACCTACCAGGGCCTCACTGCTTCCAAGCCACGACGCGTCGCCCCTATTATCCGTCCCAAAAGTGGATGTACCGGCTGTTAGGCAGGTGGCCATAATGTTCTGGCTGATCAGTGTTATTCAGATGCTCCCTTTTTCCGTGTGGCACAATGCTATCTCTGTTACCTCTCCGGCCTCGACTACGTGTTAACTGAGGGTTAAACGTCTTATTTGGCTGTCGGTACACTCTAAGGCTGCCATCATTTGATAAGAAGCGAAATCACGACTGGTCGCACCACATTGCGCACCCCTGCTGAGCTCTGTCCACTTTTAATATTTTTTTTGTGTGGGATCTAAAATTTAAAAACCTCTCTCACACCGGCCTGATTGAGCTTCACTGATCAGGATAGTAAATACATGCGTATGTTAAGGGAATTTTCATTCACAAAGTAGGCTTATCACATTCACACAGTTCAATACTGTTCTATCCTGATTAAATTGAGCTTAACTTAAATTCCATAAGGCAGTGAAGCAATTTCGAAGTCTCGGTGCGACGAAAATTGTCAGTCGATCTCCTGGAAACATTTGTAATAATTATTAACTTTCGGTGATCACATGGAGAAGACCGGAGATCTGCTGGTAAGACCGTGTTAGCCTATTTATTTTAAGTAACTGGATATCTTGAGCATACAAAACGGCAGGTTCGTCCAGTCTAAATCAGACGTTCCCCACTGATCCCGTGCAACACAGCGTAGTAGGCAGACACTGTCAACAATAATCAGTTAAATAATACGCAAACACACTTACTTTAGTTTAGTTCATGTATTAAATTCCTTCTCATACAGAATCTCATCAAGATGGCGACTAGCTGAAGAATACATACATATACATCCTCCTTCTTTCACGACTAATCGGCAAGAATTCCTTCATTCTTTTCATAAGAGAAAACATAGATAGCAGAGAAGCTATTCCATGGAGTAAATGGACGCTCCAAGGAATAATTGGGCTTGAAAGCACTTTGCATTGATAATCGGTAAGATAAGAAGAGATATTTCGAGATATGTACAGAGTTATATAATTTATAAAATTTCTGAAAATATCGCGGAGAGACCGCTGCAAGAGACATTACACACTTCCTGTGTTATTTGGCCCATGGAAGTAATCCAGCATTGTATGCTACTGTAATCAAAGCATTCTGTGACGGCCAAACGTTAAATTTGTAAAAACTGTTAGCGGGAAACAAAAATAAAATGTAAGCGTATAGGAAATCAGATTTTAAGTAGAATTTCTTTTTCAGGAAACTCTAACCAAGGTGACGAATGTGGACAAAAATCCATAAATTTGCGAAAAAGTTTTTCTTAAATACATAAAGAACTATAGGTCCAACAGAAAAATTTTAAAAAGTTGTAGGACTCAAAAAGATCTGTCGATTGCTTTCGTACAAGTACCGATTGCATTGTTACATTTAGAGACACATGGAAAAAAGCGTTAAAAATCGGATTCTCTGTAACTCGTTAACATTCGCGTTTCAATACTTGCTATTTACTGTTTAGTTCGCGGTGAGTCAAAAAAATATTTTCTTGAAAAATTAAAAATTAAGGCCAGGTGCGAGTGGGACTCCCGCCCAAGGGTTCCGTACAAACTTATTTATGTGTACAGACAGTTCATCCATCCCGGCAGTCAGGAATCTCGACGATTTTTGCTTGCTATCGACACTGATACTGGCAAGATATTCGTCGCGGGAATGTTTCGGTTTTAAGTTTGAAGTCGAATAACAAATAACAAAAGAAATTTTATATATGAAGACAGTAACTGTTCTCGAAAGACCAGATACTATTGATGACCGTGCAGCTTTCTCTAGACTAAATGATGATTAATTCAAACTCTCAGCTGGCGACAAGTGTTGTTGATATACCTCGATGGGGACAGCTGGAAATGTGTGCCCCGACCGGGACTCGAACCCGGGATCTCGTGGTTACATGTCAGACGCTCTATCCAGCTGAGCCATCGAGGACACCGACAAATAGCGCGACTGCAGGGACTTATCCCTTACACGCTTCCCGTGAGACCCACATTCCCAACTGTCCACAATTCTACATATGTAATGTACTTAATAGATATTTGCCCATCCCCTCATTACTCGCGCACGCTTTGGCGATTCCCGTAAGAGTCCCCATCGAGGTATATCAACAACACCTGTCGGCAGCTGAGGGTTTCAATTAGTTACCATTTATTCTAGAGAAAGCTGCACGGTCATCAATTGTATCTGTTATTTCGAGAACAATTACTATCTTCATATATATAGTTAAAGGCTACCCAGCCACTGACCTTGGTCTGTGCGAATGCGCACAGGTTGCCCGAACTCTTACGGGAATCGTCACCTTAGTGTGCGCGAGTAATGAGTGGATGGGCAAATATCTATTAGGTACATCACGTATGTAGAATTGTGGACAGTTGGGAATGTGGGTTTCACGGGAAGCGTGCAAGGGATAAGTCCCTGCAGTCGGGCCATTCGTCTGTGTCCTCGGTGGCTCAGATCGATAGATCGTCTCCAATGTTATCAGGAGATCCCGGGTTCGAGTCCCAGTGGGGTATACATTTTCAGCGGTCCCCGTCAAGGTATACTAACAACATCTGTCGGCAGCTGAGGGTTTCAATTAATTATCATTCATTCAAAAGAAATTTTTTTTTCGTACGTGCTCTGTGGTTCCAGGTCAACGGGAAGTACCCTGTAGGTTTTAACGAACAGTTTAGGAATATCAAAATATGTGACATAAATGGCCGTACTTTTGACTGCGTTCAACTTAGTACGCCAACAGGTAGCTAGTGGCAGAGCTGCCAGTGTGTTTGTTTAATAGGGAATGCTCACATTTTTATACCACCAAGGGACCGTAGAGCTTAATATGTGACATAAATTTCAACGTGATACGCCCAACCACTCCTGAGGAAAGGGGGTCTAAACAGACTGACTGAGAAGCCGGCCGCGGTGGCCGAGCGGTTCTAGGCGCTTCAGTCCCGAACCGCGCGACGGCTACGGTCGCAGGTTCGAATCCTGCCTTGGGCATGGATGTGTGTGATGTCCTTAGGTTAGTTAGGTTTAAGTAGTTCTAAGTTCTAGGGGACTGATGACCTCAGATGTTAAGTCCCATAGTGCTCAGAGCCATTTGAACCATTTTGACAATCCATCCTGAGTTGTGAATGTTGTGGTTTGGCAGGAGAGCCAACACCGGGTACTAGTGGAAGCCGAAAGGCACACGTTTTAGCTCACGCAGGCGGGCGTGAGGTCTGGAACAGGACAAGGAAATTAGAATTTATAAAAAACGGACGTAGCTGGTGGAATACTTAACTTTAATCCATTAATGATGAGCGTCGCTCTTGATTGTACATGACTCAGTATCAATAGTAACTGGTAATGGCGCCTTGCTAGGTCGTAGCAAATGACGTAGCTGAAGGCTATGCTAACTATCGTCTCGGCAAATGAGAGCGTATTTTGTCAGTGAACCATAGCTAGCAAAGTCGGTTGTACAACTGGGGCGAGTGCTAGGGAGTCTCTCTAGACCTGCCGTGTGGCGGCGCTCGGTCTGCAGTCACTGATAGTGGCGACACGCGGGTCCGACGTATACTAACGGACCGTGGCCGATTTAAAGGCTACCACCTAGCAAGTGTGGTGTCTGGCCGTTACACCACAGTGAACGTTTGGAACATTATAGGCAAGGCCCTCCAATCATCTCGGGATTTTGACGTTTAACGCGCCTATTAGGCAGAATTCAGCACGATGTCCCTCAGGACGTTCAATAACTCTAACCAGTCAGCGCGAAGCCGAATAAGGGCCAGAGGTGGACCAATACGTTATTGACGTGGTCGATTTGCGAAGCTCTTTCACTTAAATATCCAATTTTTTCTGAATTCGTTATCATTTGTTTTCCTGTACCTGTAAATCACACCTACCGATTTCCATCCCGTTCGGATACGTCTTTTGTGGTACATTTTTTGTCATGGTGTGTATATTTCTTCATTCTACACACACCTCACGAAAACACCATGAAGGTAAAATTAAGAGCTATTCGCGCTCACTCGGAAGCTTACCAACAATCATTTGTGACTACAACAGGAGAGAAGTTAAAGCAATAAAGAAAGAACCCTCTGCCATACACCATGACGTGGCTTGCGGGGTGTGGACTTAATTTCCTTCATTTCAGCCAGGCCAGAATTACTAGTATCTTCCTTATCTTTAGACATGCTGGAGTACTCCCTGTCTTCACTCGTCCTGGTGACATTGTCCCCTCTGCAATTTCTGATTTAATACAGGCGCTCCGGTTTTCAGGCGTTAATACTGCTGTAATCCACTTGGTAACGAAGCTCCTGTACTTCGCCATATCCGGCATTGCATCCCTGTACTAGGGTGCTCGTAAAAGACGTTTTACGACCGGACGGTCAGATAGGAGTATTTTCTGCGTCTGGGTAGTATCGATCGTCTTGAACTGAAGGTAACGGCTGAAATTCTCTTTACATTCTAATCCCAATTTGCACTAAACCTATACTGGAGTACATTTAAGTAAGTCAACCGAAGTAACTTGATAATGCGTGTGAACTAGCGCAGAACAAAGTGCTATGTCAAAAAAATATAACATAGTTACTGTTCGATTGTCGTTTGTGACTTCATTTCTACGTACTGTGTTTTAACTTGTCTTTATTTTCTGCCTGGAATATCTTTTTCGCTTTAATGTTTCTTTCATTATGACGACAATAAATTCAAGAGCACGCAGTTTAATTCGCACCACGCCAGATGCAAGTGGCCTTACACACGAGATATACCACACAATCTGGGTGCGTCTGCGGAGAAGCCAGGTCGTAACAAATTGCCATTTTAATGAAGAGCTTATTAAAGGGACTTTTCCACATTTTATTTTAGCCGAGTTGACCTTTCGCTCCGCGGAATAATGTGCGTTACTAACGACCGTGCTTGAGAGAAGTGAATGACCCACCACAGCTCGCAGAAAGTGTACACTTGCTGTCGCACTTCCTCTTTTGATTTAAAGTTTCTAAGGCAAGAGCGTCTCTTGCAGTTTAGATATGTATATATATGAGCAGACGAAATAAAGTGCATCATTTTGTGGCATTTTTCAACTTTAAATGACTGCCGTCATAGAGTCTCTAAATGCCTACTCTCTCCTGCAAGCGGTAGATGCTTAATGCAGAAATACGTGGCACCAGTACTTGATTTACTTCGTACCTCCTTGAGTCACGCAAGTCGATTTCATTTTCGGGTAAGTATTGACTTTTAAGGAATATTTATTGGAACTCATTTACTACGACGACGGTGTCGCTGCAAAAGAAAAAACAAAAGAAACTGGGTTCTTTCGTTTTCTCCACATAAACCCGTAACTAATCCTTCTGTTTCTGATCTACGACAATCTGAAACATACTTTTATTTCTCCATTTATCATTCATTCCATTTGTCTGATACCGTACACTATTTCTTACTGTCTTGTGTTAATCTTATCACTTCATTACATGTAACAACGACGGAAAAAAAATAGTTCACCTGGAAAGACAACGTCGATTTTTATCCGATGACAACGTATGCCACTTAGGGTATAGTAGATGTATTGATAATTGTTTCAACTTCGTACGCCAACAGGTAGCTAGTGGCAGAGCTGCCAGAGTGTTTGTTTAATAGGGAATGCTCAAATGAAGAAGGCTCACTATGGTGGAAACATGTGAGGCAAGCAGACAACCATCCCACGGAGACGCAATCGCGCTTCCTACACTACTGGCGATTAAAATTGCTACACAAAGAAGAAATGCAGATGATAAGCGGGTATTCAATGGACAAATATATTATACTAGTACTGACATGTGATTACATTTTCACGCGATTTGGGTGCATAGATCCTGAGAAATCAGTACCCAGAACAACCACCTATCGCCGTAATAACGGCCTTGATACGCCTGGGCAATGACTCAGAGCTTGGATGTCGTGTACAGGCACAGCTGCCCACGCAGCTTCAACACGATACCACAGTTCATCAAGAGTAGTGACTGGCGTATTCTGATGAGCCAGTTGCTCGGACACCATTGACCAGACGTTTTCAGTTGGTGAGAGATCTGGAGAATGTGCTGGCCAGGGCAGCAGTCGAACATTTTCTGTATCCAGAAAGGTCCGTACAGGACCTGCAACATGCGGTCGTGCATTATCCTGCTGAAATGTAAGGTTTCGCAGGGATCGAATGAAGGGTAGAGCCACGGGTCGTAACACATCTGAAATGTACCGTGCACTGTTCAAAGTGCCGTCAATGAGAACAAGAGGTGACCGAGACGTGTAACCGATGGCACCCCATACCGTCACGCCGGGTGATACGCCAGTATGGCGATGACGAATACACTCTTCCAATGTGCGTTCACCGCGATGTCGCCAAACACGGATGCGACCATTACGATGCTGTAAACAGAACCTGGATTCACCCGAAAAAGTGACGTTTTGCCATTCGTGCACCCAGGTTCGTCGTTGAGTACACCATCGCAGGCGCTCCTGTCTGTGATGCAGCGTCAAGGATAACCGCAGCCATGGTCTCCGAGCTGATAGTCCATGCTGCTGCAAACGTTGTCGAACTGTTCGTGCATATGGTTGTTGTCTTGCAAACGTCCCCATCTGTTGACTCAGGGATCGAGACGTGGCTGCACGATCCGTTACAGCCATGCGGATAAGATGCCTGTCATCTCGACTGCTAGTGATACGAGGCCGTTGGGATCCAGCACTGCATTCGGTATTACCCTCCTGAACCCACCGATTCCATATTCTGCTAACAGTCATTGGATCTCGCCTAATGCGAGCAGCCATGTCGCGATACGATAAACCCCAATCTGATAGGCTACAATTCGACCTTTATCAAAGTATGAAACGTGATGGTATGCATTTCTCCTACTTACACGAGGCATCACAACAACGTTTCACCAGGCAACGCCGGTCAACTGCTGTTTGTGTATGAGTAGTCGGTTGGAAACTTTCCTCATGTCAGCACGTTGTAGGTGTCGCCACCGGCGCCAGCCTTGTGTGAATGCTCTGAAAAGCTAATCATTTGATATGACAGCATCTTCTTGCTGACGGTTAAATTTCGCGTCTGTAGCACGTCATCTGCGTGGTGTAGCAATTTTAATGGCCGGTAGTGTACAACAGAGCGAGATGAAACGGTTAAATTGTGGCCTTCCTTTCTAACCTATACAAGCCACACATGGTATGTTATGACTTTGACTTTTAATTTCATACATCTGTATATGTTGTAATTGATGTAACCATGTTTCATTGTCACATTTTGGTTTGTTAAAGAAGTTGTTGCTTATGCCCTGTCTCTTGTATTTGTTTTAGCACTGATGATGACTGATATCAGTCGAAACCGTTTTGCAACAAGATAAATAAATTATGTTTCCGCCACTGGTTGCTACATTCTTTATAATTTTATATTCCACGCTCGCTGCACATAAAGGGACCCTTATAGAGCCCAACATTCAACCGAAATGAAACTTCAGTTGGAAAGAAAATGAGCCATTTACAACAACACGGTGAACACACAAGCGTCTGCCGACAGCAAAATGTGTCAAAGACTACGCAATGAGTCAAACTGCTTTCGAGGCATCTTTCTCGTGGGCCCAGCATATTTCCTTTTAAGCAAGATGCATTATGTTACGTGCGAGAACGTGCGATGAATTTGTTAAATAACGGAGCGTTATACTCTCATTCAAAACTTAACACTGAGGACCAGGCATTGAGAAAAATGTCGGGCCAAAAGACCAGCCATTTGTGCCATTACTTAAAATTTTACTGACACAATTGTGTTTGTCCAAGTTCGAAGGTTAGTTTGATATATTTCTTTTAAGTCTTTCATAGGTTACAAATTATGCAATAACGTTGGGGAAAACGTTAAAAGAAGTGTGATATGAGTTCTGGAGCAACTTCACACGTAACTGGCTTTTTATGCAGAAGTAGTGCTTGTCGGAAAATGTATACAGGCAGGTAACCTACAAACTGTTCGACACACAGCAGTGGAACTTAGAATCGTATTCGCAAAAACAAAAAAAAAAACAAAAACAAAAGTGAAAGCTTAGGAGTTAGTTATAGCTATATGTATGCATATTAATTTGTGACATATAAATTTTCTTATTTGTATGGTCGCTCTACTGAACAATGACGTTGCTATTGGCTGACTAAATCATATGTCCTATCGCTCTGAATCGCTACTGCCATTGGCTGGCGAGATCGCGTGAAAAGAGCTATAATTGATGGACAGAAGCGCGTCGCAATCTAGATTTCAGTGCTTCAGAAGTCCCTGTGCCATACGTGGTGGAATTTGTGTTTATACTTTCGTAATACGAAAATATGCACAGTAAATGTTGCCGCGCATCAAAGATTTTTAAAAACGTATTGTTTTTTTAGCTTCGTTTCGTTTACTAAAGTGTCGGGAAGCTCTAGGCCGGCGTATAAAACCTTCACTATTCAACGAATTGATAAGTTTTACATCTCCAAAGGAAAATATATTGCCACTTAACGTGAAAAATCTACTTCCACCGTGGAAAAAATGAATTTCCGCCCAGGAAACCGTGTATTTTTAACCGGGAAATTCTGAATAATCTGGGAATTTCTTTTCCCGTCCGTGTATACAGCTTTGTCTTGTTTTTAATGAGAGAGCAATACATGTCTTATTACTATGCATATTCTATTAGTAATATAATACTTCGTTTTTCGCTGAGAAAAAAAGAAACTGAACAGGGAGAAGAAGACTGTGCAAGGGGGCGTATTGACTGAGGCAGCGGTCTGTTGATGATGCTCTGAATGTGCGCTAATTGTCACTTGATCCCAGCTGCTCCCATCTGACTCATTAAAACTTGCAGGCAAGCATGCGTCACTGGAGAAGCGAAGGCAGGCGGCGATGAAGTATGTCGGTTATTAGCTTCGTCTTCCGATGGCAACCGGCCTCCAGTTTTAGACCATCCCATCGTATAATGACCGAATAATTTTATATTCCAATCACAATTCATGA
The DNA here is from genome assembly GCF_023864345.2 of Schistocerca serialis cubense. Lineage (NCBI taxonomy): Eukaryota > Metazoa > Arthropoda > Insecta > Orthoptera > Acrididae > Schistocerca > Schistocerca serialis. The sequence continues at coordinate 1,136,804,867 of NC_064639.1, forward strand.
AGGTTTTCGGTGAAGTGTGTTTTAATATCTTTGTACATCTTCGTCCTTCTCTCGTGCCCACCAGTACACACAACTGAATGTATTAATACTATGTAGTCCATTGAGAAAAGCTCGTAGTACTTACATATTCCATAGTGTTAGACTATCTATGAGCCTCGTCCCAGAATATTACATCAAGCAAAATGATCATTTACAGTGATCACTGGAAAGAGGGAGACCCGTAAAACATCCAGCAGTATGCCTGCGAACGACTTAAAACGGAACGACCTCGTGAAACTTGTTATAGGAAGGACATCTGCCTTCAGAGATTCAGTGAAAAAATCTGAAGGATATTTATTATACCCACGAAAGCGGAACCATAAAGAATCTTCATTCGACTGATTCTCTAACATTCCTCACTAGGTACTCTAGGATTAATGGGGGGAAGTAGGGACTATCTGAAGAAGAGCAATACATTTCAACATGGGCTTGTTTAGTAAGCGCGTGACCGACAGATGGTACAAGAGAGCTGTTGTGCGTCACGAGTTCATTGTTGAAATTCCAAAATTCACGGTCCAAGGAGATTCAGGTAACATGCTCCCCATAGATATCTTGAAAAATGGTCATGTCGGTAAAATCACAGAGAAACGAAGGCCGACCGACAGTCCTTGTTGATACACACTATTCGCGAATCGTGCAAAAAAGTGGTAAATGATTATGGTACCGGCAGTAGCTCCCACCATACAATGGCAGGGTGCACTGTGCAGCATAGTGTGGATGTAGCTGAAGCTATTAAACGAATAATATTAACAAGAGTAAAAAATAAATGCCGGTGATAATAGACAAAATAATGTTAATTCAAACATCACAAATCACTTGAATTCCAATTCTGCTTAATGATTAGTGTATGTGCTACATTCTCACTGCTTAACTATGATTGGTCACTTAATTATATTACAGGTACAACAAATTTGTTATCTAGTGGAACCAGTCGTGGTATGTATGTTCCTCCCTGTTTTATGCTTCTATGTCCTTTTGCCATGTTTTCTATATTTTATATAATTTGCAACAAAATTAAAGGGTTACTTTTTTGATAGGCAACCCTTTCCACACGAGCCGCCTGCGATTTCTGAACGGTGTTAAAAGGGTTGCCTGTGCTGCTGGCGCCTAGGAATCAAGGAAGGAAGGAAGATTACGGTCTCATGTCTCCGTAGTGCAGTCAGTAGGAACGAAGCACGATCTCGTATTATGAAAGGATGGAGAAGAAAACTGGCCATGCCATTTTCAAAGGAGCTATCCTGCCATTTGCCTGGAGCGATTTAGCGAAATCACAGAAAACCTAAATGTGGACGGGCGAATGGGGATTCGAACCGTCGTCTTCCTGAATGCGAGTTCAGTGTACTAACCACAGTGTCACCTCACTCTGTGCGTTACCGGTGGATGGGTGACTCTGTACAGGACATTTTTAAAGCGCCTAATAAAGGTGCAGGAAGGATTTACCGAAGAGGAAGGTGTTACAGGGATCCTTTGTCGTGTAATTCACGTACGTATCAAGAGCATGGCGTTGAAAACGAGGGATGAAAAACCATAATCGTCGTTATTTGCTTCTGATCAAGTTCATATTTCGTCGAATGGTTTTGAACAGTCCCTAGTATAACCACCGTGTATACAAGATCAATACTTGCGCTCACGCTGTACTCCAAAGGGATGTGAACGCATTCAGTTGTACTGCAGCCCCATGATATTCTTGGAGAAGAGTTGAATCGCCCGATGCCTGTCAGCAGTTAACTGCAAGATTTCGGTTCCGACCGCACAGTGTGTAAAAATGAACGCCCCAAATGAAGAGGTGATTTTATTCACGAGCCTTATGACATTTCGTGAAGCCTTTTTGTGTCGATTTTCAGCGGTGGCGTGTCCGAAATGTTTTTCTCTGCCAGTCATAAGGGAAATCACGTGATTTCACTGCGGGACGTTGCGGTTCTGACACTCTCAGAGGCGCCAGGAGAAGGTGTGAGATGTGGTTAAGGGGAGGGCAGGCGACCTCCCCTTGGTGTGAAACATCAACACAGTCATTGAGCAGAATTACGGTGAAATGTGACGCCAATGTCATGCCAGTCTGACGTCATTAATCTACATTACACTTCACGTAAACTTTTGAACTCTGACCATTCTTTTTTGCACGAGTGGACATCTTGCTTTTTGAAGTGTCGACAAGCCCGAGGGTGACGTAACGGTGCGTCACGATTTTGTTCCATTACATGTCAAAAGACATTAAAGACATGATTGTTGAAAGCACATATTTCAAAAGGAAGGACATTCATAAAGCAACTTGGGTCTCTGCGGATGGACACTCCCGAAACCAAATTGATCATGTTCTTGTTGATGGCACACTAGTATAGAAAATGTTAGGACTTTCAGGGGAGCAGACTGCGATTCCGATCATTTTCTTGTAGTTGCCAAAGTTCACCAACGGCTATCTACAGCAACATCGAGGTGTCACAACGCAGAACTTGTTAGGTTCGACACTGACAAGCTAAATGATGAAAACTTTAGAAGAAGGTACATGATAGAAATTTCAAATAGGTTTGATGGTCTCAGGACACACGAAGATCAAAACGAGGATGTAAATAAACAGTGGATCACTGTGAGGAATAATATCAAAGAGGCAGCGAAGGTAGCGAAGGTCACAATAGATACAGTTAAGAAGAACAGGAGGAAACCGTGGTTGGATGAGGAATGCAAGAAACTGGTAGAGGAAAGGAGAAAAGCACGATTAGATTGGGATAGAATGGGAGACAGAAAACGAGAGGAGTTCTTGAACTTGAGAAGGGAAGTTGGTCGTAGGCTACGGACAAAGAAGAGGGATTATTTGAACAATCAAATTACAGAAATGGAAACAAACAGTAAAACAAAAAACATTGGGGAACTTTACCTAGACATAAATGGGTATGGGAAGGGCTTGAGAGCTAGGACAAATGCACTTCGAGGGGATGCTGGGGTAATACTGACAGACCCCAGTGTTATATTAAGTAAATGGAGGACGCATTTTGAGCATCTATTAAATGTACACCAGGAAGCAGGAAATGAGCAGGCGTACGAAATACATACAGCAGAACCCCAGATACATGAGCCAACGTTAAAGAAAGTAAGAGATGCAATCAACAAATTGAAAAACCATAAAGCACCACGATCAGATTGCATAACTGCAGAATTAGTTAAAAATGGGGGACAGAAATTGGTGGAAGCAGTTCACAAAGTGATAACTAAAGTATGGAACTCAGAGATGATACCTGAAGAGTGGCAGGAGTCGATTCGGATCCCAATGTTTAAGAAGGGCGACAAAATGGATTGTAGTAATTATAGAGGGATATCGCTATTACCAGTACGTTCCAAAATTTTCTCGAATATTCTGCTAAGCAGGCTTACACCATATACAGATGAAATTGTGGGGGATTACCAAGCCGGCTTTCGGAGGAACAGATCAACTGTAGACCAAATATTCACCCTGCGTCAAATTTTGGAAAAGAAATGGGAATACAAGAAACCAGTTCATAATCTTTTCATAGATTTTACAAAAGTATATGATTCAGTATTGCAATCAAAATTGTACAGAATTCTTTTGGAACTTGGAATACCAAAGAAGTATGTTAGACTTATAGAAGCGAGTTTGAAAAACACAAAAGGTAGAGTACGCGTGGAGAAATTGGAGTCAGAAGAATTTGTAATAATGAACGGACTTAATCAGGGAGATGCCCTGTCTCCGCTACTTTTTAATTTAGTCCTAGAATATATTGTACGAATGGCAGCAGATAATTCAGAGGGTGTGGAGTTAAATGGAAATATTAAGATATTAGGGTATGCAGATGATCGAAACATCATTAGCGATAGGAAAGAATCTGTAACAGCAAATGTGAATGCGTTAATCAAGGCTAGTGAAGATGTAGGTCTAAGGATAAGTGAAGACAAAACTAAATACCTGGTTACTACTAGAATGCCAACAGCCAACAGCAGTAGATCAGGAAATGTTAAGAGTTGGAGACATGCAGTTTGAAAAAGCAAACACATTTAAGTATCTAGGCGTGGACATCACTTCGAGAAATGAGATTGAATCCGAACTGAAGAAGAGATTACGGGCGGGAAATGCGTGCTACTTCTCACTGAATAGATTACTTTCATACGGATATTGTCTAGGAATTTAAAAATTAGAATATACAAAACTACTATTCTACCAATTATGCTGTATGGGTGTGAGACTTGGTCTCTCACTGTGCAAAATGAAAAGCCGTTTCGAGTATTTGAAAACAAAATTTTGAGGAAAATTTTCGGAGCAAAAAGGGATGACATTAGCGGAGAGTGGCGGAAACTGCATAACGAAGAGGTTCACGAACTCTATTCAAGCCCTGACATAATCAGTATTATTAAATCACGTAGGCTGCGATGGGCGGGTCACGTAGCTCGAATGGATGAGGGCAGGGCAGCGCGCAGAGTACTGGTAGGGCACTTAGAGGGAAAACGTCCTGTGGGGAGACCGAGGCGTAGATGGGAGGACAATGTGAAGGTTGATTTGAGGAGCCTAGGTATTGAAGGTGAATGGAAGGAAATAGCCCAAGACAGGGACAGGTGGCGAAAATATGTTGCTGCGGTAATGGACTCTCGAGTACGGTACGACCAGTGAGTAGTAGTAGTAGTAGTACAGAGGAAGATAGCAGACACCTTCGAGCGAAATTTCGAACTCTGCGTCGCAGTGGGGCAATGTGATAGGTTTCAAAAAAAGTGACCGTTTAATTCTGTTGTGCGAATAGTGTTTAGTTGTCCCCTAATACCTTTCCTCCTGGCGTGTTTTACGATAAAGTATTTTTTGCTACTGTGTGTAATTCATTTAGTTTAGTATCAGCTTCTCGTCATTTCAACTCTTTTCCGTGATCCCGATCAGAAGGTTACGCGTAACTACTCTCTGCTATAAAGACCCGATTCAACTACAAGTAGCCACGTTTGTCAATCATGTGTCCCGTGTTCTATGACTAATTAAAAACTCAGAAATGAAAAGTAATATGAACTTGCATGTGTGGCCTGACATAAAATTCTCCCATAAATACTGTATTCTCAGCTTAATATGGCTTCAACTGCTTCAGCTTTTTACGTTTAAAAATTTCACACCGAGTTCAAACCGAGTCGTACGAGTTAAACTATTGCAGAAGTGACGTCGTAGTGTTGGGAATCTGCATGTGGAAGTGAGCCCTACCCCCTCATTCACCCCCTCTCCTGACACCTTGGCCCAGTGTTATGGGAGCAGAAAATGGTCCAGCGGACAAAGAACGGTCACTCTCCTGGAAGTAAGGTAAGCAAACCACTACTACACAAGAAACATACGTCGTCTTGACAGTCAAACAGTCCCAGATCAAGAAGATGTTGATCTTTGAAGGTTCACACTTCAACTCCAGCATGACAAGATTTGAATACCAGAACATATTTTTTTTATGCGTGGTTTACCGTAGAAAGAACAATACGAGCATATGGTAACGTCATCTAATACGCAGTACATACATTAAGTGAAACTGATGATTTATTACAGTCGTAGCTACGATGTGGTTATTGAATCGGCGCTTTTCGGCCATCTCCTTTCCAGGCAACGATACAGGGTGACGAAGTTTACGTGTTAGACTGTATCAAGGCATTTTTCTGGCACATAGTCAAAAATCAGCAACCTCCACCCCTACGCAATAATTATTTAAATATCCGAACACCCATTTAGAAAACGCTTTCAAACTTTTTAGAAAACACTTTCAAACGTCTAATTACTTTACAAATTAATTAATGTGTTAAGTACTTGAAGTTAAACACCTTTACGGCCGAAAATGTAAAAATATGTTCGTTTATTACTTCGGGTGATTCATACACAGACCAATGAAAAAGTCAGAACCACAACAAGTAAACAAAAAAAGTGATAACCCCGTCAAATGCTGCGGATAGACTCAATAGCAAAGAAGTAATAAGTAAAAGTGACATGCCTGATGCTGTAGCTTTACTGCATCAACAGCAAATGTAGTAAATGAAAAATTTGTTTTTTTTTCTTTTTATTGTGTTGGGGGTGTCAGCGAGAAAAAGTTTCGAAATGATTTGATTTATTATGTGTAAAATTTCTTGGAAGCTACTACGTGCTCTCTTTGCCATATACTAGACGAACATAGTCTGGCTAATTTGGGCACCATGAGTTAAACTGCCTCAGATGCTAATTGATACTAACTTAATACTCATTGTACTAAACCTTTAATGTAAGGTTAAACCTTCTAATGAGTAGATTGTGGTAGCATTTTTGGCTTCAGTCAATAATTAAATGAAATACTGCAAATTATGGAGCCGTTTTAGCCATTGACTAACAAGGGTGCCCCGTGACAGGAACAGGTTGTTTTCGCATATTTTGGACCGATGCCCTTTTTCCACGATTCAGCGCAGTTCCCTTGAAAAAACAGACGGACCGCTACCTTTATCGCCTTTTTCTTGTGCGAGCTTGTGTTTCGCCTCCAATGTCATCTTCGATAACGGGACCTTAAGTTCTAATCTTCCTTGCTCCTGTCGTTCGCAAATAGTGTCGTTGATTGGGAGTAGTGATATTTCCCCCCTCCTCCCTAAAAATAAAATATGCTTGCGGAAAAGAAAGTACTTTTAATTAAAGTCAACATAAAATCGTTATTGATATAGGAAGAAAGATGTTAGCTGAAATACAGACCAGAGTATTTAGCAAAGTTTGGTACATTTCCTATGGCATTTAATAGCAGTGCCGATAATTTGATAAGAACGTTGAAGGAAGAAGACACCATTTTATCAACAGAAATAGGAAATTACGAATATTTAAACATTCTGTTCAGTGCTAATAATCAAGTAACTAACAGCAAATTACGGTACACAAACTAAAATGTTTCAACCACAATTATATTTCACACATTTTAGCCGCTAAAAGCTAAAAGTAGTAGCATTCTTTAGAAACTATCGCAATCCATTAAAGATTGTCCCAGCGCGATAATATTGGAGCCGATGCCACGCTTCCAGTATCTTACGAGTGATATGTAATGAGAAAGACAAGTTAAATTGAAAGAATATGTTCTGCGAATTATGGAGACCGGGTCTCCAGAGCAGAGACTAAATTACAAATGTCCAGAAAGAAGCTATTAGAAAGACCAAGAAGAAGCTAGTAAAACCGGAATAGGTTGTCTCAGCCAAAATCTAGCAAGTCAAAAGGAGCAAAATCCTTCGATTACTTGGGGACCTGTCTCCTGAATACCTTATTCGTACACATGATTTTTGAAAATTATTACTCCAGCCGACGTGTAGTCTGATTTTACACACCCTGTTGTACGACTGTGCAGCCTTCGCCATAAATTTACGTTGCTATTCCGCACTTCATGTTTCTGTTCACAGACGATATTATATTCATATATGACGATCAAATGGTTCAAATGGCTCTGAGCGCTATGGGACTTAACATCTGTGGTCATCAGTCCCCTATAACGTAGAAATACTTAAACCTAACTAACGTAAGGACATCACACACATCCATGCCCGAGGCAGGATTCGAACGTGCGACCGTAGCGGTCACGCAGTTCCGGACTGAAGCGCCTAGAACCGCACGGCCTCACCGGCCGGCCATATATGATGATCATAGTTGTTCGTATACGGGTGTTTCTCATTTGGAGATGTGTTAGTTCCTGGAATAGGGAACATGCTACATCCACACGCAACCTGCATCTGCTCCCAGCGACGTTTTACCAAGCTAGTCTCTCGATAACCTCATATACAGCTCTACGAACCATTTCTGATTCGTGGACACATTAATAGAGACAACGTAGTTTGGGATCCCTCAGCACACGTCCCCTGGGTGTATTTGTTGAGGGCCTGGCACAAAATAAAGCTCACATTTAGGTGTTATTCGTAGCATATCATTTTATTTTTGATAACGATTTATAAGACATTGAAGCGCATCATATGTTCATAAAATTATGTTTCAATCGAATCATGAAAACTTTATATTACTATCAGTATTGCGAAAACTAAATCCCAGCGACGATGTCATCATAAAAAGATTTGAAGATGATAGTAAAAAAAGTCTTCTGTATGAGGTGCACAGACCACATTTCGGCACTGCTACAGGACAGATATCTGCCATCGATCTTATATCCCGTTTTCAGTTCTTTTCTTACAATCCCACTGCAATAACTAACATCTAATTCTCAGTGACTCACATCTAATTGTCAGTGATGGATGTATGTATACAGGGTGTTACAAAAAGGTACGGTCAAACTTTCAGGAAACATTTCTCACACACAAATAAGGAAAATATGTTATGTGGACATGTGTCCGGAAACGCTTAATTTCCGTGTTAGAGCTCATTTTAGTTTCGTCAGTATGTACTGTACTTACTCGATTAACCCCCAGTTGGCCCAATTGAGGGAAGGTAATGTTGACTTCGGTGCTTGTGATGACATGCGACTCATTGCTCTACAGTGCATCAAGCACATCAGTACGTAGCATCAACAGGTTAGAGTTCATCACGAACGTGGTTTTGCAGCCAGTGCAATGTTTACAAATGCGGAGTTGGCAGATGCCCATTGGATGTATGGATTAACACGGGGCAATAGCCGTGGCGCGGTACGTTTGTATCGAGACAGATTTCCAGAACGAAGGTGTCCCGACAGGAAGACGTTCGAAGCAATTGCTCGGCGTCTTAGGGAGCACGGAACATTCCAGCCTATGACTCGCGACTGGGGCACACCTAGAACGACGAGAACACCTGCAATGGACGAGGCAATTCTTCGTGCAGTTGACGATAACCCTAATGTCAGCGTCAGAGAAGTTGCTGCTGTACAGGGTAACGTTGACCACGTCACTGTATGGAGAGTGCTACGGGAGAACCAGTTGTTTCCGTACCACGTACAACGTGTGCAGGCACTATCAGCAGCTGATTGGCCTCCACGGGTACACTTCTGCGAATGGTTCATCCAACAATGTGTCAATCCTCATTTCAGTGCAAATGTTCTCTGTACGGATGAGGCTTCATTCCAACGTGATCAAATTGTAGATTTTCACAATCAACATCTGTGGGCTGACGAGAATCCGCACGCAATTTTGCAATCACGTGATCAACACAGATTTTCTGTGAACGTTTGGGCAGGCATTGTTGGTGATGACTTGATTGGGCCCCATGTTCTTCCACCTACGCTCAATGGAGCACGTTATCATGATTTCATACGGGATACTATACCTGTGCTGCTAGAACATGTGCCTTTACAAGTACCACACAACATGTGGTTCATGCACGATGGAGCTCCTGCACATTTCAGTCGAAGTGTTCGTACGCTTCTCAACAACAGATTCGGTGACCGATGGATGGGTAGAGGCCGACCAATTCCATGGCCTCCACGCTCTCCTGACCTCAACCCTCTTGACTTTCATTTATGGGGGCATTTGAAAGCTCTTGTCTACGCAACCCCGGTACCAAATGTAGAGACTCTTCGTGCTCGTATTGTGGTCGGCTGTGATACAATACGCCATTCTCCAGGACTGCATCAGCGCATCAGGGATTCCATGCGACGGAGGGTTGATGCATGTATCCTCGCTAACGGAGGACACTTTGAACATTTCCTGTAACAAAGTGTTTGAAGTCACGCTGGTACGTTCTATTGCCGTGTGTTTGCATTCCATGATTAATGTGATTTGAAGAGAAGTAATAAAATGAGCTATAACATGGAAAGTAAGCGTTTCCGGACACATGTCCACATAACATAATTTCTTTCTTTGTGTGTGAGGAATGTTTCCTGAAAGTTTGGCCGTACCTTTTTGTAACAACCTGTATAGTTACATGAACTTCATCCTGTATCTTTTACACAAATTTCTGAGCTCATCCCTGGCCGAATGACATCGTTTTCTGGAACGACATGCTGTGTATACGTATACCATGTGTTGTTACGTTTTTTCTTCTTAGCTCCTTAAGCAACAATGTGGCAATCTTCTAGGTAAAATATTATTGAGTAGCGCGACTTTTGTTAATCTTATTCATTACGGATGTTCCAAAATCCGTGACTGTGTACAGAAAACTGCAACTAATCAATTTTCTGAAATATTCCCTTATTTCCATAAATTAGATTTAGAAGTTTTTCGGGACCATCTTCCTGTGGGGGATTTGGAAGTTACTTGTGTATTTCCGCAGACCTGAAAATCGCTGAGTAAAGGCTTTGTGACAAGAAGATAGATAAGAATGCTTTAATCTTTCGCTGCTCGGAATTAGCCAAGCGATCTAGGGCGCTGCAGTCGTGGACTGTGCAGCTGGTCCCGGCGGAGGTTCGAGTCCTCCCTCGGGAATGGGTGTGTGTGTGTGTTTGTCCTTAGGATAATTTAAGTTAAGTAGTGTGTAAGCTTAGGGACTGATGACCTTAGCAGTTAAGATTTCACACACATTTGAACTTTTTTTTAATCTTTCGCCATGAGTAATAGATATACGGCGAAATGTAAACGGCGGAATGTATCTAAAATCGAGTTGGGTTACTTATACGGCAGTGTGGGTGGCAGCATATTTGGTATGCATCTGACAGCTTTGACGGTGATTTCCAAATGGCCACAGATAACCCACTTTACACAATGAATGTTAATGTACACCGATTGTCCTGATTAAGCTGGAAACATTAATATTTATATTTTTTCGGGGGAAATATTAATATTTATATTTTTTAACTGTTAGTCGTGCTGATACATTAAAGTGATTTTATCTGTTAAAGGTGCCGTAGCCAGAGTCACGCTAAGGCAGTAAACATGTAACTCCTATATTCCCATCTGAAGATGAGAAGGAAAAGGTTCGAAAAATAATTTATGGAAATAAATGAATGCAGTATTTCAAAAAAATTACTGGTTGCAACTTTCTGTATTCTTGTACTGTGCTGTTATAATTAAAGTGCAGGCACTCACGGAGGTTCTGTGTGAGCTTTAACTATCGTATAGCAGTAATACTTGATAGATATGCTAATGCGCTAATGTGGAACCAATTTAAGCTGGAAAAAAAATTGTTCCAATTGTGGCCTAGCAGATGCAAATCTGGCGCTGTGAGTGCAAAAAAGATGTATATAAGAGTAGTGGAGCAAAGCCACGATCAGTGCATCATGTTATTAACCTAATGTTCTCCTTTGATTGACATGTCTTAAATTGGAGTACAATACGTTTGCCCCTGAATGCATACCTGCCCTTGATGTATGCAACCCACACTAACAAAATGCAGTGATGGCAGTTTTGCTCCACTACTTATAAGTAGTTCCATATGTCGTGAATTAGGAATGGGGCGTGGGTAGAAAAGGTCAAACAACTGACAAAGGCATAATGTTGATTTTCTTATGATCCCTCACTTACACAGTTTGTTCAGTATGAGATGTCGAGATACTGCATCCTTAAAACGATGTGATCAACAGTTGTTCGCAGTGCTGATGGAATTTGAAATACATGTTGCTATATAATAGACTGCAGATCACTTGCAGTCTGAACGTATCCCTGGTAAATGCGTTCTTTCAGGTATCCGTGGAGCGAAAAGTCACATAGATTCAGATCAGATGATCTTGCAGGCCATGCATCTGGAAAACATAAGGAGATAACGCATTCGTGGAAGATTGCGTTAAGCAGATGTTTCACTTGGCGAGAGACATGAGCTCTTGCCCCATCTTGCATGGATGCAGTGGTTTCCACACAGTTACATTTTTCAAAAGCAGAAATCACAGGTTCCACAAGGAGGTCTCTATAACATGCAGACGTCACAGTACACCTGACAGGACCTGTTGGTGTTTTCTCTTCAATGGAGAACAGACCGAGGATAAAGGTGTTTGTGTAACCACACCACACAGTCATGTAAGGCGAGTGCAGTGGCTCTGCATGCACAACACGCGGTTTAACAGTACCCCAAATTCGGCAGTTCTTCTGTTGACTGCAGCCTGTCGTGTAAAAAAAAAAAAAAAAAAAAAAAAAACAGAGAATCATTGATTACTTCATGGGGATGAACGACTGTAGCAAAGAAAAATTCTATCTACAGCACGTCACTTGCAGTACTGTCAAGAAAGCCATAATGCGGATTAGATCAGCATCTACTGGACATGATGGTATCACTATCCAGATGGTAAAACTTATTATTGACCAACTACTGCCCTCTATAACAGACATTTTAAACGATTCATTAATCACAAGTGTTTTCCCTGAGGCCTGGAAACTGGGACAAATGGCTCAAATGGTTCAAATGGCTCTGAGCACTATGCGACTTAACTTCTGAGGTCATCAGTCGCCTAGAACTTAGAACTAATTAAACCTAACTAACCTAAGGACATCACAGACATCCATGCCCGAGGCAGGATTCGAACCTGCGACCGTAGCGGTAGCCCGGCTCCAGACTGTAGCGCCTAGAACCGCACGGCCACTCCGGCCGGCCGGAAACTGGGACAAATTAAGCCACTGCCTAAAAAGAACATCGCCACAGCACCCTCTGACTACCGCCCCATCTGCCTTCTTCCTGCACTATCAAAGGCCTTAGAATATATAGTTCATGACCAGCTCGCCAACTACCTAACTACTAACAACCTACTAGACGAATACCAATCAGGTTTCCGTAAACATCGAAGCACAACATCCGCTCTGATAAAGGTGACAGATGACCTGAAACTTGCCATGGACAGACAAGAAGCGACTATCATTTGCTTCTTAGATTTCAGCAAAGCATTTGATACTGTCGACTTCGACATCTTACTAGCCAAACTTAGCGGTCTGAATTTCTCACCAAGTGCAGTGCAATGGTTTCGCTCATACATGACGTCTCGTCAGCAACGCGTCCTGTCTGGGAATATAAAATCACAATGGCGGCAGGTAGTGTCAGGCGTTCCCCAAGGCTCAGTATTAGGTCCTATACTCTTCTCTCTTTATGTCAATGATGTGTCATCGGTCCTGACCTATTGCAAATACCGTATGTATGCTGATGACCTTCAGTTGTATCTAAGTCCGAAACCAAGCAATCTCAAGCAAGCTATTGAAAATTTCAATACTGACCTCAATGCACTGTCAAAATGGGCACAGGACATAGGTCTAAAACTAAACCCATCTAAAACCCAAGCGGTACTTGTTGGTCACTCTAAGCTCATTAGCCCAAAACATCGGGAATCCGTACCACCTCTTATCCTAAATGGAACAAATATTAACTTCTCTCCCTCAGCAAAGAGTTTGGGAGTATTAATAGATGAAAATCTAAATTGGACAGAGCACGTAACTGCAGTGTGCAAAAAAGCATCAGCATCCCTTCACGTCCTACAAAAATATAAAAAAACTCTTCCCTTGCGATCTGAAAAAGAAATTAGTACAAACGCTTATACTCCCAATCATTGACTACAGCGATATTATCCTACAAGGCCTCTCTCAGGAAAATTGCCGACGTCTAGAACTGGTCACGAATGCCTGCGTCCGATATATCTGTGACGTTCGACTTTTTGATCACATTTAACCAGCATATGCAAAATTGTCCTGGCTGCGTGCAGACAAACGCAGAGATTTCCATACACTCTGTCTCATCTACTGCCTTATAAATGTACACTGTCCCTCATATCTCTCCTCGTCCCTAACGCTCATGTCGGAACAACATGACAGAAACACACGTTCCCATTATAATAAAATCCTCTCCGTTCCACTGCATCGCTCAGTCACCTTCTCCAAGTCCTTTACAGTAGAGGGAACCCGACTCTGGAATAACCTCCCGCGTTATGTTAGAGAACTTAAAAACATGACCGGCTTCAAAAAACCGTTAATGACGTATCTACTTAAGCAACAGTAATGCCTCCCTCTGTAAATGAGTGCACTTCACCTCATTACTTCCCTCTTTCCCCCTCCTTATATCTCCCTTACCCAAAACTCGCTATGCTAGTAAACATCTACTTTACACACCAAGATATTAATGTACATCTGCACAAACCTTCATTACTATTGCCAATCTTTCTCATGTTTGTCATTATTATTTGATTTTTTTACTGTTATTATTATTGCTTTCACCATAATCTGTATGTATAGCACCTGATGTGAAAATACTGCCAGCATTTACTTTATTAGGTCTTAGTCATGTTTATCATTATTATTTGATTTTTTGTTTTACTGTTATTATTATTGCTTTTATCATAATCTGTATGTATAGCACCTATTGTGAAAATACTTCCGCATTTATTTTATTAGGTCTTAGTCACTACTCTATATTCATATTGTCACTAGAGTAAGCTAATTTTCTGATTTACACTATGTTCATGATGTAACTCTGATGTGTGAAATGTTGCATGTGTGGAACACTGGTCCGATGTAAGAGAGGGCCTGATGGCCCTAATCTGATCAGGTTAAATAAATAAATAAAGTGTGCCTCGTTGCTCCATAGAATATTGCCCAGTCACGTGATATCAACTTCGATTCGCGCCAGAAACCGAAGGGCAAATTCAGAACATTGCTGCCCATCGTAAAGCTTCAGTTGCTGCGCCGTGTACATTTGTACGGGTACCAGTGAAAAATAGCCCACAAAACTTTCCATAATGTTTACCGTGAGATGCTCAATTCTCGTGGCTCTGCAAGGGCACTAGCATTACCTGGGGGACGTACTGTATGGTAGGTTACAGCAACAGCAACCTTGTAAATACACTGCTGGCCACCGTAACTGCAACACCCTGAAGGAAGCATCCGAATCAAGTGAAATTTACCCCATGGGTTTGCAGCGATGAGATATGCAACTGATTAGAATTTCAGCGCAGACGCACATCACGCGCGCCTGTGGCGCCACCTCATAGCGCCATTTAAGGCTTGGCGATTTCGACGAGTGTACGTTCGGCACGTGTGTTTACCTTGTGGTTGTTTCACAAGACGATCAGTTATGCCTCGTAGACAACAGCGAACATCGTTTGATCAAGTATCCGAGTTCGACAGAGGAAGGATAGTGGCTTACCGAGATTGTGGATTATCATACAGAGAAATCGCTAGTCGTGTTGGACGAAACCGAACAACTGTAATGCGGATATGTGACCGTTGGATGCAGGAGGGTACGACGGACCGACGTGGTCGATCGCATTCACCTCGGTGCACCACTGCACGTGCTGATAGGCAAATTGTGCGCATGGCAGTGACGGATCGCTCAGTGACATCCCGAACCATAGCACAGCACATTGCGTCTGTAACGCATCATCCAGTGTCTGAGCGTACCATTCGACGCCGTTTACAGCAGAGTGATCTGTCCGCAAGACGTCCATTGCTTCGTCTACCATTGACGCAAAACCACAGACGTCTCCGTCGCCAATGGTGTGATGACAGACGGATGTGGACGGCAGAATGGAATGACGTTGTCTTTACTGACGAGGCACGCTTCTGTCTGCAGCACCACGATGGTCGGATTCGAGTGTGGAGACACCGTGGAGAGAGGATGCTGGACAGCTGCATTATGCACCGCCACACTGGTCTTGCACCGGGTATTATGGTATGGGGCGGTATTGGATATTACTCTCGCACGCCTCTAGTACGCATTGCCGGTACTTTAAATTGCCGGCGCTACATATCCGAGGTGCTGGAGCCAGTTGTTCTTCCTTACCTTCAGGGCTCGGCCACAGCCATATTTCAACAGGATAATGCGCGACCACACGTGGCACGCATTGTCCAAAGGTTCTTCGTCAATAACCAGATTGAATTGCTTCCCTGGCCGGCTCGCTCTCCGGATCTTTCGCCGATAGAAAACATGTGGTCCATGGTTGCTCAACGAGTGACCCAGATTACATCCCCAGCTGCCACACCAGATGATCTTTGGCAACGTGTGGAAGCTGCTTGGGCTGCTGTACCCCAGGAACACATCCAACGTCTCTTTGACTCAATGCCGAGACGTGTGGCAGCGGTGATCTCCAACAATGGCGGCTACTCTGGCTACTGATTCTGGCAGGAACCACATGTCACAGACGTCTGTAAACGTAATCATTTGATACTTGGTCAACATGTTATCTACAAAATAAATTTTGTTGTGCTACCTCTTGTCTTTCTTGGTGTTGCATTTACGGTGGCCAGCAGTGTAACTTCCACCGGGAAGACCAAGCTCATTCGTGTTTTCGAACTTCATTATTATCTTCTTTAAACCTTTCGTTGGCGTCGCGCCTCTCCTTAGATCTTTCTGTCGGCTGTAATTACTGTCGTTCACATAAAATAGTTTCACTAACAATGCACGGGCTCTGTTCTCGATAGCCATACATTTCACGCCCGTTCTGGTTGCAAACAGTGTACAGCGCTAGATTTGTGCCTGGTGGTTACGATTGGAACTAATTGTTTTGCCAGTGTAAATCGGTTATGCAGTAACCCTTTAGGCACATCTACCAAGTATCCTTGCCCATACTGGACCACCGTGAATAGCTGCACTTTAGTTATAACCACGCGGTACTTCTGTTCCCGACAGCCACGTTAACTTACAGTTGAGTCGAAAACGTTTGCATGAAGAAAACTACAGCGTAATCGGCAACTGGAGTGATACTTTTCAGTAAACATTCAGTCAACAGTTCTAGAAGAGCACCACCACTACGGGGAGTGTCAACTGAACTCGTCAGCAATCGATGTTAAAAAAGATCTATTCGCAACACAAAAGATCTACAGGGTGGCGCACGAAATGTGTCACCATTTTGTTTTTGAATATAAACTTTATTGTCAATACAATCTGAAAGGAACATATACTACAATGAAGAGCCGTCCATGGACATTTGTTCTAACTCAGCACATGCTCAATATGTCTACCATTTCGTTTCCTAACTTCCTTCAAACGAACACCGAAGTTAGTGATTACCCTACGGCACATGTTTTCCGCAATTTCACTGCAAGCTTGAAGAATAAGTCTTCTGAACTCCGTTAAGTCACGTGGACGTTTCGGGAACATTTTTTCCTTTAGGTACCCCCAAAGAAAAAAATCACATGGATTGAGGTCTGGACTATTGAGGGGCCAATTTTGTCCGTCATTGAAGCGACCTGGAAACCTGAATGAAATGATCCGCATGTCGAAATGCTCGCGTAAAAACTCCAAGACAGTGTTTGCAGTATGTGGCCTTGCTCCATCTTGCATAGCTATTGCGAAGCATGCTCAAATAACGCTCACTCTTCACAGTTTCTTCAAAGAAAAAGGGTCCAATAAGTCCGTGACTGGAAATTGCTGCCCACGCTGTAATTCTCGGAGCATAATGTTGTCGTTCATGAAGCACTTGTGGGTTTTCAGTGGCCCAAAAGCGTACATTTTGTTTGTTAACCACACCGTCTAAATGAAAATGCGCCTCGTCTGAAAACCAAACGTTGGTGAGAGTTTCTTCCCTATCCTCCGCCCACTGAGCAAACAGTAGTCTCTGCTGCTTGCGTTCTTCAGTGAGCTTCTGTGCACAGGTCATCTTGTATGGGTACATATGGAGGTCACTTTTAAGAATGCGTTGAACGGAGCGTCTGGATATTCCCAGTTGCACTGCTGCCTTTCTACACTCTGTACAGCAACTCGTACCGCTTCAATATTCTCCGGCGAACAAACAGGCTAAGACCGAGGTCGCTTCGCTTCCAATACTGTTCCTTCCTGTACACATTTATCGTACAACCTGTGGATGGTCTTCTTGCAAGGGACGCATCGTGTGTTAAACTGTTGTCGAAAACGCCTCTGAGTCACAACAAGGCTTTTCGTTTCATGAAAAATTAACACAATTGCCGATCTTGCTGTGTCGTCAGTCTTCCATTGTCAGCCATTGCTGCTTACTAGAGTTGTGGCGATTCGTGAATGAGTCGTTCATTTGAACGGCACTAAATAAAGAATCGTAAGAATCGAATCGTGATACGGACGAATCGTCGTTCAAAAGAGTAGTAAGAACGATTGCGTGTTTGCGAGTCGTGACGATTCCAAGTTCCAACGATTCATCGATTCTTAGTACGTTATTTTTCGGAGGCAACTTCCGAATCATGCCGAGTCGTGCCTAATGATTATGACTGCCAGATGGCAGTCAAGTGGAGGATGCGTGTGAACAAAGGAAGCTCGGAACGAACAAACGAAGTCCGTGGGCCGTAATATTGCTCGTGAAAACCAAGATGACACTTGGGCCGTAATATTACTCGTGAAAACCAAGCTGACACTTGGCGGTGGCTGACGGGAACGAGCGTAAAGGCATTTCCCATTTACTATCGCTACCATCAGCCACCGCGCCGACGTCACCTTAGTATGCGCGAGTAATACAAGAACTAGCGATGACAGAAACGATATACAGCGAGTACACAGCTCCCAAGACAGACGATTAAAATCAAGAAATCCAAGTATGATGAATAAATACGTACCTCGTATTTGTTGCAGATGCAATGCAAAACACACACACCTTCTATACACACGATTATGTATTATATTTCGCGTATCTCGAAAACGGCCCTAACGATTTGGATGAAATTTTGTATTTAGACTGGTTTTTGCTTTTTGAGTTCACCTACATAGTTCCATTCGTAAAAACGCAATTTTATATTATAAAAACGCTATTTCACATGTTTTTATAACGCCATCTCGTAAAACTTTGTTAGTACGTATTGAATGTACTTAAGGTTTTGGTTTTTATGTTTATCTGTCTTTATGTGACAGCACGCGATTTTACACAAAAGAATTTTTTAAATAAAAACGCGAATTTCCTGTTTCTTGGGAACGGCTTTAACAGTTTGGATAAAATTTTATATTTAGACACGGATTTTGATTTTTAAGTTTATCTTTAAACAAAAGCTTTTTAGTTAGTAATTTCAAGTTCGAGTTTTCGAATGTTATCGTGTTCAGATTCATATTAAATTTTAGTGATATAATGTCGCTGTATACGATTGAATCCTACTGTTTAGAAGTATGTCGTCTTCTCACGTAAACAGTAGTGGCAGCGGCAAGTTCACAGACAAATTAAAAGCAAAATACGTATGCTTTGTGTTTAGAAGAATCGAAAGTTAAGCTAAATTTGCTGTGTGGGAGGGCTGTCAGCTGCGTTAAGAATTACAAAGGTGATGTGGACTTGGGAAGACATCTTAGCACAGAAAAACATAGGATGATATGAACCAAACCACGTCTGCCTCACTGCTAGATTTTGTTACTATAAAACAGACGTCTGTAGTTAGATACGATCAAGCTATACAACCAAACTGGCATACCACGTAATTTTGCACCAACTTTCGCACAAATCGACTCCTCTTTCCTGGCATACTGAAATAAAACAATAGATGCAATCAAATCAAACGTGACCTTTCATCAATTAAGGCATTACACGTATAAATCGAGAATCACACTTGTAACGTCATATGCATGTTTACACATAAATAAACTACTTCTGGCATATCTTATCATGACACAGTTCGATTCTAACTCCATTGACAATTTCAGACATGTCCTGCCATCTATGAGTAAGATGTAGAACTTTTTGCATTCCGTAAGAATCGTGCCATCGCAGACTAGAATGAATCGTGGACGAATCGTAGGAATCGATTCGCAATGTGAGATTGAATCGTAGGAATCGAATCGGGAAAAAGAATCGTGTTGCCCAACTCTACTGCTTGCTAGTCTCCTAGCGGCAGTATCGTGAATTACACGTCATGTCGTAACTCATTTGTTTTTCCAAGCTCTGCTGGTACTGCTGTAGAGATCCCAGCGGGATATCTAATGTGCGTCGTAAATTGTGAAATAAACAATTGGTAACACATTTCGTGCGCCACCCTGTATTCACAACACAGCAGAACAAAGATAGGTGTAGTAATAGTTAAGCTACGTTGCGCAAGACGCGACAGTTGGCTGCGACTGCGACGCTGCCCCCTCCTCTTTTCCCACCGTGGCAGACAGCGACAACGTCGCAACACGACAGGAGTCGTCGCTGTTTCCCAAGCTCTGGTCGGCGGCGGCGGATTCAAATACACAAGAAAAATAAGAATTCCGATTTTCTTGCTGTAAAAAATACTGTATGTTAATGGAACAAAGTTACATCGGCTCCGAGAGTTAGTTTTTCGATATAGATTCTCCTTTTACATTAAAAAATTGAAAAGTATCTCTTCCGGTTTTGCGTGTTTTTTTCGCTGTATATTACTTCTCTATCGATTGTGAGGAAAGTAAAAGGCACAAAAAATTGATGTTTGCGTATCTTACAGTTTCGCATCACAGCTTGATAATGAGGTGTCTATTTTTCCGATATTCGTCACAATTATTCCGATAATTAATTTACAAGTAACCTACTGCATAAAATTTGAATTGTGTACAGTGAGAAATGTGGTCGCTGGCTACTTTGCGTATGGTTCGCGTTAGGTCATACATCGTTGCCGATGAAAAGAAGCTAACATATCGAAATTATTTTTAAAGTTGAGATCAGAATGATATCGATCTCTGTGTCCGAGATTTGGGCTCAATATCTCCGGGAGCGTCGCGACTGGCCGCCGGTTCTGTCGACGCGCAACGTGAATCGTGTGGTGATCACACGATAGAGAATGCATTTGTTTTGTTTCGCTGACACATGTGGACCTAATGAAACCATTTTATGTCATATATTTCCCCGGTATGAGTTACTAATATTTCTCCATATGCTCTTGACAATTTCATTTAAAATGCCACGAAATGTAGGTTTCTTAAAAGAAAAGACATGCTGTCTTCAATATATTTTCTTCTCATTCTTGCGAAGAGAATAAATTACTCACCTCTAGTATTTTCTTCTCAACCCGGCAGAGGATACCCAAGTAGAAGTAGACGTCCTAACAAAACCAACAAATGTCAAAAATTAACGTTTTTCAACAGAGCGAAAAAACGTTGAAATTAGTTTAATATCGCCTTGCCATCAATTATATTTTGTATATGATGTGGTAGGTAAATCATAGCGACATTGGGTTTGGCTATTACTTCCCGTGAGTATTGCATTGTCGCTTCACAGTACATCATGCGATAAGTACTGGCTCGACATCTTTCTGGCAGCCGTACGTCTTTGTGTCGTGCAACTTCCGTCGCAACACTGCTCACTGGTGCAGTGCTGCGGCAGCTGCCGCAACAGTCGCGCGTCGCATCCCAAACTCGAACTGCGCATGCGCCAGCAGACAACTTCTGACGTCACGTAGCGACCCGTCGTAGTCGATAGTGTGCGTCGCGTCTTGGACAACATACCTTTACAGCAATGCGGGTGGGAGTGCTGGTTTCTAGCGTGCTCAGGTTACAAGTGTTAGAACATCGAGTCATAAACTGCGGTGTTTTGCCCGCGATGACGGAGAGCCGCCCAGTGCTTTAGTCGGCGGTCTCGTTGGGTGCCGTTAGTGGGCGGCCGTGCCTCACGGCGACTTCTTATCTGCGGTCGCACGCTCGTTCCCCGCGGCAGGTCGTGTCCGGGCCGACTAATTGCCGCTGCGGCGCTATCCGCATCCACGTCTGGCGGCGGCCCAGTTTCTGCCGCCCCCCCTCCTCCTCTTCCCCGCCCCCCCTGCTCTCTTCCGCCCCCACACCGCCTCTCCACCCCCGCATCAAGAGCCGGCCGGGCCGCTTTCTCGTCTCGCGATTTACGGCCGGTGTCTCGCCGCGCACGTGAGCTGCCGGGGGAATCCCCGGTCTCCGCCCTGCACAGCGTGGCGCTCCGGTATAACAGATAAATCAAACCTACCTTTCCTCCCGACAGAGCCACCTGTCGTCTTCCATATATCAAACTAACGAAGAAAATGATTTATTCTCCAGCAGGGTTACTGAATTTTGTCGGATTGCTGTCGTTTCGTAGAAATGATTAAATGTATACTCTGGCGTGTGGATCAATGTCTTCTGCTCTGAAACCTAGTGTCAGAGCGAGTGCAAATATGCTTGCATTGCATGTAAAAAGCGATAATAATTTTTATTTACAGACATCCTGCTGTTCATTAGGTTACTTTTACGCTGCATGACCTTTCTGTAATCCGCAAGCCAGTTAATAGTGCGAGGTGCAGGGTCGTAGTATGTCAGAGTCACACCATCTCCCTATCATGCTCCACTGGAGGAAATAATATGTTTCTTGCTTTGTGTCTCAACATAGTCTGACATGTTTGACGTGCCGTATCATAAACCACACGACTGCTGCGTTAAACGTAGTTTTAGACACATCGTGTGAACAGTATAATGAATGCTGGTTCAGAGAATAGGGAAATTACTGTAATGTACTGGACTCGGTTACTTGGACATCGGTCAAGAGAAACAGAGGCGTCTAAAATGTTTAGCGGGCTACTCACTGCTTGGTTACAGCATAAGACAGGATAAAGGTGCGTTTGTAACCGTGCAACTTTCCGTATGCAGTTGGTGCATGTGGCCGTTGCACGAAGAGGCAAGGGTGCGCATCCAATGGTGTAAAGTCGCGCATATCTCTGATTTACCGTGCCAAGACGCAGGAGTCTCCCCATCCCAGACAGGGAGACACGTGCAACAGTCGTGAGCCTACCCACGGTTCTGCTCGTTAACTGGTTTATTATGTCTCACTGTTCAGATATTCAATGAGAGGAAATGATGGTTGAAATGAAATTGTTTCTGCCGCCTAGCGCAAGTCTTTATATTTGACGCCTCTTCGGTTACTTATGCATATATATGATGAAGACGATATGAAACAATTAGGAGAACACAAACAGTTAGTCTCCAAGAGATAAATATCTCCGCCCTGGGCGGGAATCGAATGCGGGACCCCGCGATCTAGAGGCACCGAGGCTAAACCCTAGACCACGAGGTACGGACAAAGATTTAAACGGTAAACTTGAATGCGCCGTCAAAGATCCAATTTTTCTCTCCCATTCAAGTTTATCTTTGCGTTAGCACTTTGGCCAGGTAGTCTAAAGAGAAACATATGGTGTTGGACGAGTATTATCGTGTATTTCCCTGTTTTTGACCTTTTTGAATTTCTAAGAGGCACGTATGGATTGTCTTATTCATTCTGCAAACATTTTACAAAGCAAGTGTTGCCAATTTGACGTTCGTTATCAAAATCAGGCACTGACAGTGCAGCCTCAGTAGGCCAGACTTCAAAATGAACCTGTAAGATTTGAAACTAGTCGCCCAACGTACGTACTGCAGCTATTGACAGAATCGTTAATAAATACTTTATGAAATTTAACACAGGTGCTGATCCGCTGTCAACAAAATGTTGAAAGTTCAGTGGCTCTGAGCACTATGAGACTTAATATCTACATCTACATCTACGTACATACTCCGCAATCCACCATACGGTGCGTGGCGGAGGGTACCTCGTACCACAACTAGCATCTTCTCTCCCTGTTCCACTCCCAAACAGAACATCTGAGGTCATCAGTCCCCTAGAACTTAGAACTAATTAAACCAAACTAACCTAAGGACATCGCACACATCCATGCCCGAGGCAGGATCCGAACCTGTGACCGTAGCAGTCACGCAGTTCCGGACTGAAGCCTCTTGAACTGCTTGGCCACAACGGCCGGCAAATGTTGAAAGTGAAAAGCTTTTAAATACACTCGGTTTTAGTAATATTTCACATGTCACGATACAGAACTGGTCATTTCACTCTGAAACCTTAAAAGCAATAAGAACGCGACGCGAATAATTATACTGAAATCAAATTAGCAAGTATGTCCGAAGAATGCCGGCAAGCACATGACCTGAACTTCACTGCTTGCCTAATACCGCAGTCACTGCGTTTAACACAAGCGCTCACGCTAAGCAGAAACAAAATCTATGACTGAATGTCACCAAGAAGGCAAGTATGTCGACGTGCGAGGATATAGGATCCTCACAGCATCACAGCATGTGATCAGTCTTAGGGAACTAAAAATATTTATGTATGTCGTAAACAGTATCTGGCCTGTCACCCTTTTTTTTTTTTTTTTACCAGTAAAATATCGAAAGCTGGGTACGATACCGAAACCTGAATACCGCCATCTAGACTTCTGGGTTAAGTGAACGAATCGATCACCAAATCGATGCTTGTGAATGCGAATTGATTTCTTTAGAGGAATTGTTCGATATCGAAAAACATTCATAACATTCACACACACACAGTAGTCTATGTTCCATCTCCATTTCTTTTACACGATCGGGCCCAAAGGACGGCGCGCTACTACAAGTTTCCTTCTCCACTGTTTTCTATCCATCGCTGCCATCCACCACCCGTCCAAACCTGCCGCTAACTGCTGCAGGTCTTCAAGGAGGCCATCCATCCACCTCTTCCTTGGCCTTGAAGGAGTCTCCTACCTGTGGCGATGAAAACCAGCAGCTTCCGTGGCCACCTGTCGTCTTCCATCCGAGCCAGTTGTCCAGCCCGCCGTTTAGTCGCTTGCATCTTAAGACTGCTGTTATACTGGCATCTCGATACAGATGATGCCGAAGGAATGGGATTGTGAATGAGACACTGAAAGTAGTAAATGAGATTTGCCATCTGGGCAGCAAACTAACTGATAATGGATGAAGTAGAGAGGATATAAAATGCAGAATAGTTGTAGCACAGAAAGCATTGCCGAAGAGGAGGAATTTCTTTGCATCTAATACAAACTTAGGTGTTAGGAAGACTTGTCTGAAAGTATTTGTCTGGAGTGCAGCTTTGTACGGAAGTGAAACGTGGACGATATTCACTTCAGACAAGAAGAGGACAGAAATTTTTCAAATGTTGTGCTGCGGAACAGCGCTGAAGGTAAGTTGTGCAGATCGGGTAATGGGGAGGTACTGAATACAGCTGCGGAAAATGGCACCCACTAATGGTAACTTTTCCTTGAGCTTTCGTGAGCTCGAATGTTTTTTAACGCACAGTCAAGAATGATGAAACTCGTCTGAAATAGTTACTCACTCGCGGCGGAAACGGCTGCTGGGACTCGTAAAGCCTAGTTTACACGACGACACTAGGTTGAAGGCAACTGCGCTACCGGCCATTGCGCATGCGCGCCGCGCGGTTGCGCAACTCGGCGGTGAAACTAAACTCTTTCGGCGTGTTCGAACTTTGGCGACACTAGTTGCGTGACAAAGAGGTTATGTGTGTTCGTAAAGTGTATACAAACTGAAATATGAAGTGTGGAACGGAGAATAATGTTCGCTTTTTGGATATCTATGCTTTGCATAGGTGTTTGTGGGGTTTCAGTGATGCTGATTACAAAAATAAGCAACATATTGCTGCTCACGTGCGATCAGAAGATAGATAGTTTGACAGTATCTGAGCTACAGGGCAAAATTTATTGAATTAGGAGCACGTACACAACTAAATTAGGAAAAATACAAGCAAATGTAAGTCTAGCTGTGGAAATACTCTCGTCTTTAAGAGAAAAATCCCATCGTTCCAGTTCGACGACTATTTTTTTTAAGGAGTATTGTTGACTGGAGGGAACGCTACACAAATGAAGAAGCTGCATTCTTTACTCAATATTTATCTACTTAAAACGTCCAATTCACATATGTTTGAATTTTGAAATATTGCCACTGTACAGATCTATCTTCAAGAAAGTAGTTGCAAACCATTCTCTTCTTAATGCTGCCTGCTTCGAATAATTACTGCTGTTAGTGTTAATAATTATTACTGTTAATAATTATTGGTGTTAATGAAAAAGCGTCATCACCAACTAAAATCGCATCTTATAGCATGCCCAGTGTTCTCGATTGTAATGCACACAACTTATATGTAATTTCTGTTCTGGAGACAGTGCTTCATGTATTACAGTACCTTTATTCCTTATCGCATAATTAACTCTATTTAGCAGAAACGTGAACTGTTCTGGTGACATTCTACGATAGTTAAAAGAACTTCTTGGGTCTTCCATTATAAATTATTTCAGCAAGGATGCTGAGCAGCCGAGCTGACGTCTTTTCTTTATCCAGTAACGAATCTAAATACGTTTCTTTTTTTTTCCTTATGCAGCGATTTCACCAACAAGCTTTAACTCTATCACAACTCGTGCGACGTGCAGCTGCCAAAACTTTCATTTCAGACAGGACTCAGGAACCCACAAAACGACGAAACTGAAGTGTATACTGGTTTCGCCATGTCTAAAATCAAATATGAAACCATCTGCGTGCAGCTCATTCCACGCGAGTGGCGCAACCCAATGTCGTCGTGTAAACTAGGCTTAAGATCTACAGTGTCACGTGCTGTGACGTACGCGCCACGGGCTGTCTACCTCGTTGGCCTCGCCCTCTCCAGGTGACGTCACCGCCATAGAAGTTAGAATTCCTAGCGACGGCGCCCGACCAATGACAAGCTCGAACGTCACTATGAAGGAAGTAGACTTCCCTCCCGGCACAGTCGTCTCCTGACAAAGAAGACAGGCAGATCTTCGAAAGCTCGAGTTTTAACTCCGATCGGGCGCGTTCTCACCACCGAGAAGATTTTGTATAACGATGCTCCCGCGGGAAACTTCGATGCAAAGTTAGTTCAAAGGTTGGAGGAAGAGGACATACCACCTTCAATAGGACCATACCTAATAAAGCGGTGTGGCGTTCAGACCTTCAGATTTACGACAGCTTATGTTAGTGTTATATTAAGAAGCGATATGAAATGGAATGAACGCTCCACATGCGAATCAGTTTGCAATATCTCAAAGGGAACTAATTTAACTCTGTTGCTAACTAAATGTGAGGAGAAGCACATGCGTATGCACATGCAAGTTATAGTGCCGCTTTGAAGGTCACACCTGACCATCGCTCCGTTTCAGTCTCACCCACCTGCTCTACTAACAGTGAACGGTTGCCCATGAGATAGCTTCGTTCTAGCATAATACAGTCAAAAGAATTGGTAGGCAACGGGTGGCGGCGTCTTGCCCCTTAAAATTAATGTAATGCTATATTCAAGAGACGTATTTCACTTTTTCTCACTACAAATGTATTGTCGTACTCTGCAGGATTTCTCGGTCGGTATTTATTTTTGTTTGATATTATGCAAAAAACAAGAGTAAGGAAGCGTCACAGGTAACACCCCAGAGGGTTGTTCGCTCTCATTTTGTTCTCAGTGCGTCTCGGCAGAATTGTCGTTCCGCTAGACCATTCTGGATCCTGCTATGTCATGGACTTACGTCACCTGAAACCGCCTTGCATTGCGCCTTGTTACAAGAAACGTTGCGTCATGGTCCTGCGCTACTTGTAATGATAAAACGAACAAAGAAACTGTAAAAGGACTGAATAGTACAAAGACACTTCCCTCTCTTGCGTAATAACTGAATTTAACGTTCGCTAAATTTATGAACGTAGGCTTGTATTATCATTATTTGCAGAGGAGCGCTGCACCTTACATAACCACGCCAAAAGCTGCAGGAAAGGCGAATTTAACATTTTTGTGTGTAGGAAATTGGGGTGCATCAGTAAAGAAAGAGGCGCTGCTGCGACCGATCCTAGAGTACTGCTGCAACGTTTGGGATATTTATCAAGTAGACGTGCTAGCAGGAATTGAGAGTTGCGCTGCCAGGATCGTAACGGATCGCTACAGAGGGTGTGAAAGGATACTCAAATCCCCGCTTTAAGGGGAAATCTTCGGGAGGAAAGCATCGTCCTTACGCGAAACACTGAGAGAAACGATATTCGAGGAAGACTGTGTAACAGTTTTGGTGCCACTGCCGTATACAATACATCGCGTAGTACTCATGAGTGTAAGAGAAATTACGGTGCATACTGAGGCATATACATCTTATGCCCTTGCTCCATATGCGAATGGAATAGCGCAGAAAGTCGCTAATATCAGTACGATGTACCCTTCTGCGTGCACTGTACAATGGCTTGACGAATGTGAAAGTATTTTTTTTTTTCATTTTCAATAATTCAGGAAACACGCAAGGCTATACCGACCCTACGATTTCTTTTCAAAAAATTGGCTAAGGAAGGGCAAACCTACGTTGATACCATTTGTTGACTTAGAGGAAGCTTACGACAAGTCTGACTGAGTGTTGTTGTTGTGGTCTTCAGTCCTGATGCAGCTCTCCATGCTACTCTATCCTGTGCAAGCTTCTTCATCTCCCAGTACCTACTGCAGCCTACATCCTTCTGAATCTGCTTAGTGTATTCATCTCTTGGTCTCCCTCTACGATTTTTACCTTCCACGCTGCCCTCCAATACTAAATTGGTGATCTCTCGATGTCTCAGAACATGTCCTACCAACCGATCCCTTCTTCTAGTCAAGTTGTGCCACAAACTCCTCTTCTCCCAAATCCTATTCAGTACCTCCTCATTAGTTATGTGATCTACCCATCTAATCTTCAGCATTCTTCTGTAGCACCACATTTCGAAAGCTTCTATTCTCTTCTTGTCTAAACTATTTATCGTCCACGTTTCACTTCCATACATGGCTACACTCCATACAAATACTTTCAGAAACGACTTCCTGACATTTAAATCTGTACTCGATGTTAACAAATTTTTCTTCTTCAGAAACGCTTTCCTTGCCATTGCCAGTCTACATTTTATTATCCTCTCTACTTCGACCATCATCAGTTATTTTGCTCCCCAAATAGCAAAACTCCTTTACTACTTTAAGTGTCTCATTTCCTAATCTAATTCCCTCAGCATCACCCGACTTAATTCGACTACATTCCATTATCCTCGTTTTGCTTTTGTTGATGTTCATCAGGTGTAAAGTACAGGGCATGAAAGGCTTTTTACAACTTGTACAGAAACTAAATGGCGGTTAGAAGAGTCGAGGGACATGAAAGGGAAGAGTAATTGAAAAAGGATTGAGACAGGGTTGTACCTTATCCCCAGTCTTATTCGGTCTGTACATTTAGCAAGCAGGAAAAGGAAACCAAAGAAGAATTTGAAATAGAATAAAAGTTCAGGGGTAAAAAATAAAATCTCTGAGATTTGTCTGTCACATGGTATTTCTGTCAGAGATAGCAAAGAACGTGAAAGAGAAGATGAAAGGAATGGACAGCGCCTTGAGGATATAATATGAACATAAAAAAGGATAATGGAATGTAGTCGAATTAAATCAGGCGATGCTGAGGGGATCACATTACGAAACGAGACATTAAAAGTAACAGATGAGTTTTAGTAATTGGCCAGTAAAGTAACTGATGCTGGCTAAAGTAGAGAAGATATAAAATGTATACTGGTAATGGCAAGAAAAGCATTTGTGATTAAGAGAAATTTGTTAACATCTAATATAGATTTAAGTGTTAGAAAATATTTTCTGAAGGCACTTGTCTGGAGTGTAACTTTGTAAGAAAGTGAAACGTGCATGATAAACCGTTCAGACAAGAAGAGAACAGATGTTTTTGAAATGTAGTAGTGCTACAAAAGGAAGGTGAAGATTGGTTGGGTAGGTCATGTAACTAATGAGAATGTGTTGAATAGAAGAGGGAAGAAATCAAATTTGTGGCAGAACTTGGCAAAAAGAAGGGATCAGTTGATAAGACACATTATGACACATCAAGGGATCACCAATTTAGTACTGGCGGGAAGTGTGTGGGGCAAAAATTGTAAAGCCAGGCCAGGAGATGAATGCAGTAAGCAGATTCAGAAGGATGTGGGTTGCAGTAGTTATTCGGAAATGAAAAGGCTTGTACAGGATAAATCAACATCGAGAGCTCCGTCAAACCAATCTTCGGACTGGAATGATGACCACAACAACAACATGTTTCCCTTTTATGACTTCCATCGCAAATGGATGCATAATCTTTTAGAAACTATATTTTCTTGTTCTATATTTTTGTTTTTACGTCAGTACTGCAATACATTTCACAATATTTTGCGAATGTAGCGGACAAATAATTCAAGCAAGCGTTGGCGTCATATTGAGCAGCAGATTTGTTCCTCTATTGCCATGCGCAGGTCCCAGGCCGATAGCAGGTCTAAAGATTATCTCTTGATTTATCGTTCATGAATTTGGCTTAAGACGGTGTGCAAACTGTTCAGAACGATAATTTCAGCATTTCGCACATACGAAAATTCTTGTGGACATCGCAAGCGAGCCAGCCGTACTTTCAGATTATAACGTCAACCGGTCCATTACATCTGTACGTTAATCATCGAGAACATTCCACTATCGTAATTATGTGAAGCTGACTATAAGAGGTGGTTCAAAAATAGTTATCTGATGGTTCTTTAGACGATCTGCGTCTGGACTTGTGGTGGCTGAGCATTTCGGAGAAAAGCTGAAGAATGTCGATGGCAAGTTTCCGGATCAAGCCACTGAAATAGAGAGAGACTTGTATTTGTCATCTGCAGAATGGGAGAGTCAAGAAATTGAAAGTCTCATTAGACACAGGGCATCGTACGAGACTGTTGTATCTGTTCTGAAAATTATTTCGAGCAGGTAGAGAAACTGCTTCGTGAGGGAAACTTCTTAGAGCTTCGACAGTTAAACAGACACGAACATTTAAGGTCAGCTAACGTATAGGATGGCGTCAGTGATCATTAAACTGTGTGACAGCCATGGTTGCGTCTGTTATAAGGAAAATTAAGAAAGGCAGGAAGATACTTTTGCTTCGCCAGACTGACAGGATACAAGACGCGTAGTACCTCATTAGTCGACATCAAATATTCAGTGTTGAGGACGAAGGTGTAGAGCACAAATCGATAAAATTCAAAAGTATTGTACAATACACTCTATACTATACGCTTTGTACCAATATGTGCGGAGTGAGGTTATGAGGGACGAGAAAGACCTAGCGTGGTTCTGTAGTCATGTTAGAAAGTTGCTACGAAAGCAAGGAAAGCTTCGTCACAGATTTATGTGAAGTCAAAACCTAGCTGATAGACGTAAGTGCAAGGAGCGTTCAAGAAATTGTAAACAAAAATTTTGACAACCGTTCTCATTAAAACTGCTAATTTTTATTGAGTAAATTCGTTAAGCAGATTACGTCTTGCGACTCTCGTACATTATGACTTAGAAAACAAAGGTACAAAAATAATAGTATTCAACCTCCACTTCTGTGAGTAATTTTATTTTACTTCATCGTTTTCTTCTGCATTGCAACCTAATAAGTTCAATTGTGTCATTTTGACAATGCAGCACAATCATTAACATGTTGAATTTCTTGACGCGTAAATGTGAATCGGAAGTTTTTCACTAGTGCAGAAGATAATCTTTTGAAAGTAACCATAAACATCCTGTATGTATTCGTTAATTTTCTTTGACACGCTTTTCTTGTAAAACTAACAACTGTGTTCCTCATTTATTGCTTAGTGAGAAAAGGAAATACATGGAACATCCCAAAATGTTAATGTATTCATTGGAAACAACGTTCTATCTCCGAAAAACGTGGGACTCGAACAGGAAAATATGTACTTATGACTAAAGATGTGGTTTGAACAGTAAAGACATCTGTGACTTATAAGCTACAGTCATGGACAATCCTGGACAAAAATTCTGTTCATAACATAATTCTAAAGATAAATTGCAAACCGGCTTCTCATATTCGTGTCAACAGGAAGTCCTTTTTCTCGATTGATTTTGACTTCGTAGATAATGAGGACTGTTTGTATCTGTGCTTTATTATCACAAGCTGCGACATAGCCGCGAATAGAACAACGATGCAGAAAGTGTATAATAAAATCCTTTTATTTCCGTCTATGATCACAAAGTTAATTGGTCCTTAGACTAGCTGTTATATGATGTGATCACAGACGCAAATAAAAGGATTTTATTCTGGACTTTTAGAATTATTTTGCACCATACATTAGTGACTGTTTGCTGGAGTCGTTTATTGTTATTCTGTCCTTATTTTATAAGTGTAATTATTTATGTACTAATTCTTTACCAGTAACTCTTTACCTCATTTTACTTTCCTGTACATTATATTAATTAGTGGTATACACGCGTAAAATGGACTTACTGTTAACAGTTCGCCACTGCTCTGGTTTATGAATGTAAATGTTGTAACCAAACCCTGTCAATCAGGGTTTTCATTGTCACAAACCATCTACGCAACTGATAAACGCTCTGTCCAAATTTCGCTACTAGTAGTACTAAATGGGGGCTGTTGGTGGTATTCTTGAAGCATATTGTCGTCCTGTCATCACCTGTTCGTCCACACCCATCTACATGTTGTCAAAGGGCATTTTAGAAAGCAGCACTGCGAAAACTGAGCAGCTTCCAAGGTAAGATGGGCTTCCACGGCCACCGGCATGGCTTGTAGGTAAGAGCGCTGGTACAAAACAAAATAGTCAGCCTCCAGCTGATAATTCGTTACTTCCTGCTGTTTTCTTGTCGGTAATTACAACTCTCACGCCCGTCGGCTTCCTTTCCTCTCGAACTTTTTTTCCGAAGCATTATAAGCAAGGACATTGCTGTACCTGAAAAATAAGAAAAAAGAGGGATAAATGTTTATCACTGCAACAAATCACGAAATGGCTCTTATACAGTACACCAGAAATATTGCAATAACGATCTAAGTCCTACGTTTTAGAAATTAGCGAATCAATTCCTACCGATACTCGTGATCAGTTTAATTATAAACTATTTTTTTAATTACGTGCATTGATTCTGACACCGTAGTCTTCACTCAAGTTCTCTAGTTGTGTGGTGGTTTAAAATAGGTAAAAAAATAGTTGTTCCAGACTTGGAAGGCCGCATCGAGTAATTGGCAAAAATGGCGACAGGACGGGCAGTCGGCCATCTCTTAAACTAACCGTACAGAATCCGGAAATAGCATTGTCAGGCCTGCGCCGATGCGGAACCAAGGAACAAGAAAAGGAAAAAAGGTACCATTTACAAGTGCTGTTTTTCATTCGCTTGTACTCCTTAATGAACATACTCTCATGAGCAAACTGAATTTGAGACATCCTTCTAGCAACCCGTAATAACTCTTTTCTCCCAGGTGGCGTTGTAGTATGGGCTCCACGAGACAACAATCAACTGCATATAACTCTCTGACATTTGTGAAACTGCTCATATCTGTCACGTTGGCACTCCACGCCAATCGTGAAGCCGGTGTTACAAGGAACATTGTCTTCGTCTGACCCGTGTAGACATCATCTGAGGCTCCTGTCAGCGTCTAAAGCCTCCTCTCTCCCTTACTTGGCTGACTTCTGCATTGAATATGAATATGGAACCAGCCGGTTTTACTCCCGCCGCCCATCCTACGTTACCATCCATAATGCCGATTCCCGCACCTTCTACCCCTCCGCAGGTGTGCCCTAGGGCTCTGTCCTCTCCCCTCTCTTCTACCTCTTGTACACGGCAGATATGCCTCAACCTCCCCTCCAGTACACCACCGCCGATGACACCTTCCTTGCTCTCGCTCCTACCCTACGGCGGTCCCAACGCCTTCTCCAGAATCACCTTGACCTTTTTGCTGCATGGTGTAACCAGTGGCTCCAGAAAATCAATCCTTCCAAGACCCAGGTCGTACCACTCACTCCTTGGTTTCTCCCCTACCATTTGCGCCCGTCCTGTGTGCCTCTCCCCCACCCTCACCTACCTTGGCCTCACCATTGACCATCGCCTCACCTGGATCCCTCATCTCTGCTCTATCCAATCCAAAGCCCACAACCACCTCAAAGTCCTCTCTGGCTGAACATGGGGGTTGAAACCCTCTACCATCCTCCACACCTACAAATCCTTAATCCATCCCATCCTCTGTTATGCCAGTCCCACCTGGATATCTCCCCCCCCCCCCCAAATTCTATAAGTCCCTCCAGATCCTCAAGCACGATGCACTCCACCTCACCTACGTATATGCCTCCCATCCCCTATGCGGATCCTCTACAACCTCATTCCTTTCCCCCATCTGCTCCTTTTCCTTGAACATATCCGCGTACTCTACACCTCCCACTACCTTGATCCCCCTCATCCTCTGGTTGCTCCTCTCCTCTCCAGCCCCTGCCCCCTGCCGTGCCTTCACTGTTGTGTCCCCCCTACCCTCCATCTCTACACCCTTCATCTCCTTTCCCAAGGTGGCTTCCGTCGAGTCCCCCTCCCAGATGATGCCCTCTCTCCCTCCATTTATCCCTCCTATCCACTCTGATCCTCACCTCCCCCTACCTCCCTCTGTCCTTTCCCCGGGCTCCCTCTTCCCCCCCCCCCCTCTTCCATCCTGTTTTTTCCCCGCCTACCCTCTCGCTGCTGTCTTCCTTCTCTCCCCCAAGTTCTTTTTTTGCTCTCCCCTCCCCTGCCTTTCCCATTCCTTCTCGCGTCCACCTCCCCGCTTTTCTATGTCCCCTCCCTCCATTGGTTCCCTCTTTTTTTCTTTTCTCTCCTCCCCCCTTTCTCTCCCTCTTAGGTCCAGGTCCCCCCCCCCCCCCCCATCCCCGCCATGTCACCTGTATAGTGCTGTTGTAAGTGAGTGTTCAGTGTTGCAAGTCCCCTGTCAGTGTTGCGAACAGCCACCATACCGTCGCTAGTTGTGTTTTTAGTCTCGTGGAAACAGAAACCAGACTGTCGCCATGTTTTTTAATTGTGCCTGTTTCCTTCTTGTGTATCTTCATCCGTTTCGTCACCACAGTGTTTCTATATTTTGAATTCCACAACTTCCCGCCATTTTACAGTTTTTTACAATGTCACCGTTTTATCACCTGTTGTTCTTGTTTGTTTATATTCTCAATACGTTTTTTAACTTTTCTGTATGCTGCAGAGCAGCACATTTCGCTGCTGCCAGCCCCCCCCCCCCCCTCAATAAAGAAAAAAAAGCCGGTTTTACGTTGTTACACGAAAGTTTTTACTGTGATTTGCTATACTGAATATCCATGTGCTAACAGATAACAGCTGCATTTTTTAGATCTGTCTCGAAATATTTTTATTGTTTCAATTTTAATTTTTTTTATTATGTTGAGTTTTATTTATTGTGATGCCTCTCCTTAGGTCCAGCGGGTTCAATGTGATGGAGACTTACCTTCTCTTCATGTATCTGACGTTAAGGAACTTTCCTTTTGAGCAATCATTATGTTGATATTATGTGAGTACTCATTTCATTTTTTTTAAACTGGTATAACAATATATGAAAAATGCTTTCATGTTATTTTCTGTCATGTGTATCTCCCAGATGATCAGTAAAAAATATTATATATGTAGCAGCTTTATAGGGGCATATACACTGCCTGTCACAAACAGTGAAGCACACGGAAGACATGATCGGAAACCATTCCAACCCCTTATACGTACACAGTGTCGCTGAGTGTGTAAATGACTATAGAGCAGCAAAGCTTTGTGAAAGGTAGCTCGGCAACTGGAGTGTATGAATGCTGTTCATGTTAAGCGTTGTTACCGTATCTGGTAGGGTATATGAATGTTGTGAAGAAGTCAGATGTTGAGGGATTGCTGTGAAGAACACGGAGATGCCACATAATCCTACGAGGCAGCGCTGCCAGCAACTAACAAGAGTCTGAAGCGGGCCTTATTGTGGCTCTCATTTGGCCATCTGGTTGAATTGTGCACGTATGTAGATTTGTGAGCCGTTCGGAAGTGACAGTGGCCCGATGTTTGACTGCTTGGGAACGTGAAGTTCTGGCATACTCGTCCCAAGGTTTCGGCCGATCAAGTCTGACAATAACAAGGCACATCCCCCCACCCCCGTCCTCACACCCGCAATCCGACAACAAGTAATGGTGTCACATCACACCATTGGTCAAAGACTAGCAACAGCCATACTACAGAATTACTATCCCACACACAACACAAGCCGCTGCGTTTCTAGTGGAGCCGTGACCGGCAAGAACTGTTGATGAATGGCGTCGTACTGTGTTCAGTAATACATCGCGGTTCTGCACTGCCCTGGACGACTGTTGTCGGCGAGTATGGCTGTGAGCTCAGGTCGCATCTTCGGATGCTCTGCAGACGCACTGAGATAACTATAATTGTGAACTGAATTTTTAATCATGTATTGTTTACACACTACTAGCCATTAAAATTGCTACACCACGAAGATGACGTGCTGCAGACGCGAAATTTAACCGACAGCAAGAAGATGCTGTGATATGCAAAAGATTAGCTTTACAGAGCATTCACACAAGATTGGCACCGGTGGCGACACCCACAACGTGCTGACGTGAGGAAAGTTTCCAATCGATTTCTCATACACAAACAGCAGTTGATCGGCGTTGCCTGGTGAAACGTTGTTGTGATGCCTCGTGTAAGGAGGAGAAATGCGTACCATCACATTTCCGACTTTGATAAAGGTCGGATTGTAGCCTATCGCGATTGCGGTTTACTGTATCGCGACATTGCTGCTCACATTGGTCGAGATCCAATGTCTGTTAGCAGAATATGGAATCGGAGGGTTCAGGGGGGTAGTACGGAACGCCCTGCTGGATCCCACTAGCAGTCGAGATGACAGGCATCTTATCCGCATGGCTGTAACGGATCGTGCAGCCTCGTCTCGGTCCCTGAGTCAACAGATGGGGACGTTTGCGAGACAACAACCATCTGCACGAACAGTTCGACGACGTTTGCAGAAGCATGGACTATCAGTTCGCAGACCATGGCTGCGGTTGCCGTTGAAGCTATATCACAGACAGGAGCGCCTGCGACGGTGTACTCAACGACGAACGTGGGTGCACGAATGGCAAAACGTCATATTTTCGGATGAATCCAGGTTCTGTTTACAGCATCATCATGGTAGCATCCGTGTTTGGCGACATCGCGGTGAACGCACATTGGAAGCGTGTATTCCTCATCGCCATACTGGCGTATCACCCGGCGTGATGGTATGGGGTGCCATTGGTTACACGTCTCGGTCACCTCTTGTTCTCATTGACGGCACTTTCAACAGTGGACGTTACGTTTCAGATGTGTTACGACCCGTGGCTCTACCCTTCATTCGATCCCTGCGAAACCCTACATTTCAGCACGATAATGCACGACCGCATGTTGCAGGCCGCATGTTGCAGGTCCTGTGCGGGCCTTTCTGGATACTGAAAATGTTCGCCTGCTGCCCTGGTCAGCACATTCTCCAGATCTCTCACCAATTGAAAACCTCTGGTCAATGGTGGCCGAGCAACTGGCTCGTCACAATACGCCAGTCACTACTCTTGATGAACTGTGGTATCGAGTTGAAGGTGCATGGGCAGCTGTACCTGTACACGCCATCCAAGCTCTGTTTGACTCAATGCCCAGGCGTATCAAGGCCGTTATTACGGCCAGAGGTGGTTGTTCTGGGTACTGATTTCTCAGGATCTATGCACCCAAATTGCGTGAAAATGTAATCACATGTCAGTTCTAGCATAATATATTTGTCCAATGATTACCCGTTTATCATCTGCATTTCTTCTTGGTGGAGCAATTTTAATGGCCAGTAGTGTAGTTAGACCTGGAAATAATGGATATCATTATATTACTCCTGGTGCCATGGTGAAGTTTTAAATTTCACGTCCACAAATCATTCACACAGTAGAATCGTACAAACATACCGTAATTCGACCGTCGAACAAATTCCTGTATGGACGACATGGCAAAAGGCATCCCTGGCGTAGAGAAACTGAAAGATTTGAAAGCAAATAGATCACTCGGTTCGGATGGAATCCCAATTCGGTTTTATAAAGACTACTCTGCGGCATTGGCCCGTTACGTAGCTTGCATTTGTCTTAAATCTCTCACCCAGCACAAAGTCCCAACCGACTGGAAAAAAGCGCAGGGGCTCCATTATCTAAGACGGGTAAAAGAACGGACCGGTACAATTACAGACCAGTATCCCTAACTTCGGTTCGCTCAAGAATCCTTGAACCTATTCTCAGTTCGAAGGTTTCGAACATTCTTGAGACTGAGAAGTTTATGTCCACGAATCAGCATGGTTTTAGAAAGCATTGCTAGTGCAAAATTCAGCTTGCCCTTTCCTCACCTGGTATACTGCGAACTATGGATGAAGGGCAACAGGTAGATGACATATTACTAGATTCCCGTAAGCCATTCGACACGGTGCCCCATTTCAGGCTGTTAATGAAGTTACGAGCATATGGAATAAGTTCAGAGATATGTGAGTGGCTCGAAAACTTCTTAAATAACAGAACCCAGTATGTTGTCCTCCACGGCAAAGGTTCATCAGAGACAAGGGTATCGTCAGGAATGCCCCACTGAAGTGTGATAGGACTGCTGTTGTTCTCTGTATACATAAATGATTTGGTGAACAGGGTGGGCATCAATCTGCGGTTGTTTCTTGATGATGCTGTGGTGCACGTTGTCGTCTGACTGTAGGAACATACAAAACGACTTAGGCAATATTTCTAGTTGGTGTGATGAATGACAGCTAGCTCTAAATGTGGAAGAATGTAAGTTAATGTGGATGAGTAGGAAGAACAAACCTGTAATGTTCGGTTACGGTATTACTAGTGTCGTGCTTGTCGTAGTCTAGTCGTTGAAATATCTGGGGGTAACGTTACAAAGCGATACGAAATGGAATGAGCATGTAATAACTGCTTTTGGGTTTGGTTTATTGGGAGAACTTTTTGGAAAGAGTGGTTCACCGGCAAAAGAGACCGCATATAGGCCACCGGTGCGATCTATTCTTGAGTACTGCTCGAGCGTTTGGGATCCGTACCATGTCGGATTGAAGGATGACATCGAAGCAATTCAGAGACGGGCTGCACAAGTTAAGTGCTACGGAGATGCTTCGAGAACTCAAATGGAATCCCTGGAGGGATGTTTTCGAGAAAATTTAGGGAACATGCATTTGAAGCTGGCTACCGAACGATTCTACACATACACTGCACTTGAGGACCACGAAGATAAGATTCGAGAAATTAGGGCTCATATGGAGGCGGACAGACAGTCGTTTTTCCTTCGCTCTACTTGCGAGTGGGACAGGAAAGGCAGTGACTAGTAGTAGTACAGTGTACCCCCCCGTCAAGTCCAGTACGGCGCGTCGCGCTGTCTCTATGTACTGTAGTTGGTGTGGTAAGCCATCGGATGTGACTTCAGATCACGGCTGGTGCATTTGCGGGAACCCTGACTGTACGATGATTCATCACGGACATCCTGCGTCCTCATGTGTTACCTCATAAGTGACAGCATCGTAGTGCTATTTTTCAACAGGTCAACGCTTGTCGCTTGTCTACAAAAGTAACATATCTCTGTGAACTGTCTGCGCGATGTCGAGCAACTTCCGTGGCCAGCAAGATCCTCAGATCTGTCCCCAATGGAGTAGGTACAAGACCAGCTCAGACGCCAACTCCGTTCCAGGACCAGTATCCAGGCTATCAAGGACCAGTTACAACAGTACTTGTCAATATTAATGAAATTCTCCAACAGCCGTGTAAATAAGATGTTATTTGACTTTGACGACAAAGAGTTCCGGAATTCCACTATGCCTTCGTCAGGCAACATATGCATCTCTCAAAATAAACGATAACGCCATACAGTGCCCTTTATCCCTGGGTTTCGTGAATTCAAACCGTTCACTCGAGCACTTGATAGCAACTCAAAGGGATAAATGGCACTGTATGCCACTATCGTTTATTTTAAGTGATGCATAGGGAGCCTGAAGACGGCATAGTGGAATGCCGAAACCGGTTGTCGTCAAAATAAAACAAAATAACATCTTGGTTACACGGCTGTTGGAGAATTTCATTAATACTGACAATTCCTTAACCAGCTGATGTCCTCGTTCCATGATGGATCAACAGTGACTGAATTACAACAGTTGTGGGCCAGTTTGCCTAGATGATGACACAATGATGTTATTACACCTTACTCGCTAGTGGGGTTATACTGCCAAGCTCTTTGTAAAACTGACTCGATTTTGTAATCACTGAAATAACATCGCATACCATCTCAACTCGTGAAGTTTCATTTCGTTCCCGTCTCGCCTTCTGGTTCCTGTATTCCTCTAGCAGTGTATGGGATTCCATATCCTTAAAATCTCTGCATTTCCATCTTTTTACAGATTGTTGCGGGACCTCGGCTGTCAAAATAAAACACCTTTCAGTCATCAAAATCTCCAAAGCGTTATTTTTCTGAGCAACCATATTCAGGCCCCCGTGTAGGAAGATTCTCGCCCCTGATCCAGTGATAATAAGGGACCAGCATTCAATGACTGGTATCCGTAGATTTTTGAGACAGCGGTCACTTTAAACATCACCTGCCAGCAGTGAAAAGCGTCCCCTATAACTTCACAACTCTGCAGCGCCGTTAGTGACGGTTCCGGTTTTGTGTCGCATTGTCAATTTATTACGTAAGACACTCTGCACAAGCCTACATGGTTTGCCTGTATCGCTTTGTTACATCCTGTATAACGAAAGCAAAATTCTCCGTTTACTTCTCAACACTTGCATGTATGAACACTTGCACAATCAAAATGGACGAAGGTACATCGATACGAGCCCTGCTGCATATGGGAGTTATCTATAGGGCTGCATGGTTTCCGTGTTGCTTTGTTGGTTTATTTTGGGGGAGGGGACCAACAAGCGAGATCATCGGACCCATCGAATTAGGGAAAGGTTCAAATGGCTCTGAGAACTATGGGACTCAACTGTTGAGGTCATTAGTTCCCTAGAACTTGGAACTAGTTACACCTAACTAACCTAAGGACATCACACACATCCATTTCCGAGGCAGGATTCGAACCTGCGACCGTAGCGGTCTTGCGGTTCCAGACTGCAGCGCCTTTAACCGCACGGCCACTTCGGCCGGCAATTAGGGAAAGGAAGTCGGCCATGCTCTTTCAAGGGAACCATCCCGGCATTTGCGTGAAGCGATTTAATCACTGAGAACCTAAATCAGGATGGCCGGACAAGGGTTTGAACAGTCGTCCTCCCAAATGCGAGTCCAGCGTGCTAACCACTGCGCCACCTCGCTCGGTGTTTCCGTGCTAATCAGTTTGAAACATTAGTCAATAATACACGAAATATTTCACATCACTTATGCTGAAGATTCGCTTAGTCCAAATCTACTTCATTTCTCACGCAGGCGTCTTGACACTTGTGCCTCTCCGAAGATTCAAAGTCGTTTGACGTAAATTGGAGGCCAGAAGATACGAAGCGCTTCCAACTTTGCTATTAAGCGCACTTGATGGTGGAAACGGAACGACGTAGTTTGCTTCTACAGAAACCTAAGTTACACGTATCACATGAAAACCGTATTCAGGTAGTCTCTTGACTTACATCACTATTCCTGTGAGCTCTCTCACAGATGGCGCTCTGCTATTCTCTTGCACAATCTCGGCTTAACTTCTCCAAACATTTGCCAACGTCTCCATTAACACGGCCGAACGCTCGGAAATACAGGCAGCAGGTAGGTTCCACGGGGCGGATGGAGCGAGGAAGCGGAGAGAGGGAGCTGGCAACAGTTCTTGCCCCTCCACTGGCGCAGTATCATTACTGGCGCCATCTGGCGCGCCTGCGCTCACCTTGGCGGCGCCGCGTCCTGTGAAATGGGACGGGAAACCTCGAGTTACATCATAGGCGGGCGCAGATACTTCCCGAAGCACTCGGGTTACCGCCAGTTCGGCGGCGCGCTGGCGCCAGTCTGCAGAGGATTTCTGGCGGCAGCGGCGGCTGGCGACAATGGAAACCCGAACCGGCGCGCCGCCTCCGGCGGACACACTCAAGCGCCCACCCACTCCCTCCCCCACCGCCTTTCGACCCGTACCCCCTACCAGCGTTCGGTTTCGCGTTATGGCTGCAGGCACGACAGCGAAACTCAGCAACCGTTGCGCCTTGTTAAACATAACCACCGGGACACGCCTTCGAGCTGTATAGCGTATGACCACCTTTCGAACGACGTATAAAAAGTTCGCGTAGAGACAAATGAAACACGTGGTAAACTGAGCTTGAATAAAACCGTAAGCGGCTGTGAACTGACGATTTATTCATCAATTAACAGTTGTTTGCGATTTTATTCCAGTTCATTTTACCTTGAAATTGAATGGCTGCGGCTGCTCAATTTATAAAATTATATGTGCAAATTAAACACAGTCTTTATGACAAGCGTGGATCCAGAGTTCGGAGCTGAGGGGGGATAACACTTTGTTAATGTATCTCTCCTCCCACCCTCTTTCAAGGCGCCACCGATGCGTACGATCGTAATAATAGTGGTATTAAAATATACCGGGTGATCAAAAAGTCAGTGTAAATTTGGAAACTTAATAAGCCACGGAATAATGTAGATAGAGAGGTAAAAATTGACACACATGCTTGGAATGACATGGGGTTTTATTAGAACAAAAAAAAAAGTTCACAAAATGTCCGACAGATGGCGCTGGACAGCAAAACGTCAGTGACGAATGACAATCGTGTATAAAAAGAGCTGTAATGAGAGAGAGAATCAGATGCGCCAGCAGTCGCAGCATCTTGACTTTACCTGAAAAGGCGCTTTTAGTGAAGCTGTATTATCAGAATGGGGAATGTGCTAGTTCAGCGTTACGATCCTATCGCCATAGAAAGGGGATTCGAACGGGTAAAGGTCCGTAGACAAATGCAGCTGTGGCGGTTGTTTGGAAGCCACGGGTTGTTTGGACGGTAAACCCCGTAGTGACCGACCGAGCACAAGCCGTAATGCTGCTGAGACGGTTCAGGAAGAAATGGAGACTGCAGCGGGTTCGTCTATGCACGGGGAAGTCAGCGCTCGTGCAGTCGTACGCCGCACCGATATTACATACACTACTGTTTGGTTGGCACTTAGGCGTACCCTCCGATGCTATCCGTACAAAATCCATCGGCATCATGAACTGTTACCTGGCGACTTAGTGAAGCGGAGGCATTTGCGGTGTGGGCGTTTCAAAAGATGTCGGAAGATGACGATTGGTTGAGTAACGTGTTGTGGACCGACGAAGCTCATTTCACGCTCCGAGGGTCTGTCAACGCCTACAACAGCAGAATTTGGGCTACCGAAAATCCTAGAACTGTCGTGGAAACTCAATTGCACGACGAGAAAGTCATGGTATGTGTTGGATTTATCACATCTACCGTTATCGCGCCTTTTTCTTCGAGGAAATGCGTGATTCTGGTTTTGTAACTGTTACCGTGACGGGTGAGAGGTACGCCGATATATTCCAGAATCGCATCATCCCCAGCCTGGCTGGCAAACACCTGCTGGAATGTACGATGTTTATGCAGGATGCGCTCCACCCCATATTGCTAGACGCGTGAAAGATCTCTTGCGTGCGTCGTTTGGTGATGATTGTGTGCTCAGCCGCCACTTTCGTCATGCTTGGCCTCCCAGGTCCCCAGACCTCAGTCCGTGTTATTGGCTTTGGTGTTACCCGAAGTCGCAAGTGTGTCGTGATCGACCGACATCTCTAGGGATACTGAAAGACAACATCCGACGCCAATGCCTCACCATAACTCTGGACATGCGCTGCAGTGCTTTTCACAACATTATTCCTCGACTACAGCTATTGTTGAGGAATGATGGTGGACATGTTGGGCATTTCCTGTAAAGAACATCATCTTTCCTTTGTCTCACTTTGTTATGCTAATTATTGCTATTCTGATCAGATGAAGCGCCATCTGTCGCTTGCTATTCTGATCAGATGAAGCGCCAACTGTCGCACATTTATTTAACTTTTGTATTTTTTTTTCTAATAAAACCCCATGTCATTCCAAGCATATGTGTCAATTTGTACCTCTCTATCTTCATTATTCCCCGATTTATTCCGTTTTCAAATTTATACTGACTTTTTGATCACCCAGTATAACACGCATTAATGTAGTAATAAATTGCTTGGCTACAGAAATGAAAACTTCGCGAACAAAAGTATCCGGGCCCTTCTGCGTAATTCGGAATTGGCTACTAGGTGTCACGATATATATATATATATATATATGTAGAGAGAGAGAGAGAGAGAGAGAGAGAATGAAAGGGGCCTTTTTTTTCATCTGGCCATGGGTCTGTCTCGATTCGTTTGTTCGCAGTGCTTTCTGGAGCTGGACTATTGTTTTGAAAAGTTCTGGAAAACTGTTTCCGTGTACAGCATACCACGTTAACAGACTTCTTCTCATGGGAAGAAAATAAATCTATTTCACAAATTTTGGGGCGCTGTCATCTGTAAAACATTTCCCATGTCTGTTGTACCGTCACGAGCATCTCTATAAATCGTGTACAAGATTATAAATCGTGCTGTTAGCAGTTCGATTCCCGCTGTCACTTTTATTTGAATGGTATTTATCGAGCTGAAATGTCAGTTAACAAATCATGGATCATAATCTCTTTACGTTCAATTACAAATCGCGTAAAACTACGAGTTTTATTAACTCGGTTTCAAGAATCAGTTATTGGTACTGGCAAATTGTTTTACCATGATTTCATACTTTAGCGTTTCTAAAAATCATTACAGAATTATGTGTTCTGGATTTTCCGCTATAAGACATAGTTTCTGAATTCACAATGATCTCATCTAAAAAACAGTAGCTGGGGAGGAAATGCTATGTAAAACTTAGAAGCTACTCAGCAACAATGAATATCAAAAATGGCTCAAATGGCTCTGAGCACTATGGGACTCAACTGCTGAGGTCATTAGTCCCCTAGAACGTAGAACTAGTTAAACCTAACTAACCTAAGGACATCACAAACACCCGTGCCCGAGGCAGGATTCGAACCTGCGACCGTAGCGGCCTTGCGGTTCCAAACTGCAGCGCCTTTAACCTGCACGGCCACTTCGGCCGGCGGAACAATGAATATCAAAGGGAGAAACTCTGAAATCGCATCAGAGCGTCTAAAATAATAATACGAATGGAACTCTTTTTCCTGCGCGATTACCAGCTTTTCCGGACCGTTGTAATAAATGGCTACGCACGGCCTTGCTGCAATGGTGACACCGGTTCCCGTCAGATCATCGAATTTAAGCACTGCGGGGCTGGGATAGCATTAGGATGGATGACAGTTCGGTCTGCCGCGCGCTGTTGGCGAGCGGGGAGCACTCAGCCCTTGTGAGGCAAACTGAGGAGCTACGTGACTGAGAAGTAGCGGCTCCGGTCTCGGAAACTATGGTACGGCCGGGAGAGCGCTGTGCTGACCACATGCCCCTCCATATCCGCATCCAGTGATGCCTATGGGCTGAGGATAACACG
Source organism: Schistocerca serialis cubense (assembly GCF_023864345.2). Classification (NCBI taxonomy): domain Eukaryota; kingdom Metazoa; phylum Arthropoda; class Insecta; order Orthoptera; family Acrididae; genus Schistocerca; species Schistocerca serialis. The sequence goes on from NC_064639.1 coordinate 1,136,849,718, forward strand.
GCGGCCGGTCGATACCGTTGGGCCTTCCTGGCCTGTTCGGGAGGGGTTTAGTATTTTTTTTTATTTCCATACATTGGTATCACAAAAGATTACAAATATTTTCAAAACTCAAAAAGTGAAAATTTTTTTCTTATATAATACACTACAACAAAAACATAACATAAAAGGTAATCATCACTCATATTCAGACTTTAGAACACGGAATATAACATGTCAGGAATGGTTCATGTTGTACATAAGACAAATAGGCCTGGATATCAACACCAGATATACAGAGCACGTAACAGCTTACACACAGAACAGGCACACGTCACTAATAGCCACACACACACACACACACACACACACACACACACACACACACGCACAATACAAAACGCCGACTTGAAAAAAAAAATAGAGAACTTATTTATTTTCTCACCGTGTGTTACACGTATCATTGTTGCAGTACCTCTAGATGTGCAGAATTAAATACGTTGTATTTTTTTTTATATGAGCTTGATAACATTCGAAAAAATCCTGTCAACGATATGTTTAGGAACGTTGTTTATCATTTCTTCTGTTGCTGTACGTATGCTCACATTGATTACAGTACTGGTGTCATTCGCAAAAAGAGCTAACTCTGCTTGTTTTCTGTTAGACGGAAGAGCGCTTACATGTATGAGGAACAACAGATTTAGGGAACCTCATACCTGATTGCTCCCCAGTCAGAATAATCTCCACTGATTACGTTGGTTGAATTACTAAGTACAACTATTTGTACTCCTTTAGTTAGACATAACGTTATCCATTAGGTAGCTATATCATCAATTCTACTAAACCTCATTTTTATTGATATTATTTGTTAGAGGAAATGGTTATGAAATAAATTCTGTGAACTTTTCTCTCCGGCCCTCATGTAGTCACAGTGACGTGTTTGCGGCAAGCTCTATTTGCAAGTCCGTACATCAGTGCTCTAAAAGAGTATTCAGAGTGACACCACAGTCTACAAAAAACTGTCACGAAACTCTACAACATGCAACCTTTTGATAGCTGAAGGGATACTAATGCTCCAAGCCGCTAGCGTGTAGTAACAGAAGAATTGTATGATATAAACGGAGAACTTACTATGTTTAATGTTGTTACATCCACATGTCCCATTCATTAAACGTGGCGGTGACTTTTCCAATATTAATATGAAAATGTATCCCGTATCCTGTTAAAGAAACATATAATAATAAAATCTTAGTGCAATGTGATTTATATGGTTCACGTAACCGTATCACCAAAAATCATTTAAGAAGGGAGATGAACTGCAACCGAATGTGTTCAAGTTCAAAAGGAACCGATTAAGAGTATATCCACCTACCTGGAACGCACTTTGCGTCGATTGTAGTCAGTTTTACAAGTTTGTTTTGGGGCTTTCGGAATCATTTTAATATGCTCAAAACTTTCTCGGAGATTAGATTCTACTTCTTACAAACGCATCTTTCGCCTTGTTCGTAGAATGCCTTTCTTCTACCTCTCACTGTTATTTGTTTTGTTTCCCAGGTACCAAATTGTTTATAGGCCAGTGTTTAAAATTCACGTACCCGATTGTAACATTTAGTCCTCCAGCATGTCCATCAGTGACGCTTCCTTTTATTTATGTGCATATCTAACTACAGCGAACACAAGTTCCGTGACATTCAGCACTAAACGCAGTTCTTGTTCACTTTCGGCTACCACCGCTGCGTTATCAGTTAATCGTATTGCGCTGATATTCTATTCTCAATAAGCACAAAAAGTCTTTTATCTCCCTAATTTCGTTTTCAAAATACAAGACAACCATAAGTGGTGACGAACATTCTCGTCTTACAGCTTACCTGGTTTGATTTGGCTCCTTATACAAATTAGACAGTACGGACCACTCAAACTCACTTTGCAGTGAGAGAGAGAGAATGGGTTATCCCTCTCTCATTGTTGTCGATACCATGTTGTTATGGTCTTCAGTTCTGAGACTGGTTTGATGCAGCTCTCCATGCTACTCTATCCTGTGCAAGCTTCTTCATCTCCCAGTACTTACTGCAACCTACATCCATCTGAATCTGCTTAGTGTATTCTTCTCTTGGTCTCTCTCTACGATTTTTACCCTCCAGGCTGCCCTCCAATGCTAAATTTGTGATCCCTTGATGCCTCATAACATGTCCTACCAACCGGTCCCTCCTTCTTGTCAAGTTGTGCCACAAACTCCTCTTCTCCCCAACTCAATTCAATACTTCATCATTAGTTACGTGATCTACCCATCTAATCTTCAGCATTCTTCTGTAGCACCACATTTCGAAAGCTTCTACTCTCTTCTTGTCCAAACTATTTATCGTCCATGTTTCACTTGCATACATGGCTACACCCCATACAAATACTTTCAGAAATAACTTCCTGACACTTAAATCTATACTCGATGTTAACAAATTTCTCTTCTTCAGAAACGCTTTCCTTGCCATTGCCAGTCTACATTTTATATCCTCTCTACTTCGACCATCATCAGTTATTTTGCTCCCCAAATCGCCAAACTCCTTTACTACTTTAAGTGTCTCATTTCCTAATATAATTCCCTCAGCATCACCCGACTTAATTCGACTACATTCCATTATCCTCGTTTTGCTTTTGTTGATGTTCATCTTATACCCTCCTGTCAAGACACTGTCCATTCCGTTCAACTGCTCTTCCAAGTCCTTTGCTGTCTCTGACAGAATTACAATGTCATCGGTGGACCTCAACGTTTTTATTTCTTCTCCATGGACTTTAATACCTACTCCGAATTTTTCTTTTGTTTCCTTTACTGCTTGCCCAATATACAGATTGAATAACATCGTGGAGAGGCTACAACCCTGTCTCACTCCCTTCCCAACCGCTGCTTCCCTTTCATGCCCCTCGACTCTTATAACTGCCCTCTGGTTTCTGTACAAATTGTAAACAGCCATACGCTCCCTGTATTTTACCCCTGCCACCTTTAGAATTTGAAACAGAGTATTCCAGTCAACATTGTCAAACTTTTTCTCTAACTCTACAAATGCTAGAAATGTAGGGTTGCCTTTCCTTAATCTATTTTCTAAGATAAGTCGTAGGGTCAGTATTGCCTCACGTGTTCCAACATTTCTGCGGAATCCAAACTGATCTTCGCCGAGGTCGGCTTCTACCAGTTTTTCCATTCGTCTGTAAGGAATTCGCGCTAGTATTTTGCAGTTGTGACTTATTAAAGTGATAGTTCGGTAATTTTCACATCTGTCAACACCTGCTTTCTTTGGGATTGGAATTATTATATTCTTCTTGAAGTCTGAGGGTATTTCGCCTGTTTCATACATCTTGCTCACCAGATGGTAGAGTTTTGTCAGGACTGGCTCTCCCAAGGCCGCCAGTAGTTCCAATGGAATCTTGTCTACTCCCGGGGCCTTGTTTCGACTCAGGTCTTTCAGTGCTCTGTCAAACTCTTCTGCCTAAAAAAGGAAAGATATTTTATTTCAAAATGGTTCAAATGGCTCTGAGCACTATGGGACTTAACATCGGAGGTCATCAGTCCCCTAGAACTTAGAACTACTTAAACCTAACTAAACTAAGGACATGACACACATCCATGCCCGAGGCAGGATTCGAACCTGCGACCGTAGCAGTCGCGCGGTTCCGGACTACAGCGGCTAGAACCGTATGGCCACCGTGGCTGGCTATTTTATTTCAACCTACATTGTAAACTGCCTTCTTCCTTATAAAAATAACGCAGATCGTTTTTCTGTGTAATTTGGCAATGTGTCAAAACTGTTTGTGAAGTGCCCACCACTCTACCCCCCTCCCCTCCCTCTCTGCCTTCGTCGATGCTGCTTCCAGCGACTTTATTTTCTTATGGTTGCGTTGCGAGGTACCAATCTTGCTTTGGCACCTCGCTCTTCAGATGACACCATACAAACACCTTTATTTTATCATCAAATCGAAGCCACATTCTCCCTTAGTAAGTGTACTAATGTGGCTCAAAACGAGATGTAAAACTGTTTTCGTAAAATACTGACAGACTATGGTCTTAAGTATCTCCATGTCTTTAGCCACTTGTTTTTCATTCAAATGTCTACTAGCAGTTGTTGCGTGGTGTAAAAACTTTTTAAACTGCATGTTCGCGATCACTTCAGCTTTATATTTCAGTTGATTCTGCATGTTGTCAACTCCTTCATTTAATTGAGTTATTTTTTCCCTGTATGAAATGAGTGTCACATATAAATCAACTAGTACAGCCTCTGTGCTAGAGATTCAAATGGCTCTGAGCACTATGGGACTTAGCTGCTGAGGTCATCAGTCCCCTAGAACTTAGAACTACTTAAACCTAACTCGCCCGCATCTCGTGGTCGTGCGGTAGCGTTCTCGCTTCCCACGCCCGGGTTCCCGGGTTCGATTCCCCGCGGGGTCAGGGATTTTCTCTGCCTCGTGATGGCTGGGTGTTGTGTGCTGTCCTTAGGTTAGTTAGGTTTAAGTAGTTCTAAGTTCTAGGGGACTGATGACCATAGATGTTAAGTCCCATAGTGCTCAGAGCCATTTACTTAAACCTAACTAACCTAAAGACATCACACACACCCATGCCCGAGGCAGGATTCGAACCTGCGACCGTAGCGGACGCGCGGTTCCGGACTGTAGCGCCTAGAACCGCTTGGCCACTCCGGCTCTGTGCTAGAGTCTGCACGCTGGTCACTCACTGATGCACTCATCTGTTTATCGCCAGCGACAGAGCACAATGCCTGTTGCTTCCTCTCTACTGACACAGTGCATCTGCTGGGCAATTTGCATTGAGTGAATCAACGGGCGTTGGTTTGGAATGTCAAACAATGTTCGCACTGTACTCCGTACTAATTTCTCCTTGTCCGCATTCATGAACTGACTTGCTTCAAAATGGAGAGCACATGTCCTCATACTCTTGTACAGATGCTGCGTATCCTGCTTCATAAGCTCACACATTCTCGTCTTTATAGGCCACTTCTTGAGCCTGGGGAGCGAAAATAAAAGCTTGTGAAAAAGGAGCAGAACGCAAGCATATTGTACCACAAAATGTTTGTAAATAATCCATTAAATATTATAATTATCTCTCCGTTTATGTCTGCATAATCTAGCCCACGGATGGCTAACAATTCTGTTTGCGAGCTGTGCCGTAGCACGAATGCCAGAGCGCTCAACCTGGCTACCACACTTCCGCCACTGCCATGCTACGCAGTCTGAGTACGAGGCCGGGGAAGGGGGGGAACCTGCGAACGTGACGCATTTTAATGGCAATGCAATCGCCCTGCATACAAATTAGTTTTATATTTCACATTTCTCGACAACACGGATCGCAAACAAAACAAATTTTCAGTATTTTTTAATTGTTTTTGTCGCGCTGAAGACATAATATTTTTATCTGGTACGCACTGCTGGCATACGGACATACAAAGACAGTTTCACAGATTTTTGCACTCAGGTTCCCAAGTAATCGTGACTTATCTAGTTTCATGATAGAAAAAGGTTTTTCAGACAAGCGTGATGATAGAAATATTGCAGCGCTTTTGCAACTTCGTTATGGAGGCGTGGAAATTCGTCCTGAGACAAACAATGCAGGCGTCCAGGACAGTTTTAATGGGAAAGGATTTGTCTTTAAAACGGAAATTACACTGCCGATGAATGAGTTATATCTCTAAATGCACAGGAGAGCTTTCAACTGAAAGACAAGCGGTCTCGAAAATAACTCGAGTGCAGATATAAGACTGACAGTTCAGCAAAGCTATCCTTGCAATTCTTTCAGGTCCACAATGAATTCTTCAAATAACACGTTTTCTTTAACGCCAACGAGCTTAGGGAACCGACCTGGGTTTTTCAGAATTTATCCCTTCTACAATGCCATTTTTTTAAAATGCAACCCCATTAAACCAGAAACAAGCTGTTTCTCACCTTGCAAAGTTCTACTGTGGCCACTGCGCAGTCAAGTCCATTCCGGATGTAATAATTTTCGTTCCTGCGCTCATTTTTCCTTCATAAATTCAACAATAACGGCTCTAAATCGAAAACTCGTTCCAGAGATGCCTCTTGACTTAAACAACGGATTTTGCAGTAATATATATATATATATATATATATATATATATATATATATATATATATTGTCATGATTATAAAAATTTATAACAGAACAACCGTTTGACATAATAATTTACATTTGATGCCTTTACGTAGGTTAGAGCTACTAGTTTTTTTAACCCCACTTACGTCAGTAAACCTCAACATGTGTTCCTTTGGTAGCTCGGAGAATGTCGAGGTGGCATTCAGGTTCTCGCCAGGTGTTTCGTAACATGTGTTCTGCCACACACAGTACCCACACCAGCTTGTATCCTAGCCTTCAGTTCATCGATGTCAACAACTGGTGTGACAAAGACTCTGTCCCTGATATAGCCCCAGAAAAAAAAAGGCAAGGGGCGTAATGTCTGGAGAGCGGGTTGGCCAGGGTGTTGGATCGTTCCTTCCAATCCACCGATCCGAACATTACTCCCCTCTCCAGACATTATGTCCCTTGACTTTTTTTCTGGGGCTATATCAAGGACAGAGTCTTCGTCACACCAGTTGCTGACGTCGACGAACTGAAGGCTAGGATACAAGCTGCTGTGAGTGCTGTGACAGAAGACGTGTTACGAAACACCTGGCGGGAACTGCAATACCGCCTCGACATTCTCCGAGCTACCAAGGGAGCACACGTTGAAGTTTACTACCGTAAGTGGTCTTTAAAAAACTAGTAGTACCGCTAACCTATGTAACCGCATCAAATGTAACTTATTATGTCAAACGGTTATTCTGTAATAGATTGTTATAATCAGGGCAAGACTTTGTCCTCACCCTGTATATAAAGTGTTCATACTCTTCTGTGATTTTCATCGAAAACTGTTCCAACTGGCAGTGGAGTAATGTGTGCGGCTAAAGAAATTTTACTATTTATGCGCCGGCCACGGTGGCCGAGCGGTTCTAGCCCCTTCAGTCCGGAACCGCGTGACTGCTACGGTCGCAGGTTCGAATCGTGCCTCGGGCATGGATGTGCGTGATGTCCTTAGGTTACTTAGGTCTAAGTAGTTCTAAGTCTAGGGGACTGATGACCTCAGATATTAAGTTCCATAGTGCTTACAGCCATTTGAACCATTTTACTACACTCCTGGAAATGGAAAAAAGAACACATTGACACCGGTGTGTCAGACCCACCATACTTGCTCCGGACACTGCGAGAGGACTGTACAAGCAATGATCACACGCACGGCACAGCGGACACACCAGGAACCGCGGTGTTGGCCGTCGAATGGCGCTAGCTGCGCAGCATTTGTGCACCGCCGCCGTCAGTGTCAGCCAGTTTGCCGTGGCATACGGAGCTCCATCGCAGTCTTTAACACTGGTAGCATGCCGCGACAGCGTGGACGTGAACCGTATGTGCAGTTGACGGACTTTGAGCGAGGGTGTATAGTGGGCATGCGGGAGGCCGGGTGGACGTACCGCCGAATTGCTCAACACGTGGGGCGTGAGGTCTCCACAGTACATCGATGTTGTCGCCAGTGGTCGGCGGAAGGTGCACGTGCCCGTCGACCTGGGACCGGACCGCAGCGACGCACGGATGCACGCCAAGACCGTAGGATCCTACGCAGTGCCGTAGGGGACCGCACCGCCACTTCCCAGCAAATTAGGGACACTGTTGCTCCTGGGGTATCGGCGAGGACCATTCGCAACCGTCTCCATGAAGCTGGGCTACGGTCCCGCACACCGTTAGGCCGTCTTCCGCTCACGCCCCAACATCGTTGAGCCCGCCTCCAGTGGTGTCGCGACAGGCGTGAATGGAGGGACGAATGGAGACGTGGCGTCTTCAGCGATGAGAGTCGCTTCTGCCTTGGTGCCAATGATGGTCGTATGCGTGTTTGGCGCCGTGCAGGTGAGCGCCACAATCAGGACTGCATACGACCGAGGCACACAGGGCCAACACCCGGCATCATGGTGTGGGGAGCGATCTCCTACACTGGCCGTACACCACTGGTGATCGTCGAGGGGACACTGAATAGTGCACGGTACATCCAAACCGTCATCGAACCCATCGTTCTACCATTCCTAGACAGGCAAGGGAACTTGCTGTTCCAACAGGACAATGCACGTCCGCATGTATCCCGTGCCACCCAACGTGCTCTAGAAGGTGTAAGTCAACTACCCTGGCCAGCAAGATCTCCGGATCTGTCCCCCATTGAGCATGTTTGGGACTGGATGAAGCGTCGTCTCACGCGGTCTGCACGTCCAGCACGAACGCTGGTCCAACTGAGGCGCCAGGTGGAAATGGCATGGCAAGCCGTTCCACAGGACTACATCCAGCATCTCTACGATCGTCTCCATGGGAGAATAGCAGCCTGCATTGCTGCGAAAGGTGGATATACACTGTACTAGTGCCGACATTGTGCATGCTCTGTTGCCTGTGTCTATGTGCCTGTGGTTCTGTCAGTGTGATCATGTGATGTATCTGACCCCAGGAATGTGTCAATAAAGTTTCCCCTTCCTGGGACAATGAATTCACGGTGTTCTTATTTCAATTTCCAGGAGTGTATTTATGCCACTAATTTCTTCATGTGCTCCATGTCTACAAATTTAGCACAAAGTGCTTCTTAACGTACGGAACAATGAATCACGTTTGTCGATAGTTGTAATTTTTTTGCTCCTTGATCGCCAACTCAATGTTTAAATTGTTTCTGTATTGTACTGTAATGTCGTTTCGTAGCAAATTTGCAGTCGTGATCCATTATGGGACTGCATAACAGATACTGAAATTCTCACCCCTCTCATCTGTCATTCCCATTAAGTTTTAAAGCCTTATGCCGATAGATCGCTAGATGGTCTCTTTTTGCCCAAGTAGCCTTTGGACCTGTGAATGTCTCTTACACTAGAAGCAAATAGCGAAGGGTAAAGAGGCCTGACACTAAGATTTTGCCGAGCTAAAGAGAGTTGTACCGATCAAAATACGCCACACCGCAATACTGGATGAAATGTGGCGCCGTACACCGGCTACTTCTAGGGACAGAAAGAAGCCGAGACAGGCCGAGCCTCGGTCTGCACGCCGCTCGCACGTCCCATTTGCTTTCATAAACCACATTAATAGCTTGCAAATGGAGCTACGTAATTCCTTACCCAGTCTAGTAGGTAGCAACAAAAATATCCTTGTACGAGGGTAATCCCAAAAGTAAGGTCTATTTTTTTATAAGTACATACACCTGTTTATTTCTACAATGGTTTACATCAGTTTACAGCTTGGACATTTAGCTATTTTTCGACATAATCAGCATTTCTGTCGATGCATTTTTGTAGGCGCTGTGGCAGTTTTTGTATGCCCATGTCATACCAGCTCGCCGCCATGCTGTTTAGGAAGTTATGAACCTCTTCTTTCACCTTGTCGATGGAGCTGGATCGCTGGGACCACAGCTAACGCTGACAGGTACTGTGAGACTCTGAAAAAAACTCAATCGGGCAGTTCAGAACCGGAGAAGAGTAATCTTGAGCAAGGGCGTACACATTCTCCATGACAACGCTTGCCCACACATCGCTCGGCAAGCCGTTGCTCTCCTGCAACAGTTTCAGTGCAATGTAATCACCCACCCACCCTATAGTCCTGACTTGGTGCCCAGTGACTATCACCTGTTCCCCAAGTTAAAAGAACATTTGGCCGGAAATCGATTCAGCTCCGACGACGAGGTGAAAGAAGAGGTTCATAACTTTCTGAACAGCATGGCGGCGAGCTGGTATGACGTGGGCATACAAAAACTGCCACAGCACCTACAAAAATGCATCGACAGAAATGGTGATTATGTCGAAAAATGGCTAAATGTTCAAGCTGTAAACTGGTGTAAACCACTGTAGAAATAAACAGGTCTATGTACCTATAAAAAAATAGGAGGCCTTACTTTTGGGATTACCTTCGTATTTATACTTTTATGTGAAATGTGAAACCAGTTACTTAAAAAGTTGGCGACTGATATGCTTATCTGCTATCAGAAAACGTTCAGCTAGTTACACAGTAGCGTCACGAAAAGCTGAAAAAGTTGAAGGCTGATATGCTTACCTGCAATCGGGAAACGTTCAGATAGTTACACAGTAGTAGAATCACGAAAATCTGGATGAGATTTCGCGTGTCCCTCCAGCACACAGCGTTCTGAAGACATTCTGAGTGTTCGGAAACGTTCAACATTTTCTCTCATGCCTGAAAATGTAACTAACCATCCTAAAATAAGCTTTTGTTATTCGTAAAATTTTCCAGTTGCCTCTCAGCATCCTTTATAAATAGAAAAAATGATATTTCCGGATAATATTTTTGATTGCTCTACAATTTATAGCGCCACAAAAACTCCGAAACCACATTTGCATTTTTAACGTGCTTCTGTGCACTATATATACAATACAGAATCATTTCACTTTATGTTTGTACTTGCCAGCCGCTTGTCAGGGCTGCAGTAGTGAAGTTAAAAATATTGTGGGAGATTTTCGTCTCATTATCTCGGAATCTGTCCACACAGTTAAATACATTAGGCAGGTCACGTAAAATACCACCCGGTGGTATTTTGTTACTTAATGCCTGTGAAATTTGGCGAGCGAACGTTTAAATGGCAGTCTCGGCAGAGCAACAGTCCTGAAATTCAAACTATGATTTTCGTAGGATATCATTGTTGCTGAGGTGGGTTACTATTCTAGAATACATTTTGGAAAACGATGTCGGTAGTGAAACAGGCCGGTTTCCTATCACCTCTCTTATAGAGGGGTTTGACAATTATATATTAGAATCCCCCTGGAGAAATACCCTGTCTTAGTGGTGAGTTACGTATTTCAGATAAGACAGGACAGTTGTGGATAAATGTTTCTCGTATATCTTGACGCGTCAGATTTGCAGGCCAACTCAAGCTTTCATCACTTCCCCTGGCCGTTATCTTCAGGAGTTCACTGGCTCCATGACGTAATTCGCCCAACTACATACGAATGAACAACACGGCCTACTAGAACGACGGTTAACTCCTGTCCATAACGACAGAGGACGTTCATGGAAACAAGAGTTTACAAACGAAAATGACGCTGCACAAAACCAGAAAAACATTTATCCAAGAATATTGCCACGATAAATTACGTTCGCAAAAGGATGATTTTTGTTCGAAGGTGCACACTTCCAGGCAGTCTGGAGAAATCAGTGTCTGTTCCTGGGTCACTTTTATAACGAAGTCATCCATAAGTACACCGAAATCAGTTTTATCCATTCCTTATAAAAGCCTGAACGATCGCCACAAGCATGTAAACTCACAACCGGCAATATTCGCAGTACTTTGTCCATGTTCACACCACCTCTGTGTCACGCTGACAAATTGCTGAACGTCACTGTTCTTCAACGCAAGCTCACATAAACAGCAAAATTCCTTTTCCGAGCCAAGCGTGTGCCTGGCACAAGAACGGTGTCTCTCGAGAGAAGTACTGCAAGAGCAAGCCCTTTTGTCAGTACAGTCTGTTACATCGAATAACTGGAATAACAGAAGAACTAAGCCTTTCTGGCGAGACAAGTCGTAGACATCAGAGTAATTTGCTTTCACTGAACCAAAATTCTAACTTTTTCAAAGACTTCTGCATATGACTACCAAACTTGCTGCAGTAAGCAAATGAGTGCTCTGGACTAGGATTTCACAATGAGATTTGAGAGTTCAGAAAGTGCACGACGTTTGTTACTAAACGGAAGTTAGTCACCCCTAAAAACTTGTTTACACTTTAGGCACAATGTCTAGAGGAACTGACAATTGTAATGAAAGTATTGCAGTGGAAATAGCCTAGATTACTATTTCTCATGTACACATAACTGATTTCTACTGGTGTTAGTCATCATAAAACGTCTTGCGGAACATCATTGTCCGCAGCTCGTGGTCGTGCGGTAGCGTTCTCGCTGCCCACGCCCGGGTTCCCGGGTTCGATTCCCGGCGGGGTCAGCGATTTTCTCTGCCTCGTGATGACTGGGTGTTGTGTGCTGTCCTTAGGTTAGTTAGGTTTAAGTAGTTCTAAGTTCTAATGGACTGATGACCATAGATGTTAAGTCCCATAGTGCTCAGAGCCATTTGAACCATTTGGAACATCATTCTTGTTGTGACTTGGCAAGACAGCTAAGCCACTAGGAGGTAGCCGAAAGGCACGCGTTTAAACTCACGCAGGCTGGCGTGAGGTCTGGAACAGTTAAAGGAGTTGAGTCTAGTAAAAAAAGTACGTAGCTGCGGGAATACTTAACTTTAATCCATAATTGGTGAACATCGGTCTGACGGTACATGCATCACAAGATAAATAGCAAATGATAATGGCGCCTTGCTAGGTCGTAGCAAATGACGTAGCTGAAGGCTATGCTAACTATCGTCTCGGCAAATGAGAGCGTAATTTGTCAGTGAACCATGGCTAGCAAAGTCGGTTGTACAACTGGGGCGAGTGCTAGGAAGTCTCTCTAGACCTGCCGTGTGGCGGCGCTCGGTCTGCAATCACTGATAGTGGCGACACGCGGGTCCGACGTATACTAACGGACCGCGGCCGATTTAAAGGCTACCACCTAGCAAGTGTCGTGTCTGGCGGTGACACCACAATTCTATGCACCGGAGCACTTTGTACCTTGTTTTGCAGTAATATTAGTTTTTAGCACTTGAGCGAGTCTTCGATGACTACTAGTCCTAAGTACTAGAGTAACAGCACGGACAACGCACATTGCCGGTGAAGTGGCCGTGCGATTCTAGGCGCTACAGTCTGGAGCCGAGCGACCGCTACGGCCGCAGGTTCGAATCCTGCCTCGGGCATGGATGTGTGTGATGTCCTTAGGTTAGTCAGGTTTAAGTAGTTCTAAGTTCTAGGCGACTGATGACCTCAGAAGTTAAGTCTCATAGTGCTCAAAGCCATTTGACAACGCACATTCTAGACCGGGCTGTATAAGAAACAGTAATGTGGACTGCATACTAATACAGTATTTTAAAATAGGTACAGATATCACAAGCATGTTCGTTATGAGGTCTAAAAGACTGTTCTAACAGAAGGGTTTGAATACAGATGACGTGTAGATGACGCAGGGTGTCAGTCCGCTACGACGGAATGGTTTACGCGTCTGACATTTGAAAAGATGTTATTGCTTCTATAGGAAAAACTTATTTCTTCATTTTATGAAGCATTTCAAATACATTTTTTGTTCCGCACAGATTTTTAATATTTCTTCACAGAGAAGACTAACACTGATTGTGAAAGGTTTCAGTTTAGTACTCCATTTTCCATTCGCTCTGAGTAACCCATTAAGTTGCCCTCTTTCTGACTCCGCACCAAAACATGGCTCAGCTCTGTCCCCGTCGCGAGACATACGTCGCTTGGACGAGCTGAATACAACCGTGTTTTGTTTCGGCCTCTGTTGTTGTGACGTCCGGTGCCGCGCTGGAGAACATGTTTGTTTGTCGCTGCATCTCACTGCGAAAACGGCGCTCGCTCTGCGCCTCGGGTGTGCATAAAACTGTCGCACTGAGTAAACATCCGGGCAGACATTGTCCAGTACGGTTTAGGCCAGGGGCGGGCAGGAATCCTGCACGTGTGCGGTGCACTTGCACGCGTGCAGTTAACAGGTGTTCCGCGTGCACACAGGGGCAAGCTGGCCACCCGCTTATCTCCCACCCCCACCATACCTTCTGTCCTCTCCTTCCTCTGTAATGTGTTTTGTTTCCTAGCTTGCTTTATTGAGTGAATGACTAAGGTTAGTAGGAATGTTTGAAAGAAATCATGGGTTGAAAGAGTACCTATTACCTACGATACGTTTTATTTAATTATCACAGGTGGAGTTTACAATACGTTTAATATCTGGAACAAAATTTCTACATACAGGCAAACACAAACAGTTACGTAAATTTTCATCACTGATGTTTGCTCTTAACCGAGACTTATTAATTCAGCAAATGGTTTTCCAGCTCTCGCTATATTAAGCGCAGTCTTATAACTTGCACATACCGCTGGGCTATTATTGTTGTCGTCCTGAAAACTTGAAAACAGTGCTCCATAAAATGTTAAATCAGTTAATTGAGAGACATGACGAGAGAAAGTCGCAGATCTCTCGTGACAACAGCAACTACGACAAATTCAAATGGCTCTGAGCACTATGGGACTTAACTGCTGTGGTCATCAGTCCCCTAGAACTTAGAACTACTTAAACCTAACTAACCTAAGGACATCACACACATCCATGCCCGAGGCAGGATTCGAACCTGCGACCATAGCGGTCGCGCGGTTCCAGACTGTAGTGCCTAGAACCGCTCGGCCACTCCGGCCGGCCAACTACGACAGATTCATCTGGTATCGTCAGATCGCTCTTCTTAAGCTCAGTCAATTCCCCATCCGCTCAGAATCCGACAATAAATTGTACTCGTCCTTGCGAAATTTATTATAATGGCCTTCAATGCTAAACTTCCGTTGACCAGCGAGAATACTGCCACGTATTAAACATTTCGATTTTTCACGTTTTTGCACAAAGAAAAAATGATTCTCCCATTACTTTTTAAAAGATAGCAAATCTCCACTTCTCCGTTTCTTGAACTACAACGTTCACTACATAGTGCTCGCTTCGCGTCAACGTCCGCAGCTTAGCCTGGCACTACACTGCCGCAACCTGCCGGCTGTCGCCACAGCCCCTGTCGACTCCTGCACGCGAGCAGCACACGTGCAGCGCTGTGCGCTCATGAGCCGCGTGCAACGTTTGCCCGCCGCTGGTTTATGACTTTCGAAGTACATACAGCTGTAGCCAATAAGCAACAATAGGAAATGGCCCTTTTATTTATATTTGTGACAGTTACGATCTTACAGTGAAGAATAATTGTGACAAAAAACATTATCCTGAAAAAATTGAAGTTGTTATTGTTACTATTCAGATATGTTGCTAAAGCAAGGGATGATTTATACTTGTACCATGCACTCTCAAAGCCTTCGCTGCTATACATTTTTCGCTACCTAAGAGTGAACGTAAGTTATGTCTCCGGCACTATTGCCCTTTCTCAAAGATTTGACCCTTAAATGAAGAAGCATAGCGAACTTACTACAGTTAACGAAATATGCTTTAGTGAGAGAACATTCATAGCGCAACGGAATACATAACGCGAGTTAAAGTAGTATAAAATTGTATCTAACTTCTTCAGCCGTACTAATGCAACCTATAAGTATGAATGCGACTTTTCCTATAGAAAATACCGGTGTAATGCAGATGGGACGGCCTTTAGTGTGATCTAATGCCTGATAACAAAAGAATGAATGGCTAAAATGTAGTGTCTAAAAATCTTCATAGCTGGAACACGTTTGTTGAAGTTCTCTGCGGCTCGCGACTTACCTGACTGGGCTCAAAAGCGCTTAGAAAACCAGTAAATATTTCGTCTGCTGAAGGCGGGCTATAGTGGCATCGATTCTGCTGACGGTAGGTAATTCGTTTATAGTAAGTTGTGCTCGCACCAGCCACTTCTCGGAACTAAGGCTAAGCGACACGTTCGCCACCGACTCTGAGGGTTCGTAATCTGAAAGAATTATACCAGGAGAAAAGAGTGCATTAGAAATTTCAAATCAGTTTCAATTACTGTACAAAATAAACACGGGAGCCGGCCGGTGTAGCCGAGCGGTTCTAGGCGCTTCAGTCTGGAACCGCGTGACCGTCCGAAGTTAAGTCCCAAGTTGCTCAGAGCCATTTTGAAAATAAACACGGAAATTCCTGAATCGTATGTACAAATGTCCACAATCGGACCACATGTTTGTACAAATATAAAACATTCACAAAAGCGGAAAAGAGCCCAAGACGCTTTCAAACCCCATAATACTGTTAAAAGAGTGGGGAAAAAACGTGAAATTCGGTTTATATCCACGAATGACTCAATGAAAGGCCGATATTGATCCATCCACATATGAACAAATTCTCCACCGGAAAAAAGTAACCCTACATTACGTTCATGGAGACACAAATACACATAAAAAGCCAAATTAAATGTAATCACTCCAAGGCAGCGCAAGCATCAACAATCTCAACAAAATTCATGGGAAAATGTTGCAGAATAATGCCCGTCTCAAATAATTCACAAGACTAGAGTTTTGAATTTTTATTAAGTCGCTGGCTTACAGCAAGATGTAAATAGCGTCCACGGGAACTATACTCATTAAAGACACGCTTGTTTACTCAGTAGGAATTGCGAAGTAAACACCTTTCATTCCAGTTTCAAGTATTGCGAGGAAGGAAGAAAGAGTAAGTGTGCTCTGTCCGCATACTGGGGACAAGCGAACTCGAATCTGACCACCTAGCGCCCCGATAGGTTGACAAGGCTCTGCCTCCAAAGTATCTTTAGCAGATACGCTGTACAAGCCCCTGCCACGCCGTAGCGGAGAAATGGGGCAAGTGTTTCCGAACTGAAAACCGCCAATCGCAGGGACGAATATGAATGTTGGCCTGTGATTTAAAGGGTACGAGAGACAATAAAAGGAAACCAAATAAGAGGTATTTACTTCGCAATTCCCACTAAGTAATCAGATGTGTCTTTAATGAATATAGTTCTCTAAATTTCTGTAATATGTCGCTATCAAAAGACGGGAAGTAACAGATATCTGCTCAAGAAAGTAGGGTTCGTATTACAAGCAGAAGCGAAAGTGTGCCAAGTTATCCACTCAAGATACCTGCATGAAACTCGTGAAGTAGCAAATATTGATATTATTTTATCATTCACTAAGTTTTTTTCTGTTTCTGTTCTGGTTTAATATTCCTTGCACCTACTCTGCGTCTATCTTTTGCTCTTACGTTTCAGTATGTAATTGATTTATTTTAATTTGTCATAATTTTTCTGCCTTCCTATCCATAATTTTATCGTATTTTTCCTTCAAGTAGCTTGGGCATGAATGACTGTAATTTCCAATCTAACTTCAACCAGCCACTTTGTTTTCACACTTTTTTTTTTTTAACAACAGGCCTACAGAGTCCTTACGAACTATATCTGTGTCGGTTATTTCATTGTGTATGCAACATTTTACCCGATATTTGGCATCATTTACTAAGTGCACGCACAGCGTTGCGCTGCAAATGGCGGTTTCAATAAGGGGACGCTACATTGGCGCCATTGCGCAGTCTAGTTATTTTGACTTATTCTGTGACGCTGCATAACCAAAGATGAGACTGTGTTAGCAGACGAAACATGGACAATGTAGTCTTTGTATTATACAAGATATTAGCAACTCTGTACGAAAGACGTTTCTAACGGACGGATTTCAACTCCAGTGCATGGAGCAATAACGAAGGTTGGCAATCGACAGGGTTTTCTTTGAGTACAATAAAAAGGAATGTCTAATGAACACATAGCCATGGGTCTATTGTTGTTTATTTAACTACGACGCAGCTTTCGACCTTTTATGCCATTTTCAAGAGACTGAGTTTATGTCATTAACATATATTGCAGGACATCAAGCTCAAAATTGGCCAAAACAAAATGAAATTCCAGACGTAAAATCATCATGTTACAAAAAGATCAATAAATAATAATGGGAGCACGTCGTATTTAATAAAAACAGGTTTACTTTGTTATATGAAAGATGTCCAAGACATGTGTTCATCTTTTATGTCGAAGACATATATTCTTCTGCTTCAGTCATTACCGTACATGTGTTCATCTTTTATATACCAAAGTAAACCTGTTTTTATTAAATATGACGTGCTCCCACTATCATTAAATGATATTTTTACAAGATGATGATTTTACATTTGGCATTTCGTAGGGAGCGAATATTTTTGTTAATTTATGGCCTATTTTGAGCTTGATGTCCCGGAACATATGTTAATGACATAAACTCAATCACTTGAAAATGACACAAAAGGCCGAATTGTGGGTCGTGATTAAATAAACAACAATACGTCAAATGGCGGGTGTGTTCATTTAAAAATTATTGTGTGACTGTTGCTCAGCAACATCAAAAAGAGGAGTTTGTCAACGGCTACAGTCAGTGAGCGAGCTGTGCATTGCTAAGACAATGGACTCAGAAGGCGGCGGTTCAACTCTCTGTCCGACCAAACTGATTTAGGTCTCCTATATAGCATGAGACAACTATTGGCTAATTCGGAAAAGGAACTATCGATTTCCGTTCCCAAAATTCCCCAAATACCCCATTCGGAGCCGACTCAAGGGCGACCTTACCCGAGGTAAGGGGGTGGCCCACTCCCTCACCACCCATCCTCACCCTCAGCTGTCAGACGAGGAAAAAGTTTAGTGCAGTCAGGAGCTTTTCTCTCAAGAAAAAATTTGAAGGTCCGTATTACGCAGGCCTTAACTGCGTCGTAACTATCTTAAAGTACTGATTATCACCTCGAAAAAGCAGAGTACCGCGGTTGATTTTGTTCAAAGCTTTAGTTCAACAACGATAAAAAGTCAGTCGGTTTTTGCCGGTTTCGACAGTTTAAAAGGTCATCTTCAGACGTGAAACTGGCCCAAATCATTGGCAACCCAGCGTCGAAATAAGAATCGGATGGTAGTGCTACAAAATCAGTAAAATAGAGTCACATTGCTAAAAATATGTGATATGTGCGATGAGTAGCAATTAATTAACCGTCAAATAGCAAACAATTAACTGTCAAGCCTCACAGCATACATATTGTGTCGGGCGACAGTCAACCAACATACATAGTTAACTATCTGACCGGGCGAACTCTGTTTCGCCTTAAAGCCAATAGGTAATCAGATTTTGGATGTTAAGTTCAATTTCTACTAGGAAATACAAATAAAAAATGAAGTATTTTAATGATTCTTTATTCTTCATGTTTTTTGGTGCATAGCTTCCACTCTTCAATTAAGTACCTTGTGATACACGACATTCTTTGTTTTATTATCAGGCGCAAGAACAAACAACGCAGATGGTCTTCCGACCCGTGAACGTGCCACATATAATTGACCATGTGAAAAACATGGATATTCCAGATTTAAACCACAAACGTTCAAAGATTGGCCTTGTGATCTGTTAATGGTCATGGCGAATGCAAGACGGATCGGAAATTGAAGTCTTTTAAACTCAAACGGCATATCGTTTGGGATCATCGGGATCCTCGAAATGAGAACTTCCTCACCTTCGAATTTTCCTTTGAGTATCGTCGCGCAAATAACATTGTTCATTAGTTTACTTACCACCAAACGCGTACCGTTGCACAGTTTTGGTTGGTTTATGTTTCGAAGCATGATTACTACGGAGCCAACCTTTAGGCGTAAATTGTACGGTGGTAAGCCAGGCATTCTCTTCCTCCTTAAAGCCAATAAATAATCAGATTTTGGATGTTAAGTTCAATTTTTTATTAGGAAATACAAATAAAAATTAAGTATTTTAATGATTCTTTATTCTTTATGTCTTTTGGTGCATAGTTTCCACTCTTCCATTAAGTACCTTGTGATACACGACATTTTTTTGTTTTATTATCAGGCGCAAGAACAACCTAACCATAGACGTTTAACTCTCATTTGCGTTTTGTTATTCCATATCAGATGCGTTTTTGTTATACCACGTTTTATAGTGACGTTTAACTGACATATGCGTTTTGTTATTCCAAGCCAGATACGTTTTTGTTATACCACGTTTTATAGCGGTCGAACGGGATAAAAAAAGTATCCTATGTCCGTCTCCTGGTTCTAAGCTACCTCTCCACCAATCTTCAACCAAATCGGTCCAGCCGTCGTTTAGCTGACATTTGCGTTTTGTTATTCCATGCCAGATGCGTTTTTGTTATACCACGTTTTATAGCGGTCGAACGGGATAAAAAGTATCCTATGTCCGTCTCCTGATTCTAACAAGGGAACCTCCCCATCGCACCCTCCTCAGATTTAGTTATAAGTTGGCACAGTGGATAGGCCTTGAAAAACTGAACACAGATCAATCGAGAAAACAGGAACAAGTTGTGTGGAACTATGAAAAAAATAAGCAAAATTACAAACTGAGTAGTCCATGCCCAAGACAGGCAACATCAAGCGAGTAGCTACCACGAATGAATGGAACAATTCGTTTCCAAACACCACCAGATCAGGGACAAAGTGGAATGAAGGAAGAAAATGAATCCATGGGAAAAATGAGCACTGCTTCGAAACTCGATAGCTTGAAACATAATACCTTTTGCTACTGTTCAGTCGCTCCTAATAACAATAATAATAATTTTGACATCTTTATTAAAAGATCTTATTTGGAAATAATAACATGCCAAACAAAAAGTTACGAATTCTAGTAGCACAAGCAGGGGATTTACGCAATATTAGTGTTTAATATCCCGTTCACTTCTCAATGACAAAACAGCCTGATGGTGAGCAGCTCTCAGATGCTGGACTCTTGCACATGTGCAGTTCACGTTCTCGTGCAACTAATCCTTACTGTTCAAAATCGGATGATGCGAATGTCGGAACCTTGCCTAAGATTTCAGGCTGGAAGGTTAAGTGTGTTGCAGAGTGGTTACCTCTGTCTGTATTAGCCTAGTGATCAGTCGCATTTATAAGTAATTGCATAGAATGTCTCTGTCGTATTGAAAGTTTTAGAACTGATTGTAAATATGAGTTTAGAATTACCGTGGTATGTGTGTGTGTTGTCGGGCACTCTATTTTCAGAATTATTTTATATTGTAACCAGCGACCAGTCGCGACTTCGCACCGATATCACTAACAAGGAACACTCCCTGTCGTACCCCCCTCAGATTTAGTTGTAAGAAGGTCCAGTGGGCAGCCCGTCACAAAATGAACACAGATCAAGCACGAGAACAGGAAGAAGGTGTGCTGAACTGAGAAAAAAGAAGCAAAATAGAAACAGCGAACGCTCCAAAGACAAGAAGTGCAATACAGAGCAAGCTGTAGGGCAACGGCGTCGTGGTTAAGTACTTCCTTAATCCACCCCAGAGATGGGCTGTTCCTGTCATGAAGAGCTCATCCCCGCCTCTCCCACACTTAGAACCGTTGTATACATTGGTAATCGGAATGTTCTATCGGAAGAACTGTACGTTGATAGTCTCAGTTATCTGACGTCGTGCTGCGCTCTTCCCCTCGCGTGCCGCCCGTTTCCTGATATTCTCGGTGTATTAACGACAAAAATAATTAAAAAAAATAAAAATTAAAACGAAATTAAAAATAAATAAATAAGCGATGTTCATTGTACCTCTACTCCACGTTCCCTACATTTTCGTTGGTTCCTGGATTCCTGGAGGGTGGAAACGAGACATGGCGGCCAAACCTCGAGTTGCTACCCCTGCCCACTTTGCACCCACCCCCCTCCCTTTGGGTGCCGGAAAAAACAGCGGGCCAGCCGTTGCCAACATTATTTTTACACTACTGGCCATTAAAATTGCTACACCAAGAAGAAATGCAGATGACAAACGGGTATTCATTGGACAAATATATTATACTAGAACTGACATGTGATTACATTTTCACGCAATTTGGGTGCATAGATCCTGAGAAATCAGTACCCAGAACAACCACCTCTGGCCATAATAACGGTCTTGATACCCCTGGGCATTCAGTCAAACAGAGCTTGGATGGCGTATACAGGTACAGCTGCCCATGTAGCTTCAACACGATACCATAGTTCATCAACAGTAGTGACTGGCGTATTGTGACGAGCCAGTTGCTCGGCCACCATTGACCAGACGTTTTCAAATGGTGAGAGATCTGGAGAATGTGCTGGCCAGGGCAGCAGTCGAACATTTTCTGTATCCAGAAAGGCCCGTACAGGACCTGCAACATGCGGTCGTGCATTATCTTGCTGAAATGTAGCATTTCGCAGGGATCGAATGAAGGGTAGAGCCATGGGTCGTAACACATCTGTAATGTAACGTCCACTGTTCAAAGTGCCGTCAGTGCGAACAAGATGTGACCGAGACGTGTAACCAATGGCACCCCATACCATCACGCCGGCTGATACGCCAGTATGGCGATGACGAATACACGCTTCCAATGTATGTTCACCGCGATGTCGCCAAACACGGATGCGACCATCATGATACTGTAAACAGAACCTGGATTTAACCGAAAAAATAACGTTTTGCCATTCGTGCACCCAGGTTCGTCGTTAAGTACACCATCGCAGGCGCTCCTGTCTGTGATGCATCGTCAAAGGAAACCGCAGCCATGGTCTCCGAGCTGATAGTCCATGTTGCTGCAAATGTCGTCGAACTTTTCGTCTAGATGTTTGTTGTCTTGCAAACGTACCCATTTGTAGACTCAGGGATCGAGACGTGGCTGCACGATCAGTTACAGCCATGCGGATAACATGCCTGTCATATCGACTGCTAGTGATACGAGGCCGTTGGGATCTAGCACGGCGTTCCGAATTACCCTCTTGAACCCACCGATTCCATATTCTGCTAACAGTCATTGGATCTCGACCAACGCGAGCAGTAAAGTCGCGATACGATAAACCGCAATCGCGATAGGCTTGAATCGGACCGTTATCAAAATCGGAAACGTGATGGTACGCATTTCTCCTCCTTACACGAGGCATCACAACAACGTTTCACCAGGCAACGCCGGTCAACTGCTGTTTGTGTATGAGAAATCGGTTGGAAACTTTCCTCATGTCAGCACGTTGTACGTGTCGCCACCGGCGCCAACCTTGTGTGAATGCTCTGAAAAGCTAATCATTTGCATATCACAGTATCTTCTTCCTGTCGGTTAAATTTCGCGTATGTATCACCTCAATTTCGTGGTGTAGCAATTTTAATGGTCAGTAGTGTAGGTTGATTCTACACAATAACTCTATTAGCAGCCGAAAGGATGTTGCTTTTGAATCGAAACCGCAAACGTTTGATGAGAAGGCAACAAGTCAACCGAATCCTCCACCGGAAAACACGTCTGATGTGCCATAGACGGCATTAGTGACAGTACGTATGTCTTATCATAGGAATCTATCGACGCACGTAATTTGTACCTGGTAAGTGAGTGAGATATGCCTCCTTCCAGATTTAGGTGTTCGTACGAATGTAAATGTGATCACACCCAAGGAAATGATGAAAACGTAAACAGTTTGTCACATAAGCTGCTACAAATGAACGCAACAGTTTGACAATCACGTAGTTTCTCTGGGCTCTGTCAAAACGTATGTATTCAACGTTTTTTGAAGACTTGGCTCTTGAATTCCTCTGTTGTAACATAGCTCACACCCGTTTCTTTGTTGTTTTCATTTATGTGAGACCTCTATGTGGTATCTCTCACTTGCTGTCACTCTTCATCATATTTACTTGCGACGGTAACGTATTTTTATCACATGGCTCATATTCTATAACCAGTGCGTAGTATGACAACTGCCAAGACAATACAAAGAGAACAAACATTACAGTGACCGGGCGGACAGTTCAAAAAAAAAAAAAAATAACAGCCCGAGAGAGTTTCGTACACAGTTCGCCCACTTAACATTCCAACACCATGACCACTTACCCACGACGCCGTTGTCTTTTGAGGCTGATCTTTATTGCACTTCTTGTTTCTGGACCGTTCACTGTTTCAATTTTGCTTTATTTTTCACATTTCAGTACACCTTCTTTCTGTTCCCGTGCATGATCTGTGTTCAGTTTTTGACGGGCTGGCTATCCACTGGGCCCTCTTACCATTAAATATCAAGGGGGTGCGACAGGGGAGTTTATAATATTTGTAGGTATGTTGGGATGTGTATAGATTCTGATCAAACTTTGCCGCTCTCTGGAGTTGCTGTGCTGTATACTTTCCTGCTTTTCCCACCAGATACCGCCTCCATTGTAGCTGACCAGCTCGTAACTCCCATCACTGCCACGAGATGTCATTCCAAACGCCAATTAAAAGTGGAACAGATAACAATACAAATATTGTAAAGTCATAATTACTTAGCAGTTATAGTAGCTCAATTAGATTATCCTACATATACGGAGCGAAAAATGAGGCGAGCGACTTCAGTTACAACATGATTAGATTACTGTTGAATTTTTACTGTTTTACCGCTTTTAACGCCACGAGCGTCATAAATGATTTTAGTGCAGGCTCTAACAACCTAGCAGTAGTGCTTCCAAACAAACATATAATCATTAACATCGTCTTCTTCTTCTTAAGCATCATAACCACCCCCTCCCCCCTCCCCCCCCCCCCCCCCCACTCGTATCCTTGCGAGATTATTAGACGAATAGAGTTTGGTCTCTTTCGAAAGGAATGGCAAAATAAATCGACAGTGACCGCATTGAAGAAAACAAAGAATATTACGCCTTAATTCCTTGATGACGACGCACTTTGAAGGAAGAAACTCATCATTACACTAATTTTCGTAAAATGCTCTCTCTCTCTGTCTGTTCCTAAAAAGAGAGAAGCTAGTCACCACTGCGAATGAAACTAACTCAGAGAATGACCTTACTAGTGACAGATACCTATACAGTGTTTGTGAGCACAACAGCCCATAATATAGGCTCTTTCTTTTCGGTATCACAATTATTGGTGCTCAAATTTTTGCGAAGAAATTGCAAAACACGTGTAGCGTGTCGCTCAACATGGATGTCATCAAGTACGTTCCCGACCCGAGTACTTGATTTTCTCAAAATAATTATTGGTTCCAGCGTTCGGAGTAACCTACATCTCGGTTCGGCAGAGTTTTCACTGGGGAGAGGAATAAAAATCGTGCTTTCATTTCGTGAGTTTGTACTACGAACGAAATTTGATTCCTACAGCTACAAAAAGGACAAGAAAAACATATGGAAACACCTTTGAGAGCGGTCATCTGTGTGAGAATATCTTTGGCGGCCTCTCCATGAGGAACTTCAGCGCTGGTCGTGTTTGGTTCCACATTCTACGCCCGAATTCGCTGTTGTGGAAACCGCAGCACCGTCTCGGGACTCCATACACCCGGCGAGAGCGAAAGTCTGCAAGTAAATAGAGCGGAAAGCAGCGGCACACACCGTCAAGTCGGTATCTCACGGAGTGTGAATTTGCCTCTGCCAGAACGACACTCGGAGACTATTTTTCATCCTTTCTTTCCGTTCCACTGCCCTGTATTTTCCCCACTTCACGGTATCTTTAGAACAAATCAAATATAGCATTAGAAGAGCAAGCAACGAAACTGCGACAACCACACATATCGTTTTCATAACTCAATCATAAACTTGTGTGTCGGTAGAGATGAAATTTTAACGAATCATGCAAGAATTTACGTGACACAAATATAATATGACAAAACATTTGTACATGTGAGAGAAATCGACTAGCATACCCAAACGTTGTAGCAATTAAGTTTAGTACTAATTACGACTACCAAGACGAGCTGTGTATCATAAATGTGATAGATAGTTAATCAGTTTCATGTTCCATTGGTTCATTTTGCTTGATAAATTGTAATGCTGTGGAACGAGTCATCTTGCATTCACATCGTAAAGTAATTGGTAAATATACCCATTTATAGACATTTTTTTAAAGAAAAAATATACGTATATGAGTTAATAATTTCTACCCACCACCATTTACGCATTACAATAACAGAAATTCATTTACGGAGTAGGAGCGGTCAAACAGAAATTTCTGCACTTTGTTTTCAAATCTTACTTTGCTGACTATCAGACATTTTATATAAATGAGTAAGTGATCAAAAATTTTGGTTGCAGAAGTGTGCATTCCTTTTTGTGCTAAAGACGTACGTAATATTGAATAATGAACGTCAGTGTTTCTTCTGATATTGTAATTACGTACATCGTTGTTCCTTTTGAACTTCTGTGGATTATTTACAACACACTTCATGAGTACTGTGAAGCAGTAGGCAAAAAGGCCGACTTCTTAAACAGATGTCTGCAAGATGATCGTGGCAGAGCACCACATGTTATTTTCACACCACCTTTTTGTGAGTTATCCAAGAACATTATGCCATACGACATTATTGATGAAAATATGGAAAATATGTTGATTTGCTAATTCGCCTGTCCCCAAGATATGCAGTGATTCTAATTGTAAATGTGGCTGAACTAAGTTGTTTTAGGAGATCCATAATATGCTTTCTCCACTTTATATTCTCTTCAATAAAGACACCTAAGAATTTTGAAGTTTCCACCTGTATATCACTTCCCCACCATGTGTCGCAGTTGTCATTGGTGTAGTACTCCTACATGTGCAGAACTGAATATGTTGCGTCTTTTTAAAATTCGGAAAAAACCAGTCAATGATACTTTTAAGAACTCTATTTACCATTTCTTCTGTTTCTGTTCATATGCTTCGGTTGATTACAATACTAGTGTCATCTGTGTGTGTTACCATTTCTTCTGTTTCTGTTCATATGCTTCGGTTGATTACAATACTAGTGTCATCTGTGTGTGTATGTGTGTGTTTGTGTGTGTGTGTGTGTGTGTGTGTATGTGTGTGTGTGTGTGGAGCTGTACATTTGAGCATCGGGGAACCCCACACGTGATTTCTCCCCTGGCCACAGTGGTTGAATTATTAAGTACACCTTTCTGCATTCTTTTGGTTAGATATGCACTTGATGATGGCACCTGTGGACCCTAAAGGAGATAACGTTATTTTTCTTGCAAAGTTCCTCTAAGTGCTGTGAACCTCTAAGTAGGCGGCCAAGTAGTACACCTAATGTTGTATGGAGTCATATTCTGGGGCAACTAGTCATTGAGGAAGCAAGTATTCTTTGCCAGAAGAGTGTAATGTGGATAATATTAAATAGTGTGCGCTGCAGAAGCTCTTAGAGAAAAATTTTCAAGCAATTGGGAATAAGTACAACAACTTCACTGTATACTTCCTCTTTCATGAAATATGCAGTCAACAATCACAATTCAAAAATAACAGTAACGTAAACGAATGGATTGCAACACTAGGAGGAAACTGTCCTTCATTTGGCCGTAGTGCAAAACTGAAAAATAGTTACTGAGATACATAAAAAGCATAAGTGATGATCAACTCTGTCTAATTCCTAGACGAATTTCTGACAAGGGAACCTCCCCAGCGCACCCCCCTCAGATTTAGTTATAAATTGACACAGTGGATAGGCCTTCAAAAACTAAACACAGATCAATCGAGAAAACCGGAAGAAGTTGTGTGGAACTATGAAAAAAATTAATAAAATATACAAACTGAGTAGTCCATGTGCAAGATAGGCAACATCAAGGACAAGATAGGCTCAGGAGCGCCGTGGTCCCGAGGTTAGCGTGAGCAAATGCGGAACGAGAGGTCCTGGGTTCGAGTCCTCCTTTGAGTGAAAATTTTACTTTCTTTATTTTCGCAAAGTTACGATCTGTCCGTTCATTCATTGACGTCTCTGTTCACTGTAATAAGTTTAGTTTCAGTGTTTTGCAACCGCACCGCAAAACCGTGCGATTAGTAGACGAAAGGACGTGCCTCTCCAATGGGAACCGAAGACATTTGATCGCAAGGTCATAGGTCAACCGATTCCTCCACAGGAAAACACGTCTGATATATTCTATACGACACTGGTGACGGCATGTGCGTCACATAACAGGAATATGTTG
Organism: Schistocerca serialis cubense; assembly: GCF_023864345.2. Lineage (NCBI taxonomy): Eukaryota > Metazoa > Arthropoda > Insecta > Orthoptera > Acrididae > Schistocerca > Schistocerca serialis. The sequence continues at coordinate 1,136,877,208 of NC_064639.1, forward strand.
TCGACCCACCTAACTTGCTCACTTGGCGAATGGGTAAAAAGATTCTTCTACCTTGCCCGATTTAGGTTTTCTTGTGGATGTGATAATCACTCCCAAAAAAGTGATGAAAACTTAAGAGTTTGTCACATAAACTGCAACAAATGAATGCAACAGTTTCACAGTCGCACAGTTTTCCCTGTGCTCTGTCAAAACATATGTTTTTTACGTTTTCAAATGTTTCCGTGCGTAGACCGTCAAATCCTGCATATGTCCAAGCAAATCTGAACATGTCCTCGAGTTTTGGAGAGCGAAGTTGATTACGTGTGAGTGCCTGAACTTTGATAATTATCTGAAAATAAAAAAATTAAACTTTTCATCCGAGAGAAGATTTGAACCAAGGACCTCTCGTTCCGCAGCTGCTCACGCTAACCACGGGACCACGGCGCTCCTAAGCACACAAAATCCTTGATGTTGCCTATCTTCGCATGGTCTACTCAGTTTGTATATTTTGCTTATTTTTTCATAGTTCCATACAACTTCTTCCTGTTTTCTCGATTGATCTGTGTTCAGTTTTTCAAGGCCTATCCCTGAGCCAACTATTAACTAAATCTGAGGGGGGTGCGATGGGGAGGTTCCCTTGTGAGTGTGTAAAATAGATAGAGAGAGAAGAGAGAGAGAGAGAGAGAGAGAGAGGGAGGGAGGGAGAGAGGGAGGGAGGGAGAAAGAGGCATTGAATTTAGTTAAAAATAAATCATTGTAAGCCATTCACATAAACTGTCATTATGTTGTCTTTCTTTTCACGGAGAAAGTATACTATAATTGTAAAACAGTTATGGTCTACATCAGAGCGAGACATACCAATTATAGTCCACGTAACATACAAATTAGTAAATCAAACTAAACAAACCCACCTAGAGCATACCAGCATGCAGCAATATATTCAGGTCTGAAATACTGCTGGCCATGCCATGCGCTGATTTCTTGCTTCCTTTTTTTACATTTTTTTCCAGTATTCGTCCACAATGAGCGCCTTTCGTGGTCAAGCACAGTAATACTAGAAAATGAAAACGTAAATAACTATCTACTGGGCCGACTAAAAGATGTGATTAAATATCTAGCATTTCATATCTGTAAACATGCCCAGCAACAACTTAATATGGAAACACCATGTTTCACACAAACTTGCTTTGTGTTCCAGTACATTGGAACGTGGCTTCACTCCGTTCCGTACCACACTACTTTTCCGAGCTCTTTGGGTCTTATACGTTATTCTACTTGAAAGAGGAACTACGGAGAGAAGTGAAACAGGAGTATCTAAGTAGGAAAGTGCGACGAAGGCAGTCTACACCCCAAGAAGTACAGAGTGAGATGTCGATGTGGTTAGTACACCGGGCTTCGAATCCCAGTTGTGCCACCGTGATAAACTACTTATGGTAAAATCCGTGATGGTTCCATTCAAAAGACCACGTTCGACTTCTTTCCCTTTATATCCCCCCTCCGAGTTTATGCTTCGTCTCTAGTGACCTCGTCCTTCACAAAATGCTAAACCATATTCTTCCTACCTTCCTTATTTCCTGGAAAAAATGATGTTAGTTCGTGCAAAGTTGATCTATGAAGAATAAACCGGCCGTTATTGTAGCTTTTATGCCTGAAATCACCCACCCCAGGACGGGGTTTCATTGAAATATAATGAACAATTTCAAAGGCTCATAACAAAAAAGGTTTTCACCACGAGAATGTTTTTTGCAAGAAAACAATTTACATATTACATCGCAATAACGACAGCGAACGTCTCTTTCCGGGCGTGAATTCACGCCAAGGATATTTATGCGCCTTTCAGTATTATCTAGTGTGCCTTTTATGACATGCTATGATTATGGTAGCATTTGATGAAAAACGTTTAACAGCAATTTTCAAAAAAAAATTGAAAGGTCTGACATTTGTATGGTCTTTCAGTCAGCTTTGTTACTCCCATGGTTGAAAGCTTTCCATTGTCTTTCGAGATCACGTCAGCAGGAACATCTTTTGTTAAGAGACAAAACGTTCTCTGACATTTCCCGCGACGCTAGGTGTCTGTTTAATACCAGTTATGCCCCTGAGAGGAGGCGGGGCTTAGGCACTCGACGACCTACGTATGCAAAGTGTGTTATCTAAAATCCACTCATCTGCTCCGTACTAAAAGGAGTAGGCCCAGCAGAATTGAAGTTTCTGATCCGCTTGTAAAATAACTTCCTCCACTTAGGAACTCTCATTTTTAAAAATCGCTCTATCGATTTACTGGGGCCGGTAGTGTGCAGCACACCAGGTTTATAGACCATGCCAGTTCTGTGCAATCTCGTCTTCCGAGAGGCAGCGAATACTACAGAATAGCCAGAATCGCCGGGAAGCGTCAGTAAAAATTTTGTCTCCAACAAAAGGTGTTTCTCACGACTTGACCTATCTTCTGTAGATGTTTAATGCAAAGCTTTTAAACACATCCCATACATCGATAAATGGTCCTGGTGCGAGCAGGGCTCACACACTGTGGGTTTCGTACAAACTTAAAAGTGAATATATAAAGTTCATCCATCGTCGGAATCGAGAATCTCAATGATTTTTGCCTGTTATCGACACTGACACTGGCAGGATAATGGTCCTGGGAATTAAAAGACCGTATCAAAATTTCTATAGTACTTCCTCGGAGTACACCTGGCACACAGAAAGAAGCGAGCAGGTACTTCAGTTTATATATGTAGAGAGAGAACATTTAATAAAACTTTTTTTTATTTACTTACCGAAACGTGACTACTACTTACATTTTACGTTTCCATGCAGTAATGTTCGTCTATTGAGATTTTGACAGGTAATGAATGCAATGCATGTTCAAACGGCAAAAACATATTTTGTATGTGATGTAATTACAATTTAACAAGTTCCAGATTGTTTACTTTACTTGTACTGTTAAACATTCCTTCCTACCGAATTCCACGATTGTAGGTCAACGGTAAATATTCTATAGATTTTGATGGATGGGTTTTCGAGTAACAAAATATGTGACGCACATGGGCGTATCTTTAAATTGCATAGACTTGGAAGTTTCAAATTTTACACCGACAAAGGAAAATAGATCTTAATATGTAACATAAATTTGAACTTGGTACGCCTACACGTTCCTGAGAAAAAGAGTCCGACAGTTGGACCGACGGACGACAAAGCGATTCCAGAAGGATTCCTTATTACAGATTGAGGCAGAGATCGATTGAAGGGTAGAGCCACGGGGCGTAACACATCTGAAATGTAACGTCATTGCGAACAAGAGGTGACCGAGACGTGTAACCAATGGCACCGAGTAACTTCACGCCGTGAGATACGCCAGTATGGCGATGACGAACACACGCTTCCAATGTGCGTTCACCGCGATGTCGCCAAACACGGATGCGACCATCATGATGCTGTAAACAGAACGTGGATTCATCCGAAAAAATGACGCTTTGCCATTCGTGCAGCCAGGTCCGTCGTTGAGTACACCATCGCAGGCACTCCTGTCTGTGATGCAGCGTCAAGGGTAACCGCAGCCATGGTCTCTGAGCTGATAATCCATGCTGCTGCAAATGTCGTCGAACTGTTCTTGCAGATGGTTGTTGCCTTGCAAACGTCCCCATCTGCACCATCCGTTACAGCCATTAGCATAAGATGCCTGTCATCTCGACTGCTAGTGATATGAGGCCGTTGGGATCCAGCACGGCGTTCCGTATTACCCTCCTGAACCCACAGATTCCATATTCTGCTAACAGTCATTGGATCTCGACCAACGCGAGCAGCAATGGCACGACACGATAAACCGCAATCGCGATAGGCTACAATCCGACCTGTATCAAAGTCTGAAACGTGATGGTACGCATTTCTCCTCCTTACACGAGGCTTCACAGGCAACGCCGGTCAACTGCCAATTGTGTATGAGAAATCGGTTGGAAACTTTCCTCATGTCAGCACGTTGTAGGTCTCGCCACTCGCGTGTGTAGCGTGGTGTAGCAATTTTAATGGCCAGTAGTGTATTAATAGAGAAGCTACCGACCGTAGTTCGGTTAATTACACTGAGCGTTTTCAAAGCAGCATTCCGCTGTGCTATAAAAGCGTACCGCTTAAGCCGATCGGTCGGGCCAGGTGATCCAATGGTAAAGCGCGTGCCTGGAAATGGATCGAATCCTCACCAGAACACGAATTTTATCAGTTTGCTTTCATCCTAGCATTCACCTCTCAATGATGGTGAAGATTCTTCTGAAACGACACGTGGTTTCCCGTCCACGTTAAACTGTAGGTCTCCTCCTCCCCCCCCCCCCACCCCCACCCCCAGTGGGGTCACTGGGGTGGGTTAGAGACACTCAGGTCGCTGAAGTGGTGTCCAATTGAAACATCTGTAAAAGGCCATTGAGCCACACGAATTTATTTTCACTTAAGGCGATGTTCCAATGTGTAATTTTCTCTGCTAATCTCTAAATGGTTGGCTCGCATAAGCTGGCATGTTTCGCTTCATTACTTTGTACCTGGCGACTTTCATGTCTGAAAACAGTGAGCAGGGGTGTTGTGCCACTGCGCCCGCCATTGGTATTAAGCAAGCCTGGCTCCCATTTCATTTTTAGGTGATCTTCCTCTAAAGGATTCGTGTAATTTCTTTGATGTTCTGCAGTTCTATAATGCAATTGTAGGTATCCCCTTGTACGTAAGTTTTCAACATAATTGAAACGTTGACAAAATGAAGTCGCAAAGGGCGACACAACACATTTTTTGTACATAGCAACCAAAATTTAGACAAGTATCAGAGTCTAATGAAGAAAGACCCCAAAAACGTGCTAGCAGACGGCATTTCCTGATCCAGTCGACAAACCAAGCAGAAATCACCATAAGTAAAAACCAACAAACTGTTAACGAATTGTTTCTGATCTTAAAAAGAAATCATGTTGTAAATATCATTAATTACAGACGAAAGATGATGCTTTACCGCAATAAAGCGAAACACGTATGATGTAGTTGTAACGATGGAATGAAAATATACTGAGGAATTTAGTGAATGAGTTGTGAGTAGGTGTTTTACCAAAGCGTTTTCTCTTGCGATAACACGGAGAGGAGCATAACAAGACGTAGCCTTTTCCTATTCAAATTCTTTCACATTTGCTAATTGTAGCTTTAGTGAGAAATACATTGCATTGTTTTTCAGCTAGTGGCACTACCTTAGCGACAGAAGATATTTCTACTGCTTGCGTAAGAACAGGAAGAGTGAGAAGATTTTTAGGGTGGAAAGTTCGCTGTAGGACGCGGAGAAGACTAGTGAGGATTGTTGCTATTAAACTCTTCAGCCATAAGAAAGGAGAGAACTCTCTTTTATTACCATAGAGAATTTCACGTGAGCGCTTAATGGATGCGAAGATTTACAGTTTGGGTGTACGACACATCACGGACACTGTTCAAAAGACGCGAAGTCATAAAAATTGTTTTTGGGAACATATTACTCCGGTCTTTGAAAGACATTTCCTGCAGTTAGAAGTGATTCCTTTCGTTATGGAGACGAAGTAATTGTGAGTTCCTAGAACGATTAGCTCCATGGTAATTCATCAGTAACGTTCTATTGTGCTAATCAGTAAAATCCTATCTCTCCTAAGAGGCTAAAAAAAAAGAAAAAAAATGTATAATTTTCTTGAAAAATTATTGGAATTTACTTTTCATCTTTAGCTGCTGCAGTGAATCGTATTTTGAAATAGAAACAAGTGGCTTCATGCTTGGAATGACATGGGGTTTTATTAGAACAACAAAAAGTTCATAAAATGTCCGACAGATGGCGCTGGACAGCAAAACGTGATTGACAGCGCCTGACAATCGTGTATAAAAGGAGCTGTAATGAGAGAGAGAATCAGATGCGCCAGCAGTCGCAGCATGTTGACGTTGCTTGAAAAGGCGCTTTTAGTGAAGCTGTATTATCAGAATGGGGAATGTGCTAGTTCAGCGTTACGATCCTATTGCCATAGGAAGGGGATTCGAACGGATAAAGGTCCATTGACAAATGCAGCTGTGGCGAGCATGATTTCGAATTTCGAAGCCACGGGTTGTTTAGACGATAGACCCCGTAGTGGCCGACCGAGCGCAAGGCGTAATGCTGCTGAGACAGTTCAGGAAGAAATGGAGACTGTAGCGGGTTCGTCTATGCACGGGGAAGTCAGCGCTCGTGCAGTCGCACGTCGCACCGGCATTCCATACACTACTATTTGGTTGGCACTGAGGCGTACCCTCTGATGCTATACGTACAAATTCCATCGGCATCATCAACTGTTACCTGGCGATTTAGTAAAGCAGAGGGCATTTGCGGTGTGGGTGTGGCGGAAGATGACGATTGGTTGAGTAACATGTTGTATACCGACGAAGCTCATTTCACTCTCCGAGGGTCTGTCAACACCCACAGCTGCAGAATTTGAGCTACCGAAAATCCTAGAACTGTCATGGAAACTCCATTGCACCACGAGAAAGTCACGGTATGGGTTGGATTTACCACATCTAGCATTATCGGGCGTTTTTTCTTCGAGGAAATGCGTGATTCTGGTTTTGTAACTGCTACCGTGACAGGTGAGAGGTACGCCGATATGTTACAGAATCGTATCATCCCCAGCCTGGCTGATAAACACCTGCTGGAATATACGATGTTTATCCAGGATGGCGCTCCACCCCATACTGCTAGACGCGTGAAAGATCTCATGCGCGCGTCGTTTGGTGATGATCGTGTGCTCAGCCGCCACTTTCGTCATGCTTGGCCTCCCAGGTCCCCAGACCTCAGTCCGTGCGATTATTGGCTTTGGGGTTACCTGAAGTCGCAAGTGTATCGTGATCGACCGACATTTCTAGGGATGCTGAAAGACAACATCCAACTCTGGACATGCTTTACAGTGCTGTTCACAACATTATTCCTCGACTACAGCTATTGTTGAGGAATGATGGTGGACATATTGAGAATTTCCTGTAAAGAACATCATCTTTGCTTTGTCTTACTTTACTATGCTAATTATTGCTATTCTGATCAGATGAAGCGCCATCTATCGGACATTTTTTGAACTTTTGTATTTTTTTGGTTCTAATAAAACCCCATGTCATTCCAAGCATGTGTGTCAATTTGTACCTCTCCATCTACATTATTCCATTATTTATTCAGTTTTCAAATGTATACTGACTTTTTGATCAGCCTGTAGTTTTGTTCGCTAAGAAATACTCTTCTCTGTATTACACCTTTTGAGAAAATCTGTGATTGTCGCATGAAAGTAAACAACGGAAGATAAGTGAGTCGTTTTGTATTCTACATTGTATCGTAAGCAGTATATCTTTTCATTGAGGACTAGATCCGGCAATGAAAATAAACTGTCCCGGCAATTAAGTAGATCGGGTCACGAATGGTGAACCGGCCTCGTGTGGCGCTTTCCCCTTAATCGATAGGCATCTTTCGTGACGGGAAAGCTGTGCGTGCTGCATACTTGGATGCGAGTAGGGGCTGTCTGCAAGTTATGTGCGTCTTTAGCTGTAGAGTATACGGGGTCTCACATATATTAAGATAACTACACTGTTAGCATCAGTAATGATATTTCCGCTGCTGCAATTTAGTTCAATTACATCAGCAGGCTAAAGGCGGAAACTAAACGTTTCTGTAGCCGACGTCTGGGTCGTATTTCACTGGCTGTAGCCCTTACTGTTCAAAGTTAATAGCTCCACACAGTCCTACATCTGAGAGTAATTGAGAATCTTCCTTAAGAATGATGTGGAAGCGATAAAGCTTCTTCTGCCATTTAGAAAGAAGAAAGCAGCTTTTGCACGCAGCATTATTTATTACCACTTCACTCCGTAGATAGCAGCCGATACCATTACTCTGTATAGTTAGCTACACTCAACGAAAGACAAATAGCATCACGACGGCGAGAAGTAGCCCACGAGATATCCCGTCACATTCGCGAATGTACCGAGTCTCTCTCTCTGCTTTCGCTTCTGACATTTGTCTGAGAACTTCGAAAATGGCAGCATGCCTTAACTGCTGGCGAGCAACGTTTCTCCTGGAGATATTCCCAGGAGATAGTCGTTTTTCCTCCATCATTTCTCGTGTCTTTTGGCAGTTATCCAAATTAAATCTGTACAAGAATAACGGTCGCATCGACAGTGTGAGAACGAAGTCCTTCAGACTATCAAACGTCTTTTATTTGAACGTTTTATATCCGCTCGAACTTCAGTCACAGATGCTACAACCGAATTCTGTTACAGCGTAACTGCACATTATTTTGGCTCATTCATAATTTAGTCTACATGCGATTAGATTTTAAGGGAAGCGATCTGCTTCTTTTTTTTCTCTGTAGCGTGATGGCTTGCTAATGTGGAAAAAAAAACGCTTTTTCAGTAAGGAATGTATCCAGTTTTGGCACAATTTCCAGGAACAATTTTCTGTAGCAGCAATTCTGGATCAAGGTATATTACGGAAGTGAAAGATAGTAGCATAAGCATGAACTGGAAACATATGAAATATAATACAACAGAAGAACATTCAAAATTTTCAGAAATAAAATGAGAAATGAAGATGTACTCGGAAGCTCAAATAAATGCAGTGGTATTAAAGTTTTAAACATGGCTGTGTGGTCAGCGACCGTTTACAAAGTAAAATTAAAGCAATTTTAAATACAGTGGTCTACAAAATAGACTTCTGAAAAGTGTTACATGAGATACTTTATTCAAGGAGCAATCTTGGGACTCTAAGAAGATTTAGATAGATACGAGTATAATTATATCTTAAATAATTTAGTCAGAATGTGTAAAGAATGAAGTGAAGCCGAATTAAAAAGGATCACCCCCCCCCCCCCCCCCAAAAAAAAAAATCTGAGCATGAAGTTTTCCTTGTGTTACAGGGAGCACATGGGATTATTCACAAAATTCGAGGTAAAGATATTTTACAAATGCAAACTGATTCGCGCCATTTGTTCGAAAACGTGCGGATGTTTACTCTCTTAATGAGCAGCGAGACGTACTTGGTCCATAATGGTTTACTCAGACTTGACAAGAAACGGTGAAAATTTGTGTATTGAGGAAGACAGTCGCTATTTGAAGTATTAATAATTCCAGACATGATCCGCATCTGCTCAGTGGTCGCTTGTTTGCCTAATCGTTACACAGTTACCGCAATAACAAGTGTTGTACTGTAACTAAAAGTATGTCTATTAGTAAAGAATAGTTAGGAAAGACCCTAAATTAATAGCGATATGCAGAAAATCATCACTGTTGCCACGACAAGTGAACAACAGATGGTTACTGTTCTGCGCCTTCTGCAAGATAAGTAGGGAGGTCAACAAACTACGACAAGAACGTGAAAAGCACACATAAATATGTAATATAAAACACTATAGTACTTGTACTTCATAATATGCACAACCGAAGATTGCTCGATGCTGCCTCACAGCTTCAGCATCAATTAGACCTATTGATGATGGTGTGAGATTTCAGTTAGTTGCAAGTATAATTTTACTGATATAGGTGCTTTTGCTGGTTTGAAGCTGTTAGTACTGAAACTGTTCTTGTAGTGTGTTCTCTCATGAACACATTTCACACAACATACGGTGAGAGGTGATTTGCTTTGCTGTTTCACTAAGGGTGTGTCGCTGATGTACATTGCATCTCTCCTCCTCATTGTTTATCGTGCTTATGACATGCACTGGCACTATTTATTGAGCCCAACATTGCGGTGCAGCCCTTTCATCTTTTTTAGTTGGAGTGAAGAGCACCGGCTCCTGCTTCTTCGCATAGATCTATAATTTTTTGTGGGAACTTAAGCGCCATAGCACAGGCCATCAAACAGAATGGCCCTTTGAATCTTCCTAAGAGGAAAAGTGTCACATTGGGATTCGAAGCAGGAACCTTGCCGTTGACGGACAGTGCTTCAAAAAGGCTGTGGCTAAGCCATTGCTCCACGATATATAATTAATACCGTCAAAAATAGTAGATGATGTGTGCCTTTTTTATTAACATGTCACAATATAGTGCATGAATATGCCACTTTTTTTTTATTAAAACGGTTTTTGCATCGCTGTCCAATGCCTACTGGTTGCTACTCCAGACAATAATGAAGAGAACAAAAGACGAATTGAGCAAACTGAGACGACAATCCAAAGTGACGGCAATACCACCACAAAACCATGATAGGTGCTGTTACTGTAAAATTTCAGCTCCTACACAAAATGGGATAAAGAAACCACTACTAATTGCCGCTTGACAGTTGCCGAGAAGTTTTCAATTGATCGTGCGGCGTTCGACCAAAGTCAGTGAAAATTTAAACACTTGTGACCCGCAGCTCAAGAAGGTGTAATTAAATAGAGAGACAGTCTCCATCTGTTATCAGCAACTGTATTTCATCCTGATAGTTCCACACTAATCTAAAGAACAAAGTTCAGGTGCAAACAATATTTGCATTTTTCTTCTGCACTGTCCATTCTCTGACTCGGTGGTGTTATCACGACCAGTACAAAGTACCTCCCATACCAGTTCATTCATTAAGCTCGAAGCTCCTCAAGAAAACACATTAATTAATTCAAGACCGTAGAAGGGTTTTACGGCGCCTGTGACGCTCGGAACTTCCCAGTGGTTTTACGACTCTGCAGCTTAACTTCGGAAGATGGGCTGAGGGTGAAAAACGTTTTAACGTATCCTTAACGAAGGGCGTGTGTAGAATGCATTAAGGACCAAACGACTTCACGTCACACCTCCAGCCTTCCAAGAAACTAAAAAAGTTCTCCAGCATCGAAACAGAGAAATCTACGACACCAAAATATATGCGTCAAATGGTCACCAAGTACTGAATCCTTTTAAGTAACGTGACGCTTCTCTGCGTGCTGTATGTTACGTCAAAAAACAGTCGGTATTACACCGTAATCACGAAGGAATCCGCTGACGTTGCTTGTAATACGGGTAGTGGCACAGTGCATTTATGCGGCGATCCTGGGGAGCGCAAAATTTAAGCGGCTACGGAATTATCAGTAGAGACCAGATTATATGCAACAGAAAAAGCTAAAAATATGCATGCAAATATGCACGATAAAAGCTTAAAATATGCATGGAAAGTATGGAAACTTGAAGCTCAAATGTTAAAAAACGTAGTAGTTACTGTGTGCGATATATCTCGAATTCGGACCTGTGCATATCGATTGCGAGGAAGAACACCGGCCGCATGAAAAATCGGGACATTTAGAGTGATGATCTCGTTATCTCTATACTAAGTGGTTGAGGTCAGGCAGCGTACGTTTTGTTATTAGTTTTCGAAAAAAAAATCAAAGAGAAGACGCAAGCCGTTTTTCAAATATTGTGCCTTCTTTGCTATTGTTATCAGTAACAAGCGAAGGCCATGCGAGCTAGTCGCTGCGAGACAATCGATACGCACAGGTTCAATTTCGAGATATGTCGCACGCGGGAGGGCACGCACAAGAACTCCCTAATATTTTATTTAAAAAAACAACAACATACAATCAGGATTTTTTTGAATAAACCGGCGTTTAGTTAATATTATCGAACTAAAGCATCGTTTACAAATTATTTTACATTTTGCTACTATTGTAAGCATAAACGATCAGGTATTGTTCCAAATGTATCTGTAGTAATATTGTGTCTTCGATCAATCGAGACATTTTTACAAGCAGAGAAGGACCGTTATACATCAACTGAGGTGACTGGGCAGTAGCCGAATTTGGGTGCTTTGCTGATATTTATAGTTTCTGGAAGAAGTTCAAGCGTCTCACTAATAAAAAAAAATGGCTCTGAGCACTATGGGACTTAACATCTGAGGTCATTAGTCCCCTAGAACTTAGAACTACTTAAACCTAACTAACCTAAGGACATCACACACAACCATGCCCGAGGCAGGATTCGAACCTGCGACCGTAGCAGTCACGCGGTTCCGGACTGAAGCGCCTAGAACCGCACGGCCACCGTGGCCGGCCTCTCATTAATAAAAACATTAATTTGGGACAAAGATTCTCAAAGCCTGGCTAATTGTTCAAAATATTTTCGTGCGTTTCTTTAAGTTTTCTCGGGAATATCTCCGGCAATGAGGAGTTCACTAGATTAATTTCATTCATTAACTGAATAGATTCATTCAACGCCAAACCTCGAGTTACAAGATTTTTAATACCCGCAGGTATATAGGAAAATGATTGCTAATCACAGCAGTGTTGTTTTTAATAATGGAATCATTAAATTGTCAAGGTGTCTCCACTAACAAAGTCGTTTACTACGTCTCTGATAGCCTCGAAATGCTCGTTGTAAATCAGCACAGCTTCGACCCACGTGCCCCAACGAGTTACCACTGTTTCGGGTGGTAAAGGCACATTCGGTAGTTTTTCTCTGTAGGTCTCGAGCAGGTGCGAGCAGGTGCCTTAAGAAACTCTTTATTCAGCCAGGCGATCCACTCCGTGAGAAAAGCACGTCACGTGAATCAAACTGGGATAAAATACTCGGAGAGCTTTTTCTGCTTTGATCACACAGCAAGCAGCATCTGAGAGAAACACGAACACCTTTTCATCTGCAGAAGGTTCTGGAAATATTTTTCTAATGCCCTCATTCACAAATCTGGCGATCTTAGACTCATTTTTCTTTTCAAGTTCTTCGCAGGCCACTAAATGGGAAGAATAATGCTGTTGTTTTAACGAACCAACAATTAAATTTTCAATGTAAGGGCCTCAAGTGTCGGCAGTTTGTTCATTGTGTATTTCTTCCAGAACATGCAGCCAAATTGTCGAGATGTAATTTTTACGCAGTGTTGATTCACCTGGTTTTTGATTTAATCAATATTTGCGCATCAAACCTTTGACGATATGGTTTGTAAGTTCGTGAAGAGGAATATTACTTGCAATAAATGCTCCTCATAGGCCCATATTAAAGCGATTTTTTCAGTTGCCTTTGGAGATTAAATCCCTGCTACAGCTATTTGCTGCTGTCAAAAGTTGCTGTCGTGGACCTTTCTTTTGCATTCCTACAATATGAAGACTAGTTGGTCTATTTGAAACACTTTCTTTTTGCACGAAATGTTTTTCTCGCAAACTCGACAATATAAAATATTTCCGTCATATGAAAATGTTCCAGGATGGTCGACAATCCACGAAAAGACATTTCATTTTTCGGGCGGTATGGTGCACAACATGTCACACACTACATTTAAGCACGTTAAACTACGTACAGATAAAAAGAAAAATTCACGGAAACAATGAACGAGCGACTAACAACTTGTATAGTTTAATTTAATTGTTGCCGACGCGTGCGGTATGACGGGGGGAGGGGATTAAGTGGTGTCGGCGGCGGCAGGCGCATTGACTCTGCCTGCCTCTTCTGGTTCAGTAATCACTCATTTCGCTAGCCAGTAGCCTCTTGGTTAGCGATCCCACGCAGTTGTAGGTCGCCTTCACTCTGTGAGACATTGGAACGAAATCGAGCCGGAGCAGCAAATCCAAAGCCCGCTTCAGTACGGAACGAAGTGGACATTGTACGTGTTTCAGTGGAGATCCGCCCGTCTGAAAAAAAAAGGTATTTTGGTTCCTTCAAGTTGAAGCACAGTTTACCAAGTTGGGTATTGTTAACGAAACCACGAAATTCAATCATGTTGTTGCGTCACTGAAAGCGGAAGTTGCAGAATTAATTTGCGACTTTTTGACTCGACCATTGTCTACAACTCCGTTCACAGACCTTAAAACAAGACTAATTCAGGAATTTGAAGAATCAGAAAACAGCAAAGTAACGAAATTATTAACAGAAGTGGAATTAGTTGATAAGAAGCCAACTCAGCTCTTACGTGAGATGCGAACTTTAACTGGTACGCAAGTCAAGGACGATTTTTTGGAAACCATATTTATGCAGCGGCTTCCTGACACCGCACATTCTATAGTAGCTACAAGTAAAGTAAAGTTTTGAGTGTTCATTAAACGTATAAACACATCATTTCCAGTCCTTAATGGTCCTTCTACCAAAAACCATAAACCATAAGTTAAAATATGCAATAACAGGTGAAAGGGAGCCAAATATGCAAATACATAAGCAAATGCATATAATCCGGTCTTTATCAGGGCGCACCAACCAAGGCTTGGCCGGCAAAAATGTTGCAGTTGACCATAGCAGGTATTCTGCAAGTCTTCGATGTATGACTGAAAATGAGATAGGCGATACCATTCTACTGCGGAAGTAGTGCTGCTACTGTGGAATATGAAGTTTTCGATGACATTCTAGATGTGTTTGACAATGACGGTATGTGTAAATTTTGGGAGGGGGAAGGCATGTAGCAACTGGAATTCCACATATCGCTCGTCAGACCACTGAATGAAAGAAGGAAGGCGGAAGAGAAGAAAGAAAGAGCCGCACGACATTGCCTGCTCGGAGACTTCTGGCTTCCTTCCTTCCCGCTACAGTTCCGCGAATATGAAGAGTCTTAGAACGGTGGTGCCGCGGTTGGTTTCTACTCGCCGGCGGAAACACGTGGGAGTGTAACACTAGCCGTGACGTCAGAACTGAGCGCGATCATGCTCTTGTCGAGTGGCACTGATAGGGCGAATATGACAGATTCTCGGGATCAGATGGACACAACAAAGCTGTGTATTATGAGACTGTGGAGGGTGGACAACAAAAAATAAGTCATGCGGTGTATACCAGAGCAAGAGTGATGGTTGGAAAATTTCTGTGCTGTAATCAACAGGTAAAACCTTCAAAGTTCGCCCTATGTAATAAAAATGGTTGCGTTCTTGTTTGTTCCACCTCCAACATGAGAATACATTTGCGCTCCGTCAAACGAAAACAGTGCACAGAGTAACGTCACTCTTACGTCCCTGCGATCAAAAAGTGCACGATTTGCGCAGTTTTTGGCCATGGCAAATTTCGTTTATCGGCTAATAGCGAGTTGTGTTGCGTTTCATTTTTGTAACTTTTTCGAAGACTGCTGTATATTTATTTTAATAATTGATCATCATTTACAGCATACATTCATCTTCGTGTCCAGTTTTCTTGTAATGCCGTCACAGACTCGGTAACGTGTCAAGAATGTGTATATGTCAATGTAATCGTTACACGTCCCCTGGATAGAGATTAAGTATTAAAATAAATTAACAGTAGCCATCAAAAGAGTTTTACACATAGGAGTATATATAGGGTGGACCATTTTAATGCATAATGGGGAATAACTCGGGACACCGATGATATACAGCAAAATATTTCAGAGAGAATTTGTAGGTGGCAGAAAGGGGGACGCATTGCTACTAATGGCCATAACGTTGAACGTGATTTTTAAGGGAGTTTGGAGATTAAAGTAATTTTTTAAAAATGGGAACCTTAGTATTTCATTTAAGATTTGAAAAGAACGGCATATCTAACGTATAAAATGATGCTTTCTGAACAAAGAAAACAAGTTCTTGTAGATCATGCTCAGTTCGAGAAAATGGACGAGGATTATATTGTAACACAGTTTATGTACATAAACTAAATTTGAATCACATGAAGTAACTATTAATTGCCACTACGTGGTCGTATTGAGTATTCCGTCCCGCAGTTTTGTTTTCTCGCAGCTCGATGTTTATGATCTCATGTACCCTGAATGGTGTGTCGCACAATGAATTATTTTTGTAGATACATTCAATGGTATATGGGAGTACTGTCTGCAAAATGTATTTTAAATTGACTTACTAGTAAAGAAGTGATAAATTAAAACGACATGCATAATGCGGCAGCTTTACTGCATGAACAGCGAAAATTCAACAAGAGTTTTTTTTTAATTTTATTAAATCATTTTGTTGGGGTTTTCATCAAGCAAAGGTCTCATAAATGTTTGAAATTACGTATGAGGTATTATTTTTTTGTTTTGGACTCATTCACTTTTTTATGATACAGTCATAACTAGTTTCGGCCTTCAAAGGCCATCTTCAAACACTGTGCGTGGCAATTGATGAACAAGTGTTCAGAAACGCGTGAACACTTGTTCATAAAATGCTGACCACGGGATGTGAAGATGGCCTTTGAAGGCTGAAACCAGTTACGACTGCATCATAAGAAAGTGAATGAGTCAAAAATTTAAAAAAAAGATGATACCATCAGTATTTCTACTTTCATAATATGTATGGACTACTCAGCTAACTGAAAATTTGGTATTACTCTTAGTATAGACGGAGGTGTTTTTCCTTTGTAGCTTATAAATTAACAAGTGAAAAGAATAGTTACTCAGGTAGGTAAAAGTAAGAACGTTATTATTTCTCCGGAGTTACAAACACACTAGTGGTTTATTCAGTCATTTTACAGAGAGTTACAGCAGCGATTTATAATCTTTTTATTTTTTCTGTCCTGTAGCTCATGTATTTTATCCAGCTGTGTACAAATCAGTTTAAATCAAGCTTCTATTAATTTCAGACAGGGAGATAGAAACATTCACAGTGTTAGGGCTGGATGCAGCATGCTGTACATAATCGGCTGTGTGCAGATGAATCTTGCGGTGGCGGAATGTTCATTTAAATGAAGCGTTCAAATGAGTGCCCGTTATCCTGAATAAACGACGGATGGAGCCCTTCGTCCAGGATATCTCAGGGTACAAGCTATGGCCGCTTCACTGCCATTGTGTCGGCATTCGCCAAGCACCAGCGGCTTGCCAATGTACTCGCTGGATATGTATGAGTATGCCACATTTATTCCACATTCATGAGTATGCCACATTTATTTCACGTCCATGAGTATGCCACATTTATTCCACGTCCACGAGTATGCCGCATTTATTCCACGTCCATGTCCGTGGCAGAGTGAACCTCTTTTGTTTGTGCATTCTTACCTGCCCTGTATATGGCTACGTAATCTAAAGACACAGTCCACCTGGCCATGAGTTCAAACAGCACATCAAGGAAGCTTGTCGCTCCGTGACACTAGCTACTTTACATCTCGTCCGGAAAACGTTTAGAAGTCGAACTCAGTTGTGCATTCAGTAAAATGTAAACCTGTTTGAAAACCTCACTTAAATGAACATTCCGTCGTAAAACTTCGATCTGAACACAGCTAATTATGTGCAGTATGTTGTATCTACACTATGAGATCAAAAGTTCCGGACACCCCCAAAAACATACGTTTTTCATATTAGGTGCTTTGTGCTGCCACCTACTACCAGGTACTCCATATTAGCGACCTCAGTAGTCATTAGACATCTTGAGACAGCAGAATGGGGCGCTCCGCGAAACTCACGGACTTCGAACGTGGCCAGGTGATTGGGTGTCGTGTCATACGTCTGTACGCGAGATTTCCACGCTCGTAAGCATCCCTAGGTCCGCTGTTTCCGATGTGATAGTGAAGTGGAAACGCGAAGGGACACGTATAGCACAAAAGCGTATATCCCAACCTCGTCTGTTGACTGACAGAGACCGCCGACAGTTGAAGAGGGTCGTTCAAAAATGGTTCAAATGGCTATGAGCACTATGGGACTTAACATCTGAGGTCATCAGTCCCCTAGAACTTAGAACTACTTAAACCTAACAAACCTAAGGACATCACACACATCCATGCCCTAGGCAGGATTCGAACCTGCGACCGTAGCAGCAGCGCGGTTCCGGACTGAAGCGCCTAGAACCGCTCGGCCACTCCGGCCGGCAGAAGGGTCGTAATGTGTAACAGGCAGACATCTATCCAGATCATCACACAGGAATTCCAAACTGCGGTACTTGGCGCTACAGTCTGGAACCGCGTGACCACTACGGTCGCAGGTTCGAATGCTGCCTCGGGCACGGATGTGTGTGATGTCCTTAGGTTAGTTAGGTTTAAGTAGTTCTAAGTTCTAGGGGACTGATGATCTCAGAAGTTAAGTCCCATAGTGCTCAGAGCCATTTGAACCAATTCCAAACTGCATCAGGATCCACTGCAAGCACTATGAAAGGCGGGAGGTCAGAAAACTTGGATGTCATGGTCGAGCGGCTGCTCATAAACCACAAATCACACCGGTAAATGCCAAACGACACCTCGCTTGGTGTAAGGAGCGTAAACATTGTACGATTGAACAGTGGAAAAGCGTTGTGTGGAGTGACATATCACGGTATACAACGCGGCGATCCGATGGCAAGGTGTGGGTATGGCGAATGACCAGTGAAAGTCATCTGCTAGCGTGTGTAGAGCCAACAGTAAAATTCGGAGGCGGTAGTGTTATAGTTTCGTCTTGTATTTCATGGAGGGGGCTTGCACTTCTTGCAGTTTTGGGTGTCACTATCACAGCACAGGCCTACATTTATATTTTAAGGACCTTCTTGCTTCTCGCTGTTGAAGAGCAATTCGGGGATGGCGACTGCATCTTTCAACATGCTCGAGCACCTGTTCATAACGCACGGCCTGTGGCGGAGTGGTTACACGACAATAACAGCCCTGTAATGGACTGGCCTGCACAGAGTCCCGGCCTGAATCCTATAGAACACCTTTGGGTTGTTTTGGAACGCCGACTTCGTGCCAGGCCTCACCGACCGACATCGATACCTCTCCTCAGTTCAGCACTCCTTGAAGAATGGGCTGTCATTCCCCAAGAAACCTTCCATCACCTGATTGAACGTATGCCTGCGAGAGTGGAAGCTGTCATCAAGACTAAGGGTGGGCCAACACCTTCTGAACTCCAGCATTACCGATGGAGGGCGCCACGAACTTGTAAGTCATTTTCAGCCAGGTGTCCGAATACTTTTGATGACATTGTGTATATCTAAAACATTGAACGTTTCTAGCTCCTTAACTGAAAGTGACATGAATTCGATTTAAATTTATTTGCACGCAGTTGGTTTAAAGACGTCAGCTGCATAATGGAAAAATAGTGCACTGTCTGAAAGATTATTACTCGTTGAGGTAACTCTTTGGAAAATGACTAAATAAACTGCGTTCATAAGTCCACAGAAAGAGTAACGTTTCCTACGTTTACGCATCTAAAAGAGCAGTCCTTTCACTTAGCGGAACATCTTATTGGAAACACCCTGAATAAGCCTAACAAACCTACAACAGCGCTTACCAGCACGAGAAAAATGTCGGATGCGATCTCCGATTCCAGACGGCGTATCTGTCATAACCCAGCGCTCTGCCTTAGGGGGAAATAGCAGTACCTGTCAGCGCCTGCGCTTTCATCTGCCTCCACGTGACTGGTGCCTCTTCGACGACGGGCGTCTTGGCTTAGCCAGCAGAGGCAGGCGAAATAGGATTCGCTTGCACGGCATGCGGCGAGGCAGATCGGGCGCTTGTAGGGGATTTGCAGAGGCACGAATGCGGCAGCTCTCGTCAAAACTCGGGGCCTCGCTATCCACATCTTGCTCCCGAGAGGGCTGCGTCACCGCGAACCGCCGGCGGCCTCGTAGAATCTACACCTCCATCGACAACACCACCACGCGAACACCTGCCCATTGCTTCCAACACGGGATACGCACATTGCCTCCTCAGTGTCGTACGAAAACACAGAACGCGAAAACATGCGATTCCCAGGTGCGAGGCAACGCCATAAATAAATATCTAGAGATTGTGTTTTTTACAATCAGCACACTCTCTGTAGTTTAATCTATTATTGTTATTATTATACAGGATTATAGAATTTATATTGATATACATACACAATGGATGCGCAACGGACAAAAAATTGGTCTCCTCCTGGTTACATGACGCTAATAGCTGTAACACACTTGTAACCTAGGTAATCTTGTCAGCTCGGCGATGACGAGAGTACACGAGATTCCTTAGGAATGATACAACCAGCTGAAGCCAGCCATTGATAATTAGATTCCATTGAGCGATTAAATTTCGGTGACGTTGATTCCTGTCACATTTTCTACGGGATTACGACCAGTTGATACACTGTGTGTACCATAATTACTGGCTTAAACGCTTACAGCTAAAAGTACACGATGTTAGAGGCAAAACAGTGTCAGTAAACATAGATCCGTAAATTCTGTGTAAATAGCGCATGGTGGTCCGTGCTGCAATCTTTTTTCACATTTTGGGAGACGTGGTGTTGTAAACAGAATGGATACGACAGCACAGTGCACGGGAAGAATGCCATTCATGTCAGTTGTTTGCGGAGCGTCAATAGTGTTGTACGAGTGCTGGCGGTAACATGGAACATTACAGTAAAGAGGACTATTCGGATACGCATTTCATGTATGGTAGGTGTGGTATCGTCCAAATATTGCTGCACCACGCCGATGTCGATACATGTATACCACAGACGCCGGCCGGAATGGCCGAGTGGTTCTAGGCGCTTCAGTCTGTAACCGCGCGACCGCTACGGTCGCAGGTTCGAATCCTGCCTCGGGCGTGGATGTGTGTGATGTCCTTAGGTTAGTTACGTTTAAGGGGCTCCGGAAAGGCTCAAAATCATGAAAAGTTCAATTTTTACTTTTTTGCGTTTTCTGAATCTGCAGACTATTACCTTTTAATAGATATATAATTTATTCAATTCCGAAGACTACAACTATTTTTAAATTTTTTTTTGAAATGTGTTCTACATGGGCGTGACCCACTGTGGCGCTGTTACACTGCTGTCAAATGGTGTTATTATTAACGTCCGTGTTCATCAGGTACATTTTAGTGATGTGAGATAAAGTATGTGTTGTGGCTAATCTGTGATGGTTCAGTATATGTCGCTGGTGTGATTGTCGATTGTTTCATGTTTATTTACTCTGTCGTTATCTCGAAAATATTCGTAATTAATTCTGTTTCTTGAGTCTCTGTTTTGTTGAAGTATAATAATGAGTAAAAGTAAAGTTATTAGAAATCCTCTGAAGGCTTTTAAGAAAAGGAGAAATGTTGGAAAGCCAAAGGTATGTGTTATTACTGTAAACAATAAAGACGATAACCAAGTGAGTGAACCTAACCTCTCAAGTACACCTGCCCATAGCAGTCAAAGTGGGAAAGAAAATACTTCACAGAAGAAGCTTGGTTCAATGAGTGAAAACTATGAATGTTTTCTTGGCGAATCGGATGTGAATGAAATATTTGATATGTCGGTTCTCAAAGGAATTTTTTCAAACTGTGTAAGATGTATTCATTGTAGTGAAGTTGGTCTGGAACTCTCCATAATAAAGCACGTAGGACTTGCTAGTGAAATACAACTGAAATGTGATAAGTGTTCATACATGACCACCTTTTGGAACAGTGTTGCAGTTACTGCAACTGAAGAAAATGGTAGCAAAATCTACGAACACAACAACGAGCGATGCTTGCTTTAGACAAGGAACGCCTTCGGGCTGCAGACAGGGCTGTAAAGAGTCTAGAAATACAAGCAAGAGTAAACAGGAGGAGGAACAAGAGGAAGCTGGAGGAGGAGTTTGCAGAGGATGAAGATAATCCATCCTATGGACCTGGAATGCACTAAAAAGTTAATCCAATCTTTGTCGCTCGATTCCCAAAACTTTTATTTTCTCATACTAATTACATGTTTTCTAAGGATCTTCCAAACATATTTGTTTCAAACTTTCAGTAAATGTTACACAGTACCTTCTGCATAATTTAACACAGCCTTTTTCCAAAAAACTGTATATTTTTGAATATATAAATAAAAAATTGCAAAAAAATGTTGTGAATTTTCATTACAATTGAAAAAAATCATCTTTAATAACTGAACTAAAATTTTGTAAAATCCCTGTGTTAAGTTGTAGCCCATATTCCAATAAATAATCTGTAAAAAGTTCAACTTCCTACCTCAAATACTTTGTGAGGAAAGATGTAATTTATAAGCGTTATTTTAACATTGCAAGTATAGGGCGTTCCGGAGCCCCTTAAGTAGTTCTGAGTTCTAGGGGATTGATGACCTCAGAGGTTAAGTTCTATAGTGCTCAGAGCCATGTGAACCATATACCACAGACAATAGTTATGTCTCGACGCAATCCGCATGATTTTCATGCGATATGAAACAGTTCAGTCACTACGTCTAAGCGAGGGCAGAATTAGCGGAATCAGTTTTCTACGCACATGCTAACCACATGTACTTGAGGATCACGCATTAACGCACCGTGTTCAAAATGTCAAAATTCTCAGCCACACTTGTACAATGGCTGTACGTGCAGAAAACTTTCATTTCTTTTTTTTTTCATAGTCTTGTACTCAACGCAACTTGAGAAGTAAATCTTTACCTGATGCATATCACTTTATTTTAAGGTATCACAATGGACTTTATGAACTATTCGACACACTTTTACTTGATAAAAAATACGTGGCGAATCCAGTAACTCCTTTGTAAGTCTTCCTTTTGTCTTTCGTTGGCCAGGATAAGGGTACCATACTCTCAAATAAACCTTAATAAACCTGTGGACGACATTTTGTAAGGAACTTGCTGAGCAGATAAATTACACAACCTTCGTATTCTTCCAGTGAATCTCAACCGCGGATTTCCTTATCCCACAACCACATGTAATAGATCGGTCCACGATAAATCGCTCGAGTTTCATACACTTACATATTTGACTATTTTGACTTGTCCCACTGATTGATCACCAGTGATATAGTCAATAACAAAGGGCATTTTTTGCCATTTATCCGTGATACATATGTTTCCTTATATTAAGAATCAGCTGCAGTCTTTACACCAAGAGCGTTGAGTTTGTGTACGTCTTGTTGTAATTCAGAGTTTAAATGTCTTTGATTTAAATAACAAAAGTGGAACTGTCAAAATAACTTTGCCATGAAATGAACTATCAACTGCTCTCATAAATCGTTACACTGCATTTCCATATGCTTTCGAAGTGGGAAAACCGTTAATGGATGGTATTGCAAGATAAATGTGACTGTTGATACAGAGTACTGTACCGATTATCATTAATTTTTCAGTTTCTGACAGAGCCCGCCAATCTTGTGTTTATTAGCTTTGTGACTACCAACAGCCCACGTTGCTTCGAATTCCACACATTTGCGGTGGACTCAGGAAGAGAGGTGGGGAGTGGAGGGGGTTCGGAGGTTGCTGTAATTATTTCACAGCTGCAGTCACATTCCGCCAGATAAGCCACAACAAAAGGGCCTCATATGATTTGCGCAGCGGCCAGTGAATGCGTCAAATCTGTACGTCAGCGGCGCACAGTGGCACGCGCGTCAATAGCGCGACCTATCAGGGCGTCAGCTTGCTCGCTGATTGAAACGTCCGTGGCAGGCTGGCGGCCGCAGCTCGCCTCGTTCAAATTGTGACTGCAGATAACAGGCTGGACTGCAGCAGGCGGCCAGGGGCGGCGCCCCGCCAGTTCCCGCCTTCAGCCGAAGTGTTTTATTCGATTTCAGTGGAGTCATCAATCTGTGCACTGGTTTGAAGGTTCCTGATGACGTCAGATGAATGGAAAATATGGAAGTCTGCATGACCTTTGACAAAAAAGTGAACAGAAAAACGCCCCATAATACGAGTCTTACTCGGAAACAATGATTTATTTAGTAGCGTACCTAAAATTATAATCACATAGGAATTAAGGACAAAATGGAAAAGTTTCTGACCATTAAAATTGCTACACCAAGAAGAAATGCAGATGATAAACGGGTATTCATTGGACAAATATATTATACTAGAACTGACATGTGATTACATTTTCACGCAGTTTGGGTGCATAGATCCTGAGAATTCAGTATCCAGAACAACCACCTCTGGCCGTAATAACGGCCATGATACACCTGAGCATTGAGTCAAACACACCTTGGATGGCGTGTACAGGTACAGCTGCCCATGCAGCTTCAACACGATACCACAGTTCATCAACAGTAGTGACTGGCGTATTGTGACGAGCCAGTTGCTCGGCCACCATTGACCAGACGTTTTCAGTTGGTGAGAGGTCTGGAGAATGTGCTGCCCAGGGCAGCAGTCGAACATTTTCTGTATCCTGAAAGGCCCGTACAGGACCTGCAACATGCGGTCGTGCATTATCCTGCTGAAATGTAGGGTTTCGCAGGGATCGAATGAAGGGTAGTGCAACGGGTCGTAGCACATCTGGAATGTACCGTCCACTGTTCAATGTGCCGTCAGTGCGAACAAGAGGTGACCGAGACGCGTAACCAATGGCACCCCTTACCATTACGCCAGGTGATAAGCCAGTATGGCGATGACGAATACACGCTTCCAATGTGCGTTCACTGCGATGTCGCCAAACACGGATGCGACCATCATGATGCTGTAAACGACGCCTGGAATCATCCGAAAATATGACGTTTTGCCGTTCGTGCACCCAGGTTCGTCGTTGAGAACACCATCGCAGGCGCTCCTGTCTGTGATGCAGCGTCAAGGGAAACCGCAGCCATGGTCTCCGAGCTGATAGTCCATGCTGCTGCAAACGTCCCCATCTGTTGACTCAGGGATCGAGACGTGGCTGCACGATCCGTTACAGCCATGCTAATAAGATGCCTGTCACCTCGACTGCTAGTGATACGAGGCCGTTGGGATCCAGCACGGCATTCCGTATTACCCTCCTGAACCCACCGATTCCATATTCTGCTAACAGTCATTGGATCTCGACCAACACGAGCAGCAATGTCGCGATACGATAAACAGCTATCGCGATAGGCTACAATGCGATTTTTATCAAAGTCGGAAAGGTGATGGTACGCATTTCTCCTCCTTACACGAGGCATCACAACAACGTTTCACCAAGCAACGCCGGTCAACTGTTGTTTGTGTATGAGAAATCGGTTGGAAACTTTCCTCATGTCAGCATGTTGTAGGTGTTCCCACCGGCGCCAACCTTGTGTGAATGCTCTGAAAAGCTAATCATTTACTCATCACAGTATCTTCTCCCTGTCGGTTAAATTTCGCGTCAGTAGTACGTCATCTGCGTGGTGTAGCAATTTTAATGGCCAGTAGTGTACATGAAAATATGGAGAGGAGATATTCCGATTCGCAAGTAATTATTCGTGGATTTCCGCAAGTATCAGTTTCTGGTTCAGCTTTGGTTCCCGTAACTTATCACTCAAGCTACACTGACAGAAAAAAATCGCAACACCAAGAAATAGTTAGTTTACACTAATGACATTTCAGCACACATTAATATCCAGCGTAACAGCCAGAAGGTAACCATGCAAACACCCATGCACTGTGTCGTACAGGTGCCGGATGTCGTTCTGACAATACAGGGACAGTTAAGGGAAGGTTTACTATCTTTTCGTTAAAAAATATCGATTTTTTAATTGCATTTTTGGATACATAAAAGTGTTTAGAATCCACCCCTGAAAAGGTTTTTCCGAATATGGAACGGAAAATTTTGTTATTCGCGGTTGAACAAAAAAATGCACCTGCCTGAAATCGGCTCTTTTCACGCACAAGTTTTTTTTTTTTTTTTTTTGTTTCGGAGGACAAGTTACTGTACCGGTGCTTGGGAGGAAATACACAAAACTCAAATCAAAGTTAGAACGCGTGTGTTTGGAAGTTAGACCCCAAGCATTTGCATTATGGTGCGAAGATAGTGGAGATTGTGACTTTCCTGGAAGTGAGCAGCTTCAACGAAGGGTATTCAGCAATTCTGAAGACCATGACAACGATGGACGTCACACTGGAACTCGATTCGATGCAGCTCGCCAAGCCTTCGGACGACCACCGGATTCAAGCGGCGGAAAACCACTTGTCACCGGCCGTACGAGCGGCTCTGGAGCAGAACGCCCTCTTTGAGGAAGAGGAAGGAATAGTTTATGGATCCGGAATAGCAGATTGAACGTAAGTGGCATAATATTGCATTTACGATGAAAAAAACCCTATTTGTTTTCAAATGGCTACCATTTTTTTTCCTATGGTCCAAATAGCTTAAGCGAGGTACAACTCCTAAAGAATCTTATATACTTGCTAACGTCAACTCAATTTTGATTTAAGACGAGCCGGCTGACCTGCGACATACCGCGCGTGGAGGTCTACATCGAAATTTTGTTTCGTTCCGACGGCACTTCCGCCTTCGACATTTCCGGTCGAAAAAATTCCAGTTTGTAGAGGAGATATGAATAAACATTTGTAACAAATTTGCCATTGACGTCTATGACATATCCCGAGAAAAAAATTCTCAAAGAACATGCTTTTTTCGGGCCAAAGATGGTAAACCTTCTCTTAAGGTTGCTTGTGGAAGACG
Organism: Schistocerca serialis cubense; assembly: GCF_023864345.2. Classification (NCBI taxonomy): domain Eukaryota; kingdom Metazoa; phylum Arthropoda; class Insecta; order Orthoptera; family Acrididae; genus Schistocerca; species Schistocerca serialis. Next base: position 1,136,903,250 of record NC_064639.1, read on the forward strand.
CTGACGTTGTCGTACGATGATGTCCAATACGTGCTCGATTGGAAACAGGTTTGATGATCGGGCAGGCCAAGGCAACATGTTGACGTTCTGTACGACAAAATGGTTCAAATGGCTCTGAGCACTATGCGACTTAACTTCTGAGGTCATCAGTCGCCTAGAACTTAGAACTACTTAAACGTAACTAACCTAAGGACATCACACACATCCATGCCCGAGGCAGTATTCGAACCGGCGACTGTAGCGGTCGCCCGGTTCCAGACTGTAGCGCCTAGAACCGCACGGCCACTCCGGCCGGCTCTGTAGGACATGTTGGGTTACAACAGCGGTATGTTGGCGAGCGTTATCCTGGAATGCTGTTCATGAGCGGCAGCACAACAGGTCGAATCACCAGAGTGACGTATAAATGTGCAGTCAATAAATTTGCAGTCAGTGTGCGTGGGATAACCACGACAGTGCTCCTGCTGTCATACGAAATCGCACCCCAGACCATAACTCCAGGTGTAGGTCCAGTGTGTCCATCACGCAGACAAGTTGGAGGCAGGCCCTCAATTGGTCTCCTTCCAACCAATGCACGGCCATGACTGGCACCGAGGCAGAACCTGCTTTCTTCAGAAAACTCGACAGACCTCCATCCAGCCCTCCAGTGACCTCTCGCTTGACACCACAGAAGTCTGTTATTGCCGTGGTGTGGGGTCAGTAGAAGACATGCTACAGGGCGTACTGTACTTGAAGTAACCGATTTGTAACTTCGTTGTGTCACTGTGGTCCCAAATGCTGCGTAAAAAACGCTGTCGCAGATGCAGTACGATGCGCGAGGGCAACATGGCAAAAACGATGGTCTTCCCTCTCAGCCAAGTAGCTGTCCAGGGCTTGGTCTTCTTGCAACCGTGTTTCTCGTGACCACGGCTGCCAGTAGTAATGTACAGTGGCTACATTTTTGCAGTATCGCAGGAGGAACATCTAGTTTCTCTCAGCCCTATTTCACGACCTCAAGGTTTAAAACTGCATCATCAGGGGGATTTACATTTGTTAGTATTACATATGTGTGTTGTGTTACGATTTTTTGGAGGAACACAACGCACACACACACGCACATACAAACACGGTATACTAAGAAAAGTAAATCCACAAATGTAAAGAGCGTCCTGAAAAGTAATGCCTCCGAATTTTTTGTGAAACCTTTTAAAGCTTTTTAAATAAAACAAACGTTGCTAATTACTTTTCATAACTGGGATTCACAGTCATGCAAAATTATTTTGAAAGACAAGATGTTTACGCCAGTGACTGCAAAACTTTTTTTTCCACTATTGCAATTTCAGTCTTAGGCCATTATCAAGTGCAGATGTTTTGGCTTTAAGCCATGTCAACGCTGTGGTTTAGTGCAAAAGTTACTAGTGATGGTGGAACGAACTTGCGTATATACAGACTGTGCTGTTTTACGATATATGGACATGTGCGCTCGCTCTACTTACAAGGGAACCTCCCCATCGCACCCCCCTCAGATTTAGTTATAAGTTGGCACAGTGGATAGTCCTTGAAAAACTGAACACAGATCAATCGAGAAAACAGGAAGAAGTTGTGTGGAACTATGAAAAAAAATTAGCAAAATATACAAACTGAGTAGTCCATGCGCAACATAGGCAACATCAAGGACAAACATGAGCTCAGGAGCGCCGTGGTCCCGTGGTTAGCGTGACCAGCTGCGGAGTGAAAGGTCCTTGGTTCAGGTCTTCCCTTGAGTGAAAAATTTAATTTTTTATTTTCGGACAATTATCAAAGTTCAGGCACTCACACACAACTTCGCTCTCCAAGATTCCAGGACATGTTCAGATTTGCTTGGACATATGCAGGATTTGACGGTCTACACAAGGTAAAATTTGGAAACGTTAAAACCGTTAAAAACACGTTTTGACAGAGCACAGGGAAAACTGTGCGACTGTGAAACTGTTGCCCGCATCTCGTGGTCGTGCGGTAGCGTTCTCGCTTCCCACGCCCGGGTTCCCGGGTTCGATTCCCGGCGGGGTCAGGGATTTTCTCTGCCTCGTGATGGTTGGGTGTTGTGTGATGTCCTTAGGTTAGTTAGGTTTAAGTAGTTCTAAGTTCTAGGGGACTGATGACCATAGATGTTAAGTCCCATAGTGCTCAGAGCCATTTGAACCATTTTTTTGTGAAACTGTTGCATTCATTTGTTGTAGTTTATGTGACACACTCTTATGTTTTCATCACATTTTTGGGAGTGATTATCCCATCCACAAGAAAACCTAAATCGGGCAAGGTAAAACCCATTTGCCAAGTGTACAAGTTAGGTGGGTCGACAACATATTCCTGTCATGTGACGCACATGCCGTTACCAGTGTCGTATAGAATATATCAGACGTGTTTTTCTGTGGAGGAATCGGTTGACCTATGACCTTGAGATCAAAAGTTTTCGATTCCCATTGGAGGGGCACGTCCTTTCGTCTGCTAATCGCACGGTTTTGCGGTGCGGTCGCAAAACATAGACACTAAACTTATGACAGTGAACAGAAACGTCAATGACCGAACGGACAGATCATAACTTTGCAAAAATAAATAAAGTAAACTTTTCACTCGAGGGAAGACTTCAACCAAGGACCTCTCGTTCCCCAGCTTCTCACGCTAACCACGAGACCACGGCGCTCCTAAGCTTGCAGTATCCTTGATGTTGCTTATCTTGCACATGATCTACTCAGTTTGTATATTTTGCTTATTTTTTTTCATAGTTCCACACAACTTCTTCCTATTTTCTGGATTGATCTGTATTCAGTTTTTCAAGGCCTATCCACTGTGCCAACTTATAACTAAATCTGAGGGGGGTGCGAAGGGGAGGTTCCCTTGTTAGCAGCAAATGACAACGCAATATAAATGTGTCAGCCTGTATAAAGTCGACATGGCTTAAAGCCAAAACATCTGCACTTGATAATGGCGTAAGACCGAAATTGCAATAGTGGAAATAAAAAGTTTAACAGTCACTGGTGTAAACGTGATGTCTTTCAAAACGTTATTAACAATCTACATCCCTATTCTTCATGTCTACGTTTTTATTCTTCAACATAGTAACCCTGGAGACGAACACATTTCTCCCAGGAGAGATCAGTTTGTTGACACTGATCGCCTCTGCTTGCACCGTTCATCACCGTCAAAGTGAAGTCATCGAACGTGTTCTGTAAGTTTGGGAAACAGATAAAAATCGGATTCTGCTGAGTCGGGACTGTATGGGCGATGATCGATGACAGTGAGTCCAAGGCTTCAAACGCGTTTTCCTCGAAACGATTTTTTTTTTATCTGGAGGTATGGTAATTTCAAATCTACTGAACCAATTGACATGAGTCTTTGTATCCGACGAAGCGAACTAAAATGTCTAAGAGTTGTACCACTTTTGTTCCGATCCATCGACTTTAGTATTTTTACTTGGCCGCAACGTTTGTGTGTGGTCTGGCATTATCGTACTGAAGAAGAAGGTCCTTCATGTGTGAACGAACTCCTCGACTTCGAAACTCGATTCATGCATCGACATGGATGCGTTACAAACAGCCACGTTACACGTTACAATTTTATACTCTAATAATCGGAGCCCTCAAAGGGCAGAGTGCCGCAAATATGTTGGCTTCGAGAATAATCTTGTAGAATGTTAATAACGTTTGCTTTATGTTACAAAAACATTCGGTGGTTAGCGTCTTTGTCGCCTTAAAGGCATTCTTCACTAACATCGACTCATCACGTTCTATCTCAAAGGCAACTGACTGTCAAAACCGTTACAGCGAGTATTTAAAGCAAACCTGATTTACTTCCTCAGAGTAGCGCTACACCAGTCTTAAGCGACAGGCGCGACAAATTCGAATAGACATCATCTTTCAGATGACACGCCTTGAACTTCCGTTGATGTCGCACGACTCCTCCTTGGTGTTGCGATTTTTCCCGTTAGTGTATAACAGACAGATTTATTTATTTTTGCAAATAACTCAAGACCACAGGTTCTGCAATGAATCCTAATTGAAACACAGCAGCAGACCTATAAAACAGTTATTAACAGCTTTTCTGGAAGAGATCTCTGCCTTACGTTATGATAATAACACAAAATTTGTGTAGGAAGAGTGCTAATTGTATTTCGTAGCTACTATGTAATGACTCGGGTTGAGTCTTCAATAATTTTAGCTGCATAAGGAAACCAGTACGCCACCTTTCTTTAGTACTGGTTACTTTTGAATTCGTGTCATTACTATTATCGGAGACCAAAAACTTTTCGTACAGTAATGGCCTATGAAATTATATTGTGAGGTAACTGATCTCTGCGAAAGAAAATTTAAGCGCAACTAGCAATATCTTTTGGTGACTGTCTTCTAGAGAAATGTTGAGAAACTTTCTATTTTCATTACTGCTTCACATTTTCTCTTAAAATTTATTGCTACGAGCAATTGCAGTTTAAAAGAATTTATAAGGTAGAGAAAAGAATTCATGAACTAGAGGATTAAAATTTTATAAGGAACGGTTGGTCAAATAACCTCTGTTATAAATGACCCTAAATAATTGAAACTATAGAAGAAAAACTTATCTTCACTGCTCAGCACTGAAAAAGACTATCGGCAAGAAGTGAATAGTGCTACTGCCAATGTGTTTTTGTTAGTCACCTAATGATTTAAAGTGTACGAATGACCACAGCCGTCATCCACCCCGATCATCTATGGCCCTGGTGCACCGCAGTTTCTCCACAGTCAGATTTGGATAGCGCCATTTTGCCATCTACGGTAAACTTTAACCATGGCGGCACACAAACAGTTACAACTATAATGAAATCCAGACCTTTAGCTGCCTACAGACGTCGATAAATATCAACGGGGGCTACAACTAAGTCGTTTAAGAAAGGGCTGCACCCTGGGCGAAAACCAATGCTCATGCCATTTTGGACGATAGATAAATCGCTCTGCTTCCGCACATCTACTGCACTGTTTTCCGCGTCCCTCCGACAGTATTTATACGAGGGTGAGTCAAATGAAAACCTTAAATATATTTTTAAACTTTATTTATTGTGCGGAAGTGGTACAAAGCTGTATCACTTTTCAACATAATCTCCCCCACGCTCAATGCAAGTCCTCCAGCGCTTACAAAGTGCATAAATTCCTTTAGAAAAAAAATTCTTTTGGTAGTCCGCGCAACCACTCATGCACCGCGTGGCGTACCTCTTCATCGGAATGGAACTTCTTTCCTCCCATTGCATCTCTGAGTGGTCCAAACATATGGAAATCACTTGGGGCAAGGTCTGGTGAGTATGGCGGGTGAGGACCACACTCAATATGCAGGTCTGTGATTGTTGCAACTGTTGTACGGGCAGTATGGGGGCCTTGCATTGTCATGTTGGAAAAGAACACCTGCTGACAGCAATCCACGTCGCTTTGATTCGACTGCAGGCCGCAGATGATTTTTTAGATCTGTGTATGATGCACTGGTGACAGTTGTTCCTCTAGTCATGTAATGCTCCAAAATGACGCCTTTTTCGTCCCAAAAGAGAGTCAGCATAACCTTCCCTGCTAATGGTTCTATTCGAAACGTCTTTGGTTTTGGTGATGAGGAATGGCGGCATTCCTTGTTCGCTCTCTTCGTTTCTGGTTGGTGGAAGTGAACCCAGGTTTCGTCCCCAGTAACGATTCTTGCAAGGAAGCCATCACCTTCTCGTTCAAGGCGGCAAAGAAGTTTTTCACAAGCATCAACACGCCGTTCTCTCATTTCAGGAGTCAGCTGCCGTGGCACCCATCCTGTGGACACTTTGTGAAACTGGAGCACATCATGCACGATGTCGTGTGCTGATCCATGGCTAATCTGTAAACATGCTGCAATGTCATTCAGTGTCACTCGGCGGTTTTCCTTCACTATGGCTTCAACTGCTGCAATGTTCTGTGGAGTCACAACTCGTTGTGCCTGGCCTGGACGAGGAGCATCTTCCACTGAAGTCACACCATTTGCGAACTTCCTACTCCATTCGTAGACTTGCTGCTGTGACAAACATGCATCACCGTACTGAACCTTCATTCGTCGATGAATTTCAATAGGTTTCGCACCTTCACTACGCCGAAACTGAATAACAGGAAGCTGTTCTTTCCTGGTGTAAGTCGCAAGTGGGGCGGCCATCTTTATACTGATACTGCGACGGTAAGTGTGCATCTGCACTATGCTGTCACCTACAGGCCATTCTGCACGCTGTTTGTAGCACGCTTACCAACTTACAGGATAACGGCGCGAAATTTCGATTTATTATTACAAATTTAAGGTTTTCATTTGACTCACCCTCGTATATTCTCCACTGCTAGTGCTGGCACCTGTCGTTCATGAATTGTTATTGCACACTGACATGGAACATTAATGTGACTGGGCCGTGTAAAAAGGTGGCGAAATGTGAAAATACTTTTCTGCATTGCTTCTGTCATTGATTCCTGTGTCTATCACCAGCGTGTATCCATATACAGTCATCTAGGTGATGTTATGTCATTCTTTGTCGATTGTCCGTACAGCTTTCAACGGTAGTCCCAGCAGACTCCACAGAATATTTATTCGCAGCCTTGTCAGCAGGGCGGCCGAAATCATTTGGCACCGGTTAGGAGACGGATGTATGTTTGGAAAGCTTGAGCCCGCTTTTGTTACGACAGTGACGCCGTCAATGTTCCGCGAACGGTATAAGGAAAGAAAGTGGACAGGAAACTCACCGTGGTCGGTGCTCCTTCCTGCTCACCCGATAAGGAACGGCTACTCGAGAATCCTGAGCGTGGCTCACTGGGAAGCCCCAAACGGGGTAGGCGGGAGGAACTTGGCGCGTGCGATTTATACCGCATTGTCCGTTACAAAAATGGTTCAAATGGCTCTGAGCACATTGGGACTTAATTGCTGTGGTCATCAGTCCCCTAGAACTTTAGTTAAAACCTAACTAACCTAAGGACATCACACACATCCATGGCCGAGGCAGAATTCGAACCTGCGACCGTAGCGGTGGCGCGCTTCCAGACTGTAGCGCGTAGAACCGCTCGGCCACTCATGCCGGCTGTCCGTTACAGTCAGCTTTTTTCGCATATCTCTTAACCTCGCCGTAGGGGATAAAATAAATATTGCGCAGCGCTTCCTGAAGACAAATAAATGGTAGACCGAGATTCGGAAAGCTGCCTCGGAAACTAATATTGCTTATACCGAACACACTACTTTAAAGAGTGAAAAATATACTATCTACTCACCCGATACAATTTCAAATCAAGAGGATGCATACCAGGTGAAAACGCCTCGATCTGGCTCAGGAACGGTGTTGATATCAATGTAATGTTGCTTCGTATTCCGGAGTAACGTAAGCCAGCTGTAAACTCTATCTCTGGTATTCTTTTATTCATGAAACTTTTTAAAAAATTCGTGTTTTGTGTGCTTTGACCAAATGGATGAATTGAAATAGGTTGCCGCTATAAGACTCGGTTTATCGCTGGCGGTTATGTATCTAAATCTGGTGGAGCTTCGTAAGGGGCGTGTTCTTTTATCTTCTTGCTATTAAGAAATGGGCAGCTGACTTCAAACGTCGCGGTACTTTTCTTGAAGAAAGCTGTCGTGAAGCATTAGCCCAGACTGCAGTCATTGCGGAAAACATCCAAAAAGTGCACGTTACAGGACTGACCGATTGGCGGTTTAAGATACAGAAGCTAGTTCATGGTATAGCGTATTACGACAAAGAGTGAAGTTCGTTATACACTGAAGCGTCAAATAAACTGGTATAAACATGCGTACTCAAATATAGAGCTATGTAAACAGGCAGAATAAGGCGCATCGGTCGGCAACACCTATACAAGACAAGTGTCTGGCTCAGTTGTTATATCAGTTACTGCTGCTACAATGGCAGGTTATCAAGATTTAAGTGAGTTTGAACGCGGTCTTATAGTCGGGAACGAACGATGGGTCACAGTATCTCCGAGGCAGCGATGAAGAGGGGATATTCTCGTACGACGATTTCCGAGAATATTGTGAATATCAGGAATCCTGTAAGACATCAAATTCCCGACATCGCTGCGGTTGGAAATAGATCCTGCAGGAACGAGACCAACGACGACTGAAGAGAATCGTTCAACGTGACACAAATGCAACCCTTCCGCAAATTGCTGCATATTTCAATGCCGGGCAATCAACAAGCGTCAGCGTGTGAACCATTCATCGGAACATCATCGAAGTGGGCTCTCGGAGCCGAAGGCCCGCTCCTGTACACTTGATGATTGCACGACATAAAGCCATACGCCTCGCCTGGGCCCGTCAACACCGACATTGGACTGTTGATGACTGGAAACATGTTGCCTGGTCAGACGAGTCTCGTTTCAAATTGCATCAAGTAGACGGGCGTGTACAGTTGTGAAGCCAACCTCATGAATCCGTGCGTGTCAGCAGGGGACTGTTCCAGCTGGTAATGGTGTGAGGTACATGCAGTTGGAGTGATACGGGACCCTTGATGCGTCTAGATACGACTCTGGCAGGTGACACGTACGTAAGCATCCTGTTTGATTACCTGCAACCATTCATGTCCACAATGCGACGCCCCACACGACCAGAATTGCTACAGAGTGGCTCGAGGAACACTCTTCTGAGTGTAAACACTTCCGCTGGCCACCAGATTCCCCACATAAGAACATTACTGGGCATATCAGGGATGCCTTGCAACGTGCTGTTCAAAAGAGATCTCTCGTATTCTTACGGATTTATGGACACCCCTGCAGGTTTCATGGTGTCATTTCCCTCCAGCACTACTTCAGACATTAGCCGAGTCCACGCCACGCTGTGTTGTGGCACTTCTGCGTGCTCGTTGGGGGCCCTAGACGATATTAGGCAAGTGTACCAGCTTCTTTGGCTCTTCAGTGAACAAGAAGAAATAATTGACAGACAGATTCGAAAAGATTAGAGCTCCATTTTTTTGCTGGCGCAAAGCAGATGCAGAAATGTTTGACCAGTCTGCTGTGAACGTAGATATGATAACATAGATATCGTCCAGCACGTCACGCCACCGACGTTAAATTAATAAAAGCACTGACTGGAGGTAGATGGTTCCGCATCAGCGAAGGCGAGTTTTATTTCATTTACGACAATAGTTATACGACAGCGTTTTCTATATCTGTGTACGTACTTCGTAAGAGCTGTGTAGTTCATGGCGGGATTCCTCTTGGTGGTTACCGTGTCTAACTTGAAACAATAGCTGGCGAAGTCTGGATGAAAAAATATGCGGGGAGAAGCCTATATTTTAAAAAAGAAATTATGATAATGTGTCTGCCCAAACATCGAATTCGGCAGCTGGAAAATTTCATGTACTAGTTATTGGACCGTCCATCCACATTTTCAAGATTTAGCAACCTATGACTTCCAACTACCCCTATATTTAAACAAATTCGCCGCTAGAATTTTTCTTTCGCAGTTCGAGTGAGAAGGTCTAAAGGAGCAGTAGACAGGTGTTTTAGGTGTTCCCAATCTAGTTTCAGGGATCAAAGCTGAACAGAAGAAACAGTTTAGACAAAGCGGAACGATTATAGAGGCATTTACGTCGAAATGTAAATGCATTTTAATCCCCAAAACATAGGTTTTTCTGTCAATAAAGTTTGATATTTCGCTAGTATAGTACAAAGCGAAGAAATACCAAGAAGATATGAGAAGAAAATCGTCTGAAAATCTTTAGTAGAGGTAGGGACAGATTCTGATTAGATAAGGCATCTGGACACAATTAAGCTGGCTATAGAAGTGAACAGTAAATTATACTAACAGACTTTGCATATTAGAGCAGATAAAAAAAATAACGATGGCGTTGGGTATTGTATTTATGCAATTTTAGGACGATGTAGATGAAATTTGAGCTCAATTAGACAGCGATTAATCTGAAAAGCTTATAATTCTAATACTTTTGTACTAATTATGATAATAACTGAAGATGGTGGTGGTTCGTAAGGACACAGTGGCATTTTTCTCGCAACCGATTCGTTTACCACAACACTTTTGCTTCTGTTATTGTACATTTTCACGAGTCAGTTACTACCAATAATTCTGTATGTGGCGAAGGCTAAACATGATAATTTAGTTGGGAACATATTTATTAAAAATCAAAAATCACAGTATAATTTTCTCATTACATATATCTTTAATATAACAGTACTTGCCAAATCCTTAAATCACTGGCGTTCTTCTTCAACTGTTGACAGTTAATTTTATCGAATTCAAACTCTCCAGCCGCCAGTGTCGCAGCTTTATTTATACACCCGGTTTCCACTCAACTGTTAACCGTTTCCAAGAATGCATATAAAGTGTTTCTTCCATGGACAGCACGGTCACATAATAAAATGTATAGTTCCGGATGGTGCGCGTGGTTGTCAGTCAAAGTAAAAAGTGACCAGGTTCAGGAGTACAGTTAACAATATTCATTTGTTTCAGCAATATCATGCAATTTTTAGGGTTCCGAGCCTCAATCTGTAGAAACGGAACCCTTATAGGATCACTTTTTTGTCCGTCTATCTGCTTGTCCGTCTGTTATGAACCCTTTTGTCAGGAACTGGTGGACGTGTCAAGTTCAAATTGATCTCACATATTATGGTCTATCTTCCCTTGGCAAAGTAAAAGATTTAAGCTTCTGAACGAATGCAGTCCAAAAGATGCGACCATTAATGTCACATATTTTGAAACTCGAAAACTCACTCATTAAAAGCTGTGGAGTAATTTCTGGTTGATCTAGTATTATAAAATTTGGCAAGAAGCAAATTTTCACACTACAAATAAAGGAAAAAAAATCCGAAAATCGTGAATATGTTATTATATCACACGAAAAAATGTGTATTTTTTTTAAAGACAATCCTGTTGACAGAACATCCGCAACTGAACATTATAGCAGAAGTTGAAAGTACCTCTTCAGTTGTAAATTACTTTATTTTCACACGACCGGTTTCGGACTGTTATAAGCCCATCCTCAGGTGTCGTAGCTGTGCTGTGGTCCCCGAGCGCCGGGTGTACCAGTCTCGTGTTCATGCCATTTTTTGTTTGTCATCTTGTATTACGGTACTGCCGCCTCGTTTCCTTATTCCATTTACTGGCATCACTAACTTCCTGCATTACTTTCCTGTGAGCGGCAGCAGCAGCGCGTATCGATAAGTGCACTGTCGTACCACATCTGGAGCGACCGATAGTATTTCCTGGTACACGCGGCGCTCGGGGAGCCCAGCACAGCTACGACACCTGAGGATGGGCTTATAACAGTCCGAAACAGGTCGTGTGAAAATAGAGTAATTTACAACTGAAGCGGTATTTTCAACCTCTGATATATTGTTTTCATTTTTCATCCATGTGTCTATCTGTTCGTCTGTTAAGACCCCTTTTTGTCTGGAACAGGTTCGCGTATCAATTTCACATTTATGTCACATATTAAGGTATATGGCCCCTTCGCGGTGTAAAAAATTTAAGCTTCTAAGTCAATGCGATGAAAATATTAGGCCATTTATGTCACATATTTTGTAACTCGCAAACTCACTTGTCATAAGGTATAGAGTTTTTTGCCATTTAAACATACACTGAATTCATCATCCGTCAGAAGCATAATAGACGAACATTACTGCATGCATGCATAAAACGTAAGTTATCATGTTTTATTTAGTAAATAAAAAATACTTCATTATATTATAAGTGAAGTCTCTTGCTCCCTTCTTTTTGTGTGACCGGCCTTGTCTGAGGTAGTACTAGAGAGATTTTGATACATTCTTGTAATTCCCGGGACCAGTATCTTGCCAGTACCGACACTGCTAAGAGGCAAAAATGGTTGAGACTGTCGATTCCCAGGATGGAGATATTTAATTAAGTTTGCACGCTGCTCCCCGGTGCGAGAGTCTTACTCGTCCTCAGGGAATTTTTTCCAGATACGTTTCAATCTTTCGCAGATTTGAAGATGATCTTATATTGCTGAAAGAATTAGTTGTAATAAGAAGTCAAATGTTCTCCATCGACGGTGAACCAATTGTCGGGAAAGAACATGCTTTCGGCCATAGATCTTCTTACAGACGTTTTCTTCTATGACACTTACTGGTAAATTAAATGTGTGTGCCAGACCGGAACTCGAATCCGGAACATTGCCTACCGTTGTCAAAGCTATCCCCACGCGATCCGCCCTCACGACTCTACTTCTGCTCCCCTTAGGCTGTGACGAAGCCATTTCTCTGCACTATCCTTTGTTCCAATAGTGATAGTACCGGAAGGTACATGAAGTTTTCAAAGTGGGTAGGAGGTACTGTTAGAAGTTGTAATGGTTCTCTATTTACGTGACCATTACGGCACTCCAACCCCAGCTCTCAATACCAGTAATATGTACTACTTTTCTGCGAAGTAACAGACATATTTTTGTGACAAAATTCACATTTGCTTTTATTAATGTATAGGTATGTATCGATATATTACAGTGATATGGTTCTTGTGTGTATTCATTTCTGTGAGACTGTCATAATGTTTGACTTACTTGTAACCGTTTTGGCGCGAATGCGCTCAGAGCAGTCTTTGTTTCACTTTGACTGAAGTTAAGTTTTTATTTCGCTTTGTAAAAGAATAGTCAAGTCTTGTGTTTGATTAAAGTGGAAATTAAGTATATGAAGATTGGTACAAAACTGTTTTGTTGATGATGTGACAATTAAGAAGAAGTATATGTGAATTTACAAGAAGTTTAATAAAAATGTGGATCGTGAACACCAAGTCAAAAATTACTTCTACCATACCATTGTTCGGATCTGGGATTGTTTGATAATTAAAAATTTCCTGAAAAACGCATTTGTTAGGTCTTCAAATATTGCTAAAATACAGATCTGGACCTTCTAGCGGTCAAAGTGGAATCACCCTAGAATCAACAAGATGAGCCATAACAACTTCGACGAAATCTACGTGGGAATGCATTCAAGATAAGTGCCAAATTAATGACTATTTTTACAGTGACCTCATTATTTCCATTCTGACGATACCATCCACAGTCAAAAACTTTGTAGTTGCCCGATAAAGCGAACATATGCTGCGTGAGCAACATTATTAATCTGATTTCTAACCTACTTTGCAAGTGGTGGTATTGTTAGAAAGTGGAGCTGTGAGGGTATGTGGTGGATAGCTCAGTCCGTATTGAAATAAAGTTTCGGTTTCGAGCCCCGGTTAGACACATAATTTCAAGTTGACAGAAAATTTCAAATCTGCGCACCCCACCGCAGCGGAGTGATAGATTCATTCTGGAAATCTTTGAAGATGTTAACTTAGTATGAAATCACATAGTTGTCTGCTGATCAGAGGGAAGCTGTGCACGTACTGACTTGGGAGAGGTAATTGACGCAACAAAACTACGGTTCACAAGAGTTATCTTTATAATAAGGTGACCATCCGTCACGTTTTTTTCGGGACAGTCCCGACTTTTGTGTGTCTGCCCCGAATTTTTTCAAAGGTAATTCGGGACTCCTGTTTGTCCCGAAATTAACGATAATTACCCAATTTGTCCCGAATTAGACATTCATTTCACCTGTCTCGGTATATTTTATTATTAGTTTTAGTTATGGTAGGAAATTGTTTGACAAGAGCTACGACAAATTGTCGAAAACGTTATCAAACTGTCTCTACTGTGCAAATACGTGCTGGCCGCAGCTCGAACAGCTAATGGGCAGTCAGAGACCACGGCAACTGGGAAAAAGTCGCACTCGAACGCATTCGCGCGGTCGAAACGGTTGTAACCGTAACTCGAACAGAAGAAGGAAGAAATCTGCGTATTTTCTGATAGCCATGGAAGAGGCAGAGGAGGTTTCATGGCAAACATGCAGACGAAATACAAAGTAACTCGAACAGACGAACAGTAATATACGCTCTCGCTGACTTTGGCATCGCCAACGCAGTGTATGCTGGTCTCTAGATTACTACCATTTGTCATCTGTGTGCGCAAGATTATATCAGATTGAATTTTGTGTTACGTCGTGTTATGGTATATTACGTTTGATAAGTTTAGTTGTTTTTCATCGTCAATAACAATAACAATACTTCTTCGCGAGATTGAGTTCAAAGAAGCGCAAGTGCTCTTCAATGAACAATTGCAGAAAGAATTTCCATTCATCAGTGACATTAGTTCTTCGGACTCGGAAGGAAAAGTGAGGTGCAACACATGTGCTTCATGTGCTCCATGTGCCATTCTCAAATGCACTCAAGCTAGTGGAGTTTCTTTTCTGCCTTCCTGCCACTAATGCTGCTACTGAAAGGGTATTATCCCACATGAACAATATATGGACAAGTGACGAAACACAGTTGGCTGTAGAGACCATAAGCAATGTTAGTAAGTAGAATACATTATGATGAAATTTGTGTCGAGTTTTTTCACATTTTGTTGAAAAATACAGACTCGATAAAGAAAATTCACAGCAATGATAAATACAGTTGCCCCGATCACACTCATTCATCTTAGAAGGTATGAATAAAATGTAAATGTGCTTTTCTTTGTAATAAATTTAATTGATATTTTGCATTTATTACATTAATTCAAACCTTCTTCTCATATAATAAATAAATAAATATAGCCTATTTTGCAAAATTTTTAATGCGTCCCGGATTTGGGCCTAGGAAATATGTTAATGCCCCGAATTTGAGTCTAGAAAATACGGTCACCTTGCTTTATAAGGATCTGAGTGAAACGACCTCTGAGGGAGTGCTGTGAGTAACGAACAGCACACGGCAGGAGACGCGAACGTAAACAACGCGGCACACAAGCAGTGGTGGAATGCTCCTCATTTTGTGTAGCCTGGAGGCCCCTCTGCGAGCTGTGGCGCTCGTGCTTGCGCAGTCAGCTGAGTGCCGGCGGGAGGGGAGGGGAGGGGGAGACTCCAGCGCTGATAACCTCGGACCTCCACCTCCCCCCCTCCCCCCGCCCCGGCCCTCCGCAGCAAGCGATGCGACGCACCAGCAAAGTGGCTGCGCGATGCCCTGGGGAGCAGCCGCGCTGGAACTAGAGGACGGAGCTCCGAGCTCCCTGCTATCAGTAGCACGCCGCGCTTACGGCGCCCAGCTCGTCTGAACTGCTACGCTGGCCGAGGTCTACACTGTGCGAGGGACGCCATACGAGCGGGAGGAGACACACTCAGGCCCCTCGAACCACTTATGCAGAAAATGCTAGAATCATTCAATTTCGTTACCATATGCGAGCACGGAGGAAGGCGCTCAACGACAAGAATGCGAATCTTTTTGGTTGCCAACAGAGCAATGCGAGAAGTCTTCAGTGATTACCTTACATGGGAACCTCCCCATCGCACCCCCCTCAGATTTAGTGATAAGTTGGCACAGTGGATAGGCCTTGAAAAACTGAACACAGATCAATCGAGAAAACAGGAAGAAGTTGTCTAGAACTATGAAAAAAATAAGCAAAATATACAAACTGAGTAGTCCATGTGCAAGATAGGCAACATCAAGGATAGTGTGAGCACAGGAGCGCCGTGGTCCCGTGGTTAGCGTGAACAGCTGCGCAACGAGAGGTCCTTGGTTCAAGTCTTCCCTCGAGTGGAAAGTTTACTTTCTTTATTTTTGCAAGTTTAGTGTCTGTGTTTTGCGACCGCACCGCAAAACCGTGCCATTAGTAGACGAAAGGACGTGCCTCTCCAATGGAAACCGAAAACATTTGTTCGCGAGGTCATAGGTCAACCGATTCCTCCACAAGAAAACACGTCTGATATATTCTGTACGACACTGGTGACGGCATGTGCGTCACATGACAGGAATATGTTGTCGACCCACCTAACTTGTACACTTGGCGAATGGGTAAAAAGATTCTTCTACATTGCCCGATTTAGGTTTTCTTGTGGATGTGATAATCACTCCCAAAAAAGTGATGAAAACATAAGAGTTTGTCACATAAACTGCAACAAATGAATGCAACAGTTTCACAGTCGCACAGTTCTCCCTGTGCTCTGTCAAAACATATGTTTTTAACGTTTTCAAATTTTTCCGTGTATAGACCGTCAAATCCTGCGTATGTCCAAGCAAATCTGAACATGTCCTGGAATTTTAGAGAGCGAAGTTGATTATGTGTGAGTACCTGAACTTTGATAATTGCCTGAAAATAAAAAATTAAACTTTTCACTCGAGGGAAGACTTGATCCAAGGACCTCTCGTTGCTCAGCTGCTCACGCTAACCACGGGACCACGGCGCTCCTGAGCTCACACTATCCTTGATGTTGCCTATCTTGCGCATGGACTACTCAGTTTGTATATTTTGCTTATTTTTTTCATAGTTCCACACAACTTCTTCCCGTTTTCTCGATTGATCTGTGTTCAGTTTTTTAAGGCCTATCCACTGTGCCAACTTATCACTAAATCTGAGGGGGGTGCGATGGGGAGGTTCCCTTGTTAGCAGAATACCAGGTGTACCGGTATGAAATGAGCGTTTTTTTTTTTTGGTGAAAATCAAAAGTAAAAACATTTTATTCAAAGTACTGACCATTGCTTTCTATACATTTTGACCACCTTTCTGGCAATTTGTGGACACAACGCCAATAGAAATGTTCGTCTTTTGAAGCAAACCAATCAGACACCCAATTTTCGACTTCTTCATAAGAATCGAAGTGTTCCTCAGCCAATGCGTGTCCCATTCATGAAAACAAATGCTAGTCGGAGGGGGCCAAGTCTGGTGAATACGGCGGGTGGGGTAGCAGCTCCCAGCCAAGTGTTTTGATTGTATCCTGAACCAGTTTTGCATTGTGTGCAGCTGCATTGTCGTGTAAAAAAATTACTTTGCCATGTCTTCTGGCCCATTCTGGTCTTTTTTCGATCAATGCATAGTTCAAATTGATCGTTTGTTGTCTGTAGCTATTAGTATTCACAGTTTCACCGGGTTTTAGAAGCTCATGATATACCACATCTTTCTGATCCCACCAAACACAGAGCATTGTCTTCTTGCCGAATCGATCCGGTTTCGCAGTCGATGTTGATGGTTCTCCCGGATTAACCCATGATTTTTCCCGTTTAGGATTCTTAAAATAAATCCATTTTTCACCGCCAGTAACATTTCGATGCAAAATTGATTTTCTTTCATATCTTTGAAGCAAAATTTGACAAATGGTTTTTCGGTTTTCCATCTGGCTTTCATTCAATTCATGTGGCACCCATTTTCCATACTTTAGGATCTTTCCCATAGCTTTCAAACGGTCAGAAATTCTTTGTTGTGCAACTTTTAGCATTGCTGCCATTTGCTTCTGACTCAAAGTATCATCTTCATCCAATATTGCTCGCAATTCGGCGTCTTCGAACTTTTTTGGTGGTCTTCCACGTTCTTCATTTCTTACATGAAAATCATTATTTCTGAACCGTTGAAACCATCTTTTGCATGTTGCTTCTGACAGAGCATGATCACCATGTGCCTCGACAAGCATTCGATGCGACTTTCCAACACTTTTTTTTTTCAAATGAAAACAAAAAATTAATGCTATCCGCAAATCATCACTTTCTGGTACAAAATTCGACATTGTTAACACAATGAAAACATATGATGTTGTTTGTTCCATGACTTGATGTATACTAAATATCTTTGACATCTGTCATACCAACCAAACCAAAAAAATTAAGGCTCATTCGCAACAAATCTTCCCTATCGACACATCTGTATCTTAACGCTCATTTCATACCGGTACACCTGGTATTGTCAAACGATCTTTCACAAACCAAAAGAAATTTTACATCTATCTACATCTACATCTGCATTACTACTCTTCACTTCACAGTTAAGTTATACAATACGTGTTCGAAAGTATCCGAACACCTGGTTGGAAATGTTTTAAAGTTCGTGGCGCCCTCCATCGGTAATGCTGGAATTCAATATGGTGTTAGCCCACCCTCAGCCTCGATGACAGCTTCCACTCTCCCAGGCACACGTTCAATCAGATGCTGGGAGGTTTCTTGAGGAATGGCAGCCCTTCTTCAAGGAGTGCTGTACTGAAGAGAGGTATCGATGCCGGTCGGTGAGGCCTGGCACGAAGTCGGCGATCCAAATTATACCAAGGGTGTTCTATAGGATTCAGGTCGGGACTCTGTGCAAGCCAGTCCATTACATGGCTGTTATTGTGATTATGTAGGCTTTCCCGGCGTAATTAGTCTTGAAAGTCTCTTCGGATTTGCTGCCGGATCCTAAAATCAACTTCACTGGGTATTTCGGCGATCCAACTGGTCGCCATCTTCATGAGAATGCTGCTTCTGCTGATGAGTCCGGCTGAGTTCTCAGCGAGTCGATTTTAGGATCCGGCAGCAAACCCGAAGAGACTTTCATGGCTGTTATTGCCGTGTAACCACTCCGCCACAGGCCGTGCATTATGAACACGTGCTCGATCGTCTTCAAAGATGCAATCGCCGTTCCCGAATTGCTCTTCAACGGTGGGAAGCAAGAAGGTGCTTAAATCATCAATGTAGGCCTGTGCTGTGGTAGTGCCACGCAAAACAACAAAGCGTGCAAGCCCCCTCCATGAAAAAATCGAGCATACCACAACACCACCGCCTCCGGATTTTACTGTTGGCACTACACACGCTATCAGATGACGTGCACTGGGCATTCGCTTTACCCACACTCTGCCATCGGATCGCCACATTGTGTACCGTGACTCCTCACTCCACACAACGTTGTTCCACTGTTCAATCGTCCAATGTTTACGCCCCTTAAACCAAGCGAGGCGTCGTTTGGCATTTACCGGCGTGATGTGTGGTTTATGAAGAGCCGCTCGACAACGAAATTCAAGTTTTCTCACGTCCCACCTAATTGTCATAGTAAGTGCAGTGGATAGTGATGCAGTTTGGAATTCCTGGGTGACGGCCTGGATAAAAGTCTGCCTATTACACATTACAACTCTCGTCAACTGCCGGCGGTCTCTGTCAGTCAACAGACGAGGTCGGTCTGAACGCTTTTGTGCTGTACGTGTCCCTTCGCGTTTCCACTTCACTATCACATCAGAAACACTGGACATAGGGATGTTTAGGAGTGTGGAAATCTCTCTATAGATGTATGACACAAGTGACACCCAATCACCTGACCACATTCGAAGTCCGTGACTTTCGCGGAGAGCCCCATTCTGCTGTCTCACGATGTTTAATGACTACTGAGGTCGCTGATATGGAGTACCTGGCAGTAGGTGGCAGCACAATGCGTCTAAAACGTATGTTATTGGTGGCGTCCGGATACTTTTGATCACACAGTGTACGTAAATTGAAAGTGGAGGGAGGGATGGGAGAGAGCAAGGAAAGGAAAAGAACTATTGATGTCAGCCGCATCGGGAGTTTGGGCGGAATTAGCGGCGAAATAATTGATACGCCTCGATGGGCAACGAATCCACCTTCTTCAGTGCAGATGCACAATTATGTCTCACCTCCTGGAGGAGAGACTGTGAATAGTTGGCACTCGGTGGAAGTGCGGGTCGACTGAGTGCCGAGCCGAGACAGTCCGCGCAGTTGCAATAATCACTGTGTCCGGGAGGCGCAAGCGGTTGACGCCAACTGCCTAGTAATCAAGAGAGCCCCTGTTCGAATCCCGGTCCGACACACGTTTTCATTCGTCGTCGCTTATTCCGCGCCAATTCCCGATGCAGCTGATACCAAAACTCCCTTTCCTTTCTCCCCTGTCCACCTTCAATTTACATATGAGGGTTGTCCAGAAAGTAAGTTCCGGGGTCGGCCATTAAATGGACACCACAGTGAAAACCCGATGAAGCTTTGCACAGATGTATTGAGCAGTCTCTCTAGTATGACCGTCGATTGCATCAAGACGCTATTTTCAGTTCTGAGCACACTGTGAGCGTGTAGAGGTGCCTAGAATAACAATGATGTCTCCCGCCAACTAGGAGGGCCCGCTGAGAGGCTTCGCCTTAATGAATGCAGCCCACCTAACACAACTGCCACGCACTTCCTTGGCGATTCTCGGCCGCACTCGGCAGGGGCAGTGAAGACGCTCCTGCAGCCTTTTCGATGGGAAGTGTTCGATTACAAACAACACAGCCCTAATTGGCTCGTCCTGAGTATCATCTCTGTTCACATGAAACGCTGGATACGAAGACCACACTTGGGCGCAGGCTACGCGCTATATACCGCCGTAGAGAATTATCGGAAAGCAAAGGCGGCTGCCTTCTATGACGAAGGTGTTGGAAATTTGGTATAACGCTCCGACAAATGTCTAAGTCGGAGTGACGACTATGTAGAGAAGTATCTGGAAAAGGAAGTTAACTCTTGAAAATAAAATGTTTCTGATTTTTACTGTGGTTACCATTTAGCGACCGATCGGAATTTACTTTCTGGACAACCCTCGTATAATGTATCACAGCTGCGGATTTCGCGTGGTGTCTGTTCTTTTGGACACGTCCGAAAGAAAAGACAACCTGCATTCATATTATCACTGTTGCGTGCCGGGCAGAACGTTCAACGGACCACACTTTAGCTACTTTTCTACCGTTCCACTCTCAAACAGCGCGCAGGAAAAACGAACGCTTAAATATTTTCGTGCAAGCTCTGAATTCTCTTATTTATTATGATAATCATTTCTCCCTGTACAGGGGGCCGTCAACAAAATATTTTTCACACCCTGAGGAGTAAGTTGGTGATTGAAATTTCAGCAGTATGTTCTGCCGCAGCGAATAACGCCTTTGTTTTATTGACTGCAGCGCTAATTCGTGTATCATGTTCGTGGCATTCTGTCCCCTGTCCCTAGATAATGCAAAACGAGTTGCCCTTCTTTGAACTTTCTCGATTTCCTCCGTCACTCCTATCTGATATGGATCGCACACCGCACAGCATTAATCTAGAAGAGGGTGGACAAGTGTGGTGTAAGCAGTCTCTTTAGTAAACTGGTCACATTTTCTCCGTGTTCTGGCAATAAATCGCAACCTTTGGTTTGCTTTTTCCACGTCAATTACATGATAATTCTAATTTATGTTGTTCGTAATTGCAATCCCTAAGCATTTAGTTGAGTTTACAGCCGTTAGATTTGTGTCGTGTATCGTGTAACTGAAATTTAGCGGATTCTTCTTAGTGTTCATGTAGATGACTATTCACGATTTAAAGACAACTGTCACTTTTTACACCATACACTTTTTACACCAACAGTTATCTTGCCTAAATCATTTGGGATTTCGTTTTGATCATTTGATCACTTTACATAACGGCAAACAATGTCGGAAGACTACTCAGATTATCTCCTAAATCGTTTATCTAGCTCAGAAGCAACAGAGGTCCTATTACACTTCCTTAGAGAACACCAGATTTCACTTCAGTTTTACCCGATCACTCACCGTCAGTTATGAACTGTGACCTTTCTGACATGAAATCACGAATTCTGATCGTATGTAAAGGCTGTTAATGGCACCAAAGTTAGCGTCCACTCCCCAGCGCATGCCACAGGAACTGAAACTGATTATAGCAAAGCAAAAGCTGAAATGCTTAACTCTGTTTTCGAATATTTCTTTACAAACGAAACCCCAGAAGAACTGCCCCAATTTAACCCTCGTGCCACTGAAAAGATGTGTTAAATAAGTATTACTGTCATTGGTGTTAAGGAACAGCTGAAATCGTTAAAAGCCCGATGGAATACCTGTCAGATTCTATACTGAATGTGCGGCTGAATTAGTCCCTGTTCTTACTATAAATTATCGTAGATCCCTCGAACATAAAACATCTACATCTATACTTCGCTAGCCACCAAGCGGTGTGTGGCGGAGGGCACTATTCACGTCATATCCCCCCTCCCCCCCCCCCCCCCCCCCACCCCCGTTCCACTCCCAGATCGCGCGACTGTACAAGCTCCAATTTCCCTTATCTTTGAATGGTGATCATTGCGCGATTTGTAAGTTGGTGGTAATAATATATGCTCTACATCCTCGGCGAAGATCGGATTTTGGAATTAGGTGAGCAGCCCCTTCCGGTTAGCTCATCGTCCATCTGCAAGTGTGTCCCACTTCAAACTTTCTATTTGTAACGCTCTCGCGATGGCTAAATGTACTAGTCACAAATCTTGCCGCTCTTCTTGGGACCTTCTCAATCTCTTGAATCAGACCCAACTGGTAAGGGTCCCATACAGACGAACAATAAGACTGGACGAACTAACGTATTGTAAGCAATTTCCTTTGTTGGCATCGCTTCAGGATTCTACCAATAAACCGCATTCTACGTTTTGCCTTACCCTTCACTTGTGTAATTTGATCGTTCCATTTGAGATCATTTCGAATAGTCACACCCAGATACTTGACGGATGTTACCGCTTCCAAAAACTGGGCATTTATTTTGCACTCGTACATTAATGGGGATTTTCGCTTTGTTATGCACAGTAGGTTACACTTACTAATATTGAGAGATAACTGCCAGTCATTACACCACGCATTTATTTTCTGCATATCCTCATTGATTTCTTCACAACTTTCGTGTGATACTACTTTCCTGTAGACTACAGCATCATCGGAAAACAGTTTAATGCCGCTGTCAATACCATCAACCAAATCGTTTAGGTAACTCGTAAAAAGCAACGGACCTATTACGCTCCCCCGGGGCACACCTGACGTTACCCTTTTTTCTGTTGAAGTCTCCTCATTCAGGACGACATACTGCTCTCTGTCTGTTAGAAAACTGTGTATCCAACCGCATGTGTCACCGGACAGACGGAAAGTGCACACTTCTTGGAGCAAGCGACACTGCGGAACTGAGTCGAACGCCCTTCGAAAATTGAGGAGCCGGTATCTAGAGCCTGTTGTATATCATGCACAAAGAGGGCCAGCTGTGTCTCGCATGACCGCTGTTTCCTAAAACCGTGCTGGTTTTTGCAGATGAGTTTCTCAGAGTCTAGAAAGGTCATTATGTCTGAACACAAAATATCTTCCAGGATTCCACAACAAATCGATGTCCGTCCCGTGGAACTTTCCGCTGTTCCAGTGATCTCTGATAGATGATGGATAAGAATGGTGCTATATTTGTAGCATAGTCAACATAAAATCTTGCGGGGATAACGTCTGGGCCAGATGCCTTCCTGGCGTCTAAGGATCTTAACTGTTTTATAATCCCAGATACACTAAACACTACGTCAGCCATCCTTGCGTTTGTTCGATAATTGAAAGGGGGAATGGTGCTGCAGTCCTCTACCGTAAACGAGTTTTTCAAAGCTATGTTTAGAATTTCGGCCTTCTGTTTATCAGATATTTGTGGAAAATTTGACCAAAATAAGGGATCAGTTTATAGGATACGTTCTGAGGCGTAAAGCAGTTACCAATCTGATAACGGAAGGAAGAGTGGAGGGTGAACACTGTTGAGAGCGACCAAGGGTGAAATGGGTATAGATTACAGTCGTTACGCAGAGGCGAAGAGGCTTGCACACAGTAGTGTGTAGAGCTGCATCGAAGCACTTTCAAGACTGATAACCACAACAACAACAAATATGGAAATGAACGGATGTTTTAGTCTCAAGGAAATTCCCAAAAAAAAATCGTGATTTTTGTACACCCTGCTCGTGTACAACATTCCCAACACGACAATAGCAGCATGAAAGTGTGGCAAGAGCCGTTTGCTGCTCTCGAGACGCACTGCGGTCATCCCTGTTATAGGCTAGCGGTGATTGTCGTCGTTGTGGTCTTCAGTCCAGAGACTGGTTTGGTGCGGCTCTCCATGCTACTCTATACTGTGCAAGCTTCTTCATCTTCCAGTACCTACTGCAACCTACATCCTCCTGAATCTGCTTAGTGTATTCGTCTCTTGGTCTCCCTCTACGATTTTTACCCTCCACACTTCCCTCCAGTACTAAATTGGTGATCCCTCGATGCCTCAGAACTTGTCCTACCAACCGATACCTTCTAGTCAAGTTGTGCCACAAGTTCCTCTTCTCCCCAATTCTATTCAGTACCCCCACATTAGTTACATGATCTACTGATCTAATATTCGGCATTCTTCTGTAGCATTACGCTTCGAAAGCTTCTATTCTCTTTTTGTCTAAACTATTTATTGTCCATGTTCCACAACATACATAGCTTCCCAAATAGCAAAACTCATCTACTACTTTAAGTGTCTCATTTCCAAGCCTAATTTCCTGATCATCACCTGATTTAATTCGGCTACATTCCATTACCCTCGTTTTGCGTTTGTTGATGTTCATTTTATATCCTCCTGTCAAGACTCCGTTGAACTGCTCTTCCATGTCTTTTGCTGTCTCTGACAAGAGTTACAATGTCGTCGGCAAACCTCAAAGTTTTTATTTCTTCTCCTTAGATTTTGATTCCTCCTCCAAATTTTTCTTTTGTTTCCTTTACTGCTTGCTCAATATACAGATTGAAGAGCATCGGGGATAGGCTACAACCCCGTCTCACATCCTTCTGATTCACTGCTTCCCTTTCGTGCCCCTCGACTCTTATAACTGCCATTTGGTTTCTGTACAAATTTTACCCCTGCCGCCTTCAGAATTTGAAAGAGAGTATTCCAGTCAATATTGTCAAAACCTTTGTCTAAGTCTAAAAATGCTATAAACGTAGGTTTGCCTTTCCTTAACCTATCTTCTAAGATGAGTCGTAGGGTCAGTATTGCCTCGCATGTTCCAACATTTCTACGGAGTCCAAACTGATGTTCCCCGAGGTCGGCTTCTACCAGTTTGTAAAGAATTCGATTTAGTATTTTGCAACCGTGACTTATTAAACTGATAGTTATGTGATTTTCGAATGGTAATTACTACACTACTGGCCATTAAAATTGCTACACCACGAAGATGACGTACTACAGACGCGAAATTTAACCGACAGGAAGAAGATGCTGTGCTATGCAAATGATTAGCTTTTCAGAGCATTCACACAAGTTTGGAGCGAGTGGCGACACCTACAACGTGCTGACATGAGGAAAGTTTCCAACCGATTTCTCATACACAAATGGCAGTTGACCGGCGTTGCCTGTGATGCCTCGTGTAAGGAGGAGAAATGCGTACCATCACGTTTCAGACTTTGATAAAGGTTGGATTGTAGCCTATCGCGATTGCGGTTTATCGTATCGTGCCATTGCTGCTCGCGTTGGTCGAGATCCAATGACTGTTAGCAGAATATGGAATCGGTGGGTTCAGGAGTGTAATACGGGACGCCGTGCTGGATCCCAACGGCCTCGTATCACTAGCAGTCGAGATGACAGGCATTTTATCCGCATGACTGTAACAGATCGTGCAGCCACGTCTCGATCCCTGAGTCAACAGATGGGGACATTTGCAAGACAATAACCATCTGCACGAACAGTTCGACGACGTTTGCAGCAGCATGGACTATCAGGTCGGAGACCATGGCTGCGGCTACCCATGACGCTGCACCACAGACAGGAGCGCATGCGATGGTGTACTCAGCGACGAACCTGGGTGCACGAATAGCAAAAAATTATTTTTTCGGATGAATCCAGGTTCTGTTTACATCATCATGATGGCCGAATCCGTGTTTGGCGACATCGCGGTGAACGCACATTGGAAGCGAGTATTTGTCATCGGCATACCGCCCGGCGTGATGATATGGGGCGCTATTGGTTACACGTCTCGGTCACCTCTTGTTCGCATTGACGGCACTTTCAACAGTGGACGTTACATTTCAGATGTGTTACGACCCGTGGCTCTACCCTTCATTCGATCCCTGCGAAACCCTACATTTCAGGAGGATAATGCACGACCGCATGTTGCAGGTCCTGTACGGGCCTTTCTGGATACAGAAAATATTCGACTGCTGCCCTGGCCAGTACATTCTCCATATCTCTCACCAATTGAAAACGTCTGGTCAATGGTTGTCGAGCAACTGGCTCATCACAATACGCCAGTCACTACTCTTGATGAACTGTGGTATCGTGTTGAAGCTGCATGGGCAGCTAGCTGTACCTGTACACGCCATCCAAGCTCTGACTCAATGCCCAGTCGTATCAAGGCCGTTATTATGGCCATCGGTGGTTTTTCTGGGTACTGATTTCTCAGGAGCTATGCACCCAAATTGCATGAAAATGTAATTACATATCAGTTCTAGTATATTTGTCCAATGAATACCCGTTTATCATCTGCATTTCTTCTTGGTGTGGCAATTTTAATGACCAGTAGTGTACATAAAAATGATCAGAAAGAATTCTGCTGAAATCCGACAGTACATCATGTTCCTTTTAGGGTGAAATACTGATATTTTATTTTTTCGTTTTTTATTCCTTGGTCCGAGGCGGCACCACCGTATTTGAGTTCTCCTCCCCACGCCTGCACTGATTGGATTAGCCGCGATGTTCAGAGGTGCGGCGGGTGTGGAATTCTAGGGCCCGGTCGCCTGGGGGCACCGCGGGGGCGGAATATCCGCTACTGCGGCGGTTTCCAGACGCTCCCTGCTCGCGGAATTGTATTACGCGCAGCGGCGAACGAACAGCGGAACCGAACGAGCGCAGTTGCGGAGCCGGCATACGACCCGAGAGTGCCTCGTTGCGGGAGCTCACGAGCGCCGGCGCTTTCCCAGCAATTCTGCGATGGAACTTCGGGCTCGAAATTTCCGACGATTAAATGAACCGGGATCTTATCTGCCGCGGAGGACCTACGATACTGGCCTCTCTTAATGTTCATGTCTCCCTCCGTCTCTTTATACATGGTTCCGTGACGCTTTGGCGCTAGGCACGGAGCTATATATTGTTATCGTCTTCACTCCGAAAATTGGTTTGATGCAGCCAGTCTTTTCACTTCTGCATAAATAATGCTACCTACATTCATCTGAAGCTGCTTATTGTTGTCAGGTCTTGATGTCCCTTTTCCGTTCTATCCCTCACATATCCTTCCGTTATCAAATTCACGGTCCCTCAATACCTCAGAACGTGTCCTATCAACCCATCCATTCTTTGAGTCAAGTTGAGACAAAGATTTCTGTCTTCCCCATTTCTATTCAGTACCACTTCACTAGTTACCTGAGCTACTCTTCCCATCTTCAGCATTCTTCTGTAGCGCCACATTTCAAAGCGTCGTGTTGCGTTCTTGTCTCATTTATCGCGAAACATCCCCTTAGGAAATTATGAATTACTGTGCTGGTAAACTTCTACGTTATTTGATATTCAAACAGCTGAGCAAAACTGAACGTACTCGGCCATTTCTCTCTTTACTTATTCTGATCAACACAAAACTGACACACAATATTTTTAGCGCAACGCAATCTGACTTTCAATAATCCCTACAAAAGAATGGCCCTGACTAACAATAACCTTCACCTTTCATGAATCACTTACCTCACAAAAATCTTCGTTACTCGAACTACTGCAATACAGCGAGCGCCTATGCTGCCAGCTAAATAAAATATTCTGTTTACTGAAGGCACTAACTGCTGATAGGCATAGTTAGCAAATAAAAGATTTTTACGGAAGCCAGTCACAGACTGCACACAGCACAGTCAGTGATTTTCATACAGAGCGCTACGTGGCGTTACCAACATAAAAACCTAAATAGCCTACTTACATAGCCCCCATGCTCTCCACAAAAAATTTTACTAATTTCTGTTCACATCCAACTGCCCAACACTACAATGGCAAATATTTCAATAATGGAAACCAGCCACAGATTGCACACAGCACAGTCAGTGATTTTCATACAGAGCGCTACGTGGCGTTACCAACATAAAAACCTAAATAGCCTACTTACAATCGTCTGCGTTTCAGTACCGCACAAGATTAATACCTTCAGAAATGCCACCTAAACACTCAAAATTATATTCGTCGTCAGAAATTTTCTCTTTTTCAGAACTGCTGTAGCCACTCTGCCATTTTGTATTCTCTCCACTCGGCCGGCGTGGCTTATTTTGCTGCGTAATAGCAAAACTCATCTACTACCTACAGTCCTAATATAATTCCGTCGGAAAAGTTTGGTATAACTCTGGAACATTAAATTAACCTTGTTTTATTTTTGTTCATTTTCATTTTATAACATGTTTATTGGAGAATTATTGTCGATGTCTGGATCTGAATTATGGAGCACGGAAAAAACAGTAAAAGTGATTGAAATGTGGTAGAAAAGAAGACAGCTGAAATCTAAGTGGCCTGATAAGAAATGAGGTCCTCTACAGAATCGGCGAGGAAAATAATATTTCAAACACACTGAGTTGAAAAAGAGACAGTATCATAGTGCAAGTGTTAATGCATGAGGGAATACATTCCGTGGTACTAGAGGAAGCCGTAGAGAGCAAGAAGTGTGGTGGACGACAGAGATTGGAATATTTGTAACAATTAATTGAGGACGTTGGCAGGAAGTGCTACTTTGAGGGGAAGACGTTGGTGCTAGGGAGGGAGTCTTGGCGGACGGTATCAAACAAATCAGAAGACTGATGATCTAAAAAAATGTTCTTGATAGTTTTCCGTACTGTTCAACATATGCTTTGTACTTAGTGTCGTGTTTATTTCTATTTTCATCCGGTAACGAACCACTTAAAGACGCATGTTATTGTACAGTCTCAGTGGCGTTCTCAGAGTGACGAGTGACGATAATACACAATCACCAGTCACAAGAGTGCCCTGTGGGAAAACATCGATTTTTCTAGACTAGAGACGAACCAGACCGACCCAACAGAAGAAAACATTCATTTTTAGAAAAAAAAAACGCCTGATAATGTTCAAAGAATTATTTAGTATCCAGGAACAATTTTAGAATTGTGTGACAGCGAATTATAGATGAAAAGAAACTGGTAGCACTCGAATACTAAAAAAGAATACCACAACTTTAAAAATGTGTATTTAATGAAAGAAACATAATATAACCTTCTGTTATACATCTTTACAAAGAGTATTTAAAAAGGTTTTTTTTCACTCAAAAACAAGTTCAGAGATGTTCAATATGGCCCCCTCCAGACACTCGAGCAATATCAACCCGATACTCCAACTCGTTCCACAGTCTCTGTAGCATATCAGGCGTAACAGTTTGGATAGCTGCTGTTATTTCTCGTTTCAAATCATCAGTGGTGGCTGGGAGAGGTGGCCGAAACACCATATCCTTAACATACCCCCATAAGAAAAAATCGCAGGGGGTAAGATCAGGGCTTCTTGGAGGCCAGTGATGAAGTGCTCTGTCACGGGCTGCCTGGCGGCCGATCCATCACCTCGGGTAGTTGGCGTTCAGCGCCTCGAGCGAACAAATGTACAACTAAATGAAACTTTATAGCTCCCTTAATTCGCCGACAGATAGTGCTTAGCTCTGCCTTTTGTCGTTGCAGAGTTTTAAATTCCTAAAGTTGTGGTATTCTTTTTGAATCACCCTGTATGATAGCAGCAGAGTCACAGTTGCAAATTATAGACAGGTCACACTGTATTGTTTTGTTTCTTAACTACAGTACGAGGTGCTTCAAAAAGAGTCATCCGATTTTACAAAACCATGTCATCTACGTGAACGAAGAATGAAACCTGAGGTAAAGGAAATGAAAATGATTGTATGGCATTGTTGCCCGGGAGGCCCCCCATGCGGGGAGTTCGGCCGCTGTATTGCAAGTCCTTTTTAGTTGACGCCACTTCGGCGACTTGCGAGTCAGTGATGATGAAATAATGATGAAGGACACACAACACCCAGTCATCTCGAGGCAGAGAAAATACCTGACCCCACCGGGAATCCAACCCGGGACCCCGTGCGCGCGGAGCAAGAACTCTACCTGAGGTAGCTTTCTACTTACACCAGCGACCAGAAAGCTTTTATTTTCAAGTGAACCACACGATTTTACATGCACATACACACACAACGTTGCAGTAATTTTCACGATTACGTTTGGGGCCAAAGTTTTCGATTACCTTTCACAAATGTTCAGTGTGTCGTCTACCGGACGCCAAGATAAAAATCCAGACGATAGTCAGACTCGTCCCACGATTTCCTGAGCCAGTCGGAAGGGGAGGCACAATCTTTGAAAGCTCTCCCTCATCCTCTTCCCCCACCGCCCCTCTCACGCACACATAAAAAAACAGACATATCCTTAGATCTGGCGACCTTGGAGGCCAGTCGTGCAATGCAACATCCGTACTCCCATTACACCAAACGAGTGAAGTGCCGAACTTAAGTGTGAAATTACCCTGCGTAGTTGTAACTGAGGAAAAAAAAACATCCTTTTGTAAGGTAACCATATTTTGTAGACACAAAATCGGGACAAATTTTGTATTGCAAAAAAAAAAAAAACCCTTAAGCAATGGAATAAATACAGATTATCACCTTAATTTGTTACAGACGTAATTCAGTTTGTACCATGTTAGTACGTTCTAAGGTAAAGGAGTGCGAGCAGAATTGCATTCATGAGTGCTGTGAATTTTCTTCAGCATGTCTGTATTCTTCAACAGTTCTTCACTAGTTTTATCATAATTCGCTCTGCTCACTAACATTCGTGTGTTTTTGCCACTAATACAATGATTATTCATTCCCGTAGTAGGATTAATGCCAGGAAGGGAAGGCAAAAGAGTGGCTCCACAAACTTGAGAATGCCATTTGATTCTGCCTGACATGAGAAATCGTTTCGACCCATCTTTCAGTTGGGAAAGTATTGTTAACATCCAATTCATTGACTCTCTTACTGGTTACAAAGTGTTTGACACAGAGATTCTCATTTCTTTTTCTGCAAACTGCAAATATGACACATTTTTGATAACTAGAGAAGTTCTTTTAGTGTCCTCCCGTACATATACCTGATTTGAGATAAACCAGAGGAGAATCTCTTTGTCAAACAGTTTCACCAAGATAAATAACCTAATGATAAAATATACCCATATCATAATTGTTAAGTCCGAGACAAATCGGTGTCCGTATTTACCTTTGGAAAAAATTCGGCACAGAGCTACAAAAATCGCGACTGTTCCAAAAAAGGGGTAACCGGACTGGTGGTCATCTTACCTTTTGTTGCTGCGTTGTCGGCATCTCGATGCACACTGGCTAATGAACGAGTGAGCTATCTGCAGCAGGGAGGCCACTACCGGCAGTCATGGCAACTGGCAACTTACAACTGGCGCCACGGTAAACTTTTACGATGGGCATTTAATAAGTAATGGAACAGTTTTTCTCTGAGATCAGGTTGGTTCTATTGAGGATTCCAGTACCCTGTATTATTGCCAACTATTTTGGCTTCAAAACTGTATTTCTCAATATTTCAATGCGACAACTTTGCGCCATCTTACTGGGAGGGCATGTGTGCCCGCATGGTACTGCTCTACTGGTCGAAGTCGGAGCCAATGTCTCGCTGCATCAGTAACCTCCCCATCACCACATACTCCCCCCGCAGAGTGCATCCTTCATTGGGCCAAACAGATGGAAGTCTCAAGGTGCGACATCCGGGCTGTAGGGTGGATAAAGAAGAACACACCTTTGGGTACCACAAAGTGTGTCAACACGTTCAAGAGAGACGTTCAGTTGTGCCGCGAGTTGTTCGAATGTGATCATTCGATTACCTAGAATGAGAGTACCCGCACTTTCCAACATTGCAGGAGTCACAGCTGTGTGCTGCTGGCCGGCGTCAGTGTGATTCGACAGGTTTGCTATGGCAGAAGCTTCACCAACGACTTACCGTGCTTTTGTTCGCTTCCAGGTCTCCTTAGACATCAGGTTTTCCATCTAAAGAAACTCAATGACAGCTCTCTGCCTCGAATGCAAATCCGCTACAGATGCCATTTTGAAGACTACGTATAGCGCCGCTATCTATTGGAATTTCATGAGACTATAGGGTCTGACCCCCCCCCCCCCCCTCCATGAACCATGGACCTTGCCGTTGGTGGGGAGGCTTTACCCCTGCCACCTTCAGAATTTGAAAGAAAGTATTCCAGTCAACATTGTCAAAAGCTTTCTCTAAGTCTACAAATGCTAGAGACATAGGTTTGCCTTTCCTTAATCTATTTTCTAAGACAAGTCGTAGGGTCAGTATTACCTCACGTGTTCCAACATTTCTACGGAATCCAAACTGATCTTCCCCGAGATCGGCTTCTACCAGTTTTTCCATTCGTCTGTAAAGAATTCGTGTTAGTATTTTGCAGCCGTGGCTTATTAAACTGATAGTTCGGTAATTTTCACATCTGTCAACACCTGTTTTCTTTGGGATTGGAATTATTATATTCTTTTTGAAGTCTGATGGTATTTCGCCTGTCTCATACATCTTACTCACCAGATGGTAGAGTTTTGTCAGGACTGGCTCTCCCAAGGCTATCAATAGTTCTAATGGAATGTTGTCTACTCCCGGGGCCTTGTTTCGGCTTAGGCCTTTCATTATTAGTATTGTAGTAGCTTACCCGCATTCCTATTTTCCTATTCATTATTAAACCTACTCCTGCATTACCCCCATTTGATTTTGTATTTATAACCCTGCATTCACCTGACCAAAAGTCTTGTTCCTCCTGCCACCGAACTTCACTAATTCCCACTATATCTAACTTCAACCTATCCATTTCCCTTTTTAAATTTTCTAACGTACCTGCTCGATTAAGGGATCTGACATTCCACGCTCCGATCCGTAGAACGCCAGTTTTCTTTCTCCTGATAACAACGTCCTCTTGAGTAGTCCCCGCCCAGAGATTCGAATGGGGGACTATTTTACCTCCGGAATATTTTACCCAAGAGGACGGCATCATCATTTAACCATACAGTAAAGCTGCATGCCCTCGGGAAAAAATACGGCCGTAGTTTCCCCTTGCTTTCAGCCGTTCGCAGTACCAGCTCACCAAGGCCGTTTTGGTTATGTTACAAGGCCAGATCAGTCAATCATCCAGACTCTTGCCCCCGCAACTACTGAAAAGGCTGCTGCCCCTCTTCAGGAACCGCACGTATGTCTGGCCTCTCAACAGATACCCCTCCGTTGTGGTTGCACCTACGATACGGCTATCTGTACAGGGAGCGAAAGGCTATTTACAGTTTGCACAGAAACCAGATGGCAGTTATAAGAGTCGAGGGACATGAAAGGACAGCAGTGGTTGGGAAGGGAGTGAGACGGGGTTGTAGCCTATCCCCGATGTTATTCAATCTGTATATTGAGCAAGCAGTAAAGGAAACAAAAGAAAAATTAGGAGTAGGTATTAAAACCCATGGAGAAGAAATAAAAACTTTGAGGTTCGCGATTACATTGTTATTCTGTCAGAGACAGCAAAGGACCTGGAAGGGCAGCTGAACGAAATGGACAGTATCTTGAAAGGAGGATATAAGATGAACATCAACAAAAGCAAAACGAGGATAATGGAATGTAGTCGAATTAAATCGGGTATGCAGCGGCAATTAGATTAGGAAATGAGATGCTTAAAGTAGTAAATGAGTTTTGCTATTTGGGTAGGAAAATAGCTGATGATGGTCGAAGTAGAGAGGATATAAAATGTAAACTGGCAATGGCAAACCGTTTCTGAAGAAGAGAAATTTGTTAACATCGAGTATAGAATTAAGCGTCAGGAAGTGGTTTCTGAAAGTATTTGTATGGAGTGTAGCTATGGATGGAAGTGAAACGTGGACGATAAATAGTTTAGACAAGAAGGGAATAGAAGCTCTCGAAATGTGGTGCTACAGAAGAATGATGAAGATTAGATGGGTAGATCACATAACTAATGAGGAGGTACTGAATAGAATTGGAGAGAAGAGGAGTTTGTGACACAACTTCCCTAGAGGAAGGGATCGGTTGGTAGGGTATATTCTGAGGTTTCAAGGGATCACCAATTTAGTACTGGAGGGCAGCGTGCAGGGTAAAAATCGTAGAGGGAGACCAAGAGATGAATACACTATACAAATTCAGTAGGATGTAGGTTGCAGTAGGTACGGGAAGATGAAGAAGCTTGCACAGAATGGAGTAGCATGGAGGGTTGCATCAAACCAGTCTCTGGACTGAAGACCACAACTACAACATAGGGTCTAAAGTGAAAATATTTCACGATGACCCATAACAAATTCTGCATTTTTCCAACCAAAACTGGCCGAGAAAAAGATGTCTTGCATTAGTTACTGAACGCTCCTCGTAGTTGCAATGCGTAGGTTAAAATTTACCCCAATTTTCTGATTTCATTGGTGCAGAAGACATGGTACTGTGAAATCGAATGAATCTTTTTGTAACACGCTGCACTTCAGCAGCCCACACCACGTTACATACTCTACGAGCCACGCGCTGTAAACTTCACTCCTATTAGGCGGTCATAAAAATAGTTGCCAGGGTTTCAACGGACTGGGTTCGCCCGTTGCAGGGCCGGCGCGCCGAAAGAACAGCTCCTGTGGTCTGGAAACTGCCCGTCGCATCTTGTCCTTAAGAGGCGGCCAGTGCGCAGCCGCTGGGGCGGAAATCGCTCGTGAAGTGTCGCAGCCGCAAAGTGGCCATTTGGAGTAATGGCGGCGGTCAGCGCACGCGTGCCGTGCAGGTCGAGAAGCCTCCGAGGTTAGACGCCCGCACGGCCCGCGCTCAGCTGATAGCAGTGCATGCGGGCCCGCGCCAACACCTGCCTTCTCCATCGAGGAGATGGCGCACAACCTAAAGGGCTCACACTCTCAGCTCCTCCGTCTTTTCCCGAACATAAAACATTTACTCTGTTCTTACCAGCAGAACACTGGCGTCCTTATACACTGTTGCCATATTAATGTGATCACCAGTCAAAGAGTCGAGGTGGTCCTATGGATTCTCGACTGGGTTTAAATCTGCTGGCCAGGGGAGGGGAGTACAGTAAATTCATCCTGGCGCTCTTCGAACCAGACACGTACACTGCGAATTGCGTGTCACGTTGCATTGTTCTGCTGGCAGATGCGATCGTGCCGAGGAAAACAAACTGCATATATTGTGAGAAAATGAAAGCCCTACAGCTGTCGTTATGATTTTATTTTGTAGCTACCAGTTTCGGCACTTCAGTTCAAAAATGGTTCAAGTGGCTCTGAGCACTATGGGACTTATCATCTGAGGTCGTCAGTCCCCTAGAACGTAGAAATACTTAAACCTAACTAACCGAAGGACATCACACACATCCATGCCCGAGACAGGATTCGAACCTGCGACCGTAGCGGTCGCGCTGTTCCAGACTCAAGCGCCTAGAGCTGCTCGGCCACAACGGCCGGCGGCGCTTCAGTGCGCCATCTTCAGACTGTAGTTGATGCTGCAGTATACAGGGTGGTCCATTGATAGTGACCGGGCCAAAAAAGCGTCAAACGAAAAAACTACAAAGAACGAAACTTGTCTAGCTTGAAGGGGGAAACCAGATGGCGCTATGGTTGGCCTGCTAGATGGCGCTGCTATAGGTCAAACGGATATCAATTGCGTTTTTTAAAATAGAAACCCCCATTTTTATTGCATATTCGTGTAGTACGTAAAGAAATATGAAAGTTTTAGTTGGACCATTTTTTCGCTTTGTGATAGATAGCGCTGTAATAGTCACAAACGTATAAGTACGTGGTATCACGTAACACTCCGCCAGTGATACATTACCCGTGTTAAAATGGACCGTTAACCAATTGCGGAAAAGGTCGATATCGTATTGATGTATGGCTATTGTGATCAAAATGCCCATCGGGCGTGTGCTATGTATGCTGCTCGGTATCCTGGACGACATCATCCAAGTGTCCGGACCGTTCGCCGGACAGTTACGTTATTTAAGGAAACAGGAAGTGTTCAGCTACATGTGAAACGTCAGCCACGACCTGCAACCAATGATGATGCCCAGGTAGGTGTTTTAGCTGCTGTCGCGGCTAATCCGCACATCAGTAGCAGACAAATTGCGCGAAATTTGGGAATCTCAAAAACGTCGGTGTTGAGAATGCTACATCAACATCGATTGCACCCGTAGCATATTTCTATACACCAGGAATTGCATGCCGACGACTTTGAAAGTCGCGTACAGTTCTGCCATTGGGCACAAGAGAAATTATGGGACGATGACAAATTTTTTTGCACGTGTTCTATTTAGCGACGAAGCGTCATTCACCAACAGCGGTAACGTAAACCGGCATAATCTGCACTATTGGGCAACGGAAAATCCGCCATGGCTGCGACAAGTGGAACATCACCGACCTTGGCGGGTTAATGTATGGTGCGGCATTATGGGAGAAAGGATAATTGGCCCCCATTTTATCGATGGCAATCTAAATGGTGCAATGTATGCTGATTTCCTACGTAATGTTCTACCGATGTTACTACAAGATGTTTCACTGCATGACAGAATGGCGATGTACTGCGAACATGATGGATGTCCGGCACATAGCTCCAGTGCGGTTGAAGCGGTATTGAATAGCATATTTCATGACAGGTGTATTGGTCGTCGAAGCACCATACCATGGCCCGCACGTTCACCGGATCTGACGTCCCCGGATTTCTTTATGTGGGGAAAGTTGAAGGATATTTGCTATCGTGATCCACCGACAACGCCTGACAACGTGCGTCAGCGCATTGTCAATGCATGTGCGAACATTACGGGAGTCTGTTGGGAGGAATGTCGTTACACGTATTGCCAAATGCATTGAGGTTGGCGGACACCATTTTGAGCATTTATTGCATTAATGTGGTATTTACAGGTAATCACGCTGTAACAGCATGCGTTCTCAGAAATGATAAGTTCACAAAGTTACATGTATCACATTGGAACAACCGAAATAAAATGTTCAAACGAAGCTACGTTCTGTATTTTAATTTAAAAAACCTGCCTGTTACCAACTGTTCGTTTAAAATTGTGAGCCATATGTTTGAGACTATTACAGCGCCATCTATCACAAAGCGAAAAAAGTGGTCCAACTAAAACATTCATATTTCTTTACGTACTACACAAATATGTAATAAAGAAGGGGGGTTCCTATTTAAAAAAACGTAGTTGATATCCGTTTGACCTATGGCAGCGCCATCTAGCGGGCCAACCATAGTGCCATCTGGCTTCCCCCTTGAAGCTAGACAAGTTTCGCCCTTTGTAGTTTTTTCGTTTGACGCTTTATTTCGTGAGATTTTTGGCCCGGTCACGATCAGTGGACCACCCTGTATATAGGAAATCGTGTCAACCCCTTGAGCATCAACTACAGCCCGAAGAGAGCGCACTTATGTGCCGAAACTGGTAGCTACAAAATAAATAAAATCATAATGACGACTGTAGGCGTTTCATTTTCTCACAATAGTAAACGACCGTCGTTCCCAAGATCTCCTGCCAAAAGGATGGAACTGCATGTAGGTGTGTGGTCTACGTCCCCAACGACAGGTGCATACTTCTTGATCCATTGCGTATTCCAAAATGACGAGATGACAACGGAATGCCTTCCGACCTGGACTCTTGCGACAACTGTTGCAGTGTGTTTGCTTGCAGCCGATTCACGGGGTACACGACGAGGACGTCTTTCTGATGAAGCATAAAGTGTGATTCGTCGAAAAACGACATCTGCCGCCACTCAGCGCAAGTCCGGTTGTGGTAGTGGCGCTCAAATTCCAGTCTCCGTCCACGATGAAGGGCAATTAGCATGTGGGCGTGAACCAGCTGTGTCCCACACGCAGCAGCTTTCGTTGAAGAGACACAGTTGGTAGCGCCTTGGTTCATCTCTGCGGTCAGTTAGCCGACAGCTGCACGTCTATTCTCCCGGACACATCTCCGCAGATGTCCCTAACTCCTCTCATCCAAGGCCCGAGGTGCAGCACTGTTGCCTCGGCGTCGGTTTTGGACAGCGCCATTTTGCCTTCCACGGCTCACTTTAACCACGGCGGCACGCGAATAGTTTGCAGGCCTAGCGTGTTAGGAAATGCTTCTACCTTTGTCCAGAGAGCCAATGATGACGGCGTTTTGGACGACAGGTAAATCGCATTTTGGCCGCTTTACGGCATCTACTGCACTGTTATCCGCTTACGCTCCACTGCTTTACATACACTCCCTACCAGTGCTGCCACATGCCGCCTGTGACTGATTACTGCACGTTGACATCGAACACAGGCGGTGGTCACAGTAATGTGACTCTGCTGTCCAATTGCATTTTGTTCTAGGCAGCACATAATCCTGAGTGGAGATGAAGGAAGGAAAGAAGACAGACTGGAATTTACTCTCCCGATGAAGTCAAACCAACAGAGGGATCACACGTCCGAATTGGACAACGACGGGGCAGGAAATGATCCATGGCTTTGTTAAGGAACGGCTGTCCCATTCACCTCAAAATGGGTTAAGGAAGTAACAAAACTAAATCTGGATCGTAGGACGTAGATTTGAATCCTGCTTCCTTTAAGTACACGGCTGGTCATTAAAATTGCCCACGTTCAGGATCTTGTTGAAAGACTTAATGCTGCCATTTTTGCTATTCGAAAAGTATCTGAAGTAAGTGATCTTTCGACACGAAACTGAGTCTACTTTACTTATTTTTATTCACTTATGTCGTATGGTATTATATTTTGGGGCAACTTTTCCCATTCTACAAGGATATTTTTGGCTCAGAAACTGGCGTTCGGGCACTAAGTGGTGTGCCCAATAAAACAGTGCCAATCGCCGTTATTCTCCAGCGAGCACGCATGCCCGTAATAATCGTTACGAGACCTGAATGTCGTGCTGTATTTTGTGACACGAAGGTTACTCGATTGAAGCAGGCCTGAGGATGACGCAATGTATCGTCGAAACTGGTGGCCTAGAAATAAACCTAAATAACGGCAGTTAGTATTGTTTTATTGGATATTGATCATCCGTAGTCCCACACACCAGCCAGAAGATGGAGTTACATTCATAAGTGGTGTAAATTCACGAACCTCTTGTCGACCCCTGTTCACTATGGTAATTCTGACACTGACGTCTCAATATATACATTCTGTACTGTCGTTTCTTGTTAACAATATAAGATTATTCTCAAGAATAAGCATCTTTCACTCAGTTAATACTCAGCAGAAATCCAACCTTGCGCAGAAAGGTGTGCAGTAACTGCTGCATCCATTTTTAATAAGCTACCACAATAATTCAAAAATCTTAGCAGTAGTCCACGTCCACGCGCTTTCAAATCGAAACTGAAGAGTTTCTTCATAGGTCACTCCTTCTGTTCTATTGAGGAGTTCCTTGAAAAAGGAAGCTGATTCTTATTTTATATCTTTGACCGCGTTTACTTAAACTTATTGCCTTACTTTTTCTGGGTTCATAAACATTTTATTTTTATCTGTTATGACTTCTATGTTTTAATTTCATGTGTTGACACGTTCCATGACCATGGAGATTTGCTCCTCAATTTGGTTCTACGGAACTTGACATGTAAATAAAAAAGTAAACCATGAAAGAATGTAAATAACGAAATTTTACTCGTTGCGCTTGTGTAGCATAGCAGGGAAAATGGAAACACTACATGTTCTGGCCCAGTGGAGACTGACCGCCTGTCATTTGGATACGGTTTCGAGAGGCATGATGCCAGTAACCCCGCTTTCCCCGCCATTGTCTACTTTCGACATCTAGCTTCCACTAATTTTCATTCAAGTAGCTCTTCAAATGTGTTGTCCATGATGTCATAAGTTATCGATATTCTACTCCTTACTAATCGCTGGCTTCTGGAACTTTCGGAGACGAGTATGTTTTTTGCAAGTGAAAGCGTTGTCTTGGTGTATGCTGACGATACTGTCCCAGTGGCACTGTCAAGCGACGTCTTGCTCATAGGCAGTACAGCGCCTGGTGCACGCGGCGCTCGGGGACCACAGCACAGCTACGACACCTGAGGATGGGCTTAAAACAGTCCGAAACCGGTCGTGTGAAAATAAAGTAATTTACAACTGAAGAGGCATTTTCAACCTCTGCTATAATGCTCAATTGCGGCTGTTCTTCCAACAGGGTTGTTTGTCGAATGTATAACGTTTACGACTTTTGGCCAGATTTTTGAGATTTGGCCCCACTGCGCGCTCTGCGCAGGGCAGTTGTTTGAAAAGACGTCATGGCGCCACTACAGTGTCGTTGGATGATTCATTGTCGGCGTGTCTCTTTGTGCTGACTTGTGTAGAGAAGCCGCGACAGTGGTCATCGTGTTGACAAGGTGTCATGCTCCAGACGTCGTCGCATTGTCTATGTGGATGCTTGTCTTGTAACTTAGCGGAACGATAAGCCGCAGTCTCGATAGATCGCGATACTGCCGCTGTCGAATTCCGAAATTTCCTGATAGATATTTCTTCTTCTTACATGAGGCATAATCTACGGTTCAGTTATATTATTGAGAACTCGCCTGTGTTTGACGTCATTGTGCAATAACCACTCACAGATGTTCGGTGGCAGCACTAGCAGTGGAGGGCCTATAAAGAGTGTAGGGGGACGAGGAAAACAGTGCTTTCGTTGTCGTATTGCTGAAATAGAGCGATTTATCTGACATTCTAAAGGGCATAATCACTGCCTTTCGGGCAAGAGGTGGAGGCATTTCTGAAACGGCTAAGTTTATAAACTCTTCGTATACCGCCATGGTAAAGTACACCGTGCATGGTAAAATGGCACTATCCAAAACCGGAACTGAGCCAACCCTTGTGCACCACGAGCCATGGATGACAGGGGTAAACGACAGCTGCAGGATGTGTACGGGCCAATAGACGTGCAACTGAAACTTCCTGGCAGATTAAAACTGTGTGCCCGACCGAGACTCAAACTCGGGACCTTTGCCTTTCGCGGGCAAGTGCTCTACCAACTGAGCCACCGAAGCACGACTCACGCCCGGTACCCACAGCTTTACTTCTGCCAGTACCTCGTCTCCTACCTTCCAAACTTTACAGAAGCTCTCCTGCGAACCTTGCAGAACTAGCACTCCTGAAAGAAAGGATATTGTGGAGACATGGCTTAGCCACAGCCTGGGGGATGTTTCCAGAATGAGATTTTCACTCTGCAGCGGAGTGTGCGCTGATATGAAACTTCCTGGCAGATTAAAGCTGTGTGCCCGACCGAGACTCGAACTCGGGACCCTTGCCTTTCGCGGGCAAGTGCTCTACCAACTGAGCTACCGAAGCACGACTCACGCCCGGTACCCACAGCTTTACTTCTGCCAGTACCTCGTCTCCTACCTTCCAAACTGAACAGAAGCTCTCCTGCGAACCTTGCAGAACTAGCACTCCTGAAAGAAAGGATATTGTGGAGACATGGCTTAGCCACAGCCTGGGGGATGTTTCCAGAATGAGATTTTCACTCTGCAGCGGAGTGTGCGCTGATATGAAACTTCCTGGCATGTCTCCACAATATCCTTTCTTTCAGGAGTGCTAGTTCTGCAAGGTTCGCAGGAGAGCTTCTGTAAAGTTTGGAAGATAGGAGACGAGGCACTGGCAGAAGTAAAGCTGTGGGTACAGGGCGTGAGTCGTGCTTCGGTAGCTCAGTTGGTAGAGCACTTGCCCGCGAAAGGCAAAGGTCCCGAGTTCGAGTCTCGGTCGGGCACACACTTTTAATCTGCCAAGAAGTTTCATATCAGCGCACACTCCGCTGCAGAGTGAAAATCTCATTCTGGAGACGTGCAACTGTTGAGCAACTGACCGCCCAGATGGACCAAGGGGCTACCAACAGTGTCTCGTCAGTGACTGTTCTGTGGACGTTGCTGCGCTCTTGTCCCCACAGTAGGCGCCTGCTTTCTGCACCTATGCTGATTGCTGGTCATCGGCGATGGAGGCTCGAATTTGCACGCCAGTGCCGCAGCTGTACGTCCACTGTGTGGCGAGGGGTGACGTCATTAGATGAACCGTGTTTTATGCCCCATCGGACTGAAAGCAAACACCTTGCGAGTATCGAGAGAGCTTTAAGGTCTGGGGAATGTTTTCGTCGCATTCCCTGGGTAGTAATCCTAATTCTGGAAGGCTAACGGATGCACTCTCCGTGGAGACCATGTTCGCCCCTATATCCAGTTTGTTTTCTCCTCGGCACGATGTTATCTATCAGCAGGACAATGCCTCCTTCCACACAGTTCGCAGTGTAGGTGTGTGGTTCGAAGAGTGACAGGGTGAGTTCGCTGTACTCCGCTGACCACCAGACTCCCTGGATTTCAGCCCAATCGAGAATCTGTTGTACCACCTCGGTCGGGCTGTTCGCGCTGTGAATTCTCAAACTAGAAACCTAGCGCATGTGGACGCACAGCAATGGAG
Source organism: Schistocerca serialis cubense (assembly GCF_023864345.2). Classification (NCBI taxonomy): domain Eukaryota; kingdom Metazoa; phylum Arthropoda; class Insecta; order Orthoptera; family Acrididae; genus Schistocerca; species Schistocerca serialis. Next base: position 1,136,945,222 of record NC_064639.1, read on the forward strand.
CCTGCATGGTTCCACATCCCTGTCGGTACCTTCCAATCTCTCAATGAAAATAAGCGTTTGGGGTCATTGGCCGGGAGCCCCCTTCCGGGGCAGGTCCGGCCGCCTTGATGCAGGTCGTTACATTCGACGCCACATTGGGCGACCTGCGCGCCGGGTGGGGATGAAATGATGACGAAGACAACACAACATCTAGTCCCTGAGACCCAGTCGGGAATCGAACCCGGGCCCGCAGGACGGCAATCCGTCACGCTGACCACTCAGCTATCGGGGCGGACAAACTCTCAACGACTCTCTTCCGGCAGATCTGGCTGCGGTCCGGCATGCAAAAGGCAGGCAGTTCTTCGGGCTTGTGATTGGACAGTCTACTTTCTCACAAACAACGAAGATTCAAGTGCGAAATCTGAATTAGAAATCCGATGCGTAATATACAGTACGTCGCTGACGTTACTCCTATCTATTTTGTGCGTTTGTGCTGAAACGCTGGTCGTTCGCATACCCAAGCATGTAGCAGGCTACAATATATGCCGATCTGAAGGCTTTTTACATGGTGTTTTTACAGTGCTGCAATTCTAATCGATAGCAGTGTGTGGTCTGTGTCACCTTACTCACTGTGGATAATATGAACAACATGAATTAATCAATAAGCCGCTTGTATTTGAAGTTATGATGATGTATCACGTCGAACTGTTAGTGTATAATGAGGTACAAAATCTCTATACAAGATTATTATAAATCATTGCAGAGATTTCATAAATTCACTGTAGTTACAATAATTGATATACTTTCACAAACTCAACACTTATTTCGAATTCAAAGAGTTTTGTATTGCTGCAGTCGCGCTTCAGATTTCTGCCACGGGACTGCAGCAGCGAGCAGTTAGGCAAGATGGCGACAGGTGCTGAGAACGCGTATACTGTGCTTGAAATGCATTCAATCTGTTGCAACAGTGCGACGATTTTTTTTCTGTGGAGTTACGTGAAAGATTCAGTGTTTACACTTCCTCTATCGACAAACCCACCGGACCTGCGAGCTCGCATTAATAGTGTTTTTCAACAGATTGATAGGGACATGCTGCATTTAACTTGGAAAGACTTTGATTATCGGCTTGATATCTGCAGAATTAGTAGGCGAGGCACATATGGAGCACTTGTAATATGTCAAAAAACAAAAAAAAAAAAAGCTGTTTGGGTTTTTCTATGTGTGTGAGCACCTCTGGCAGTATTCAAATGATTTAACGACACGAAATCTGTGAAATCGCTTCAGTTATTTAGAATAACCTTGTATTTCTGAATGATAAATAACTGTTATTAAATCTGTCTGTTCTTAACAATGGAATGCACACGTTAAATGTTCACACTTCACAGTTCTCAACCGCCAGGATAACTGCAAACCGCTTCCACCATATCGTGGATCAGCACAACAATGCGAGTCTTGATTTGTTCCCAAACTGCACTGCCTAAATGTTGATTTCTGAATGAAATAATGAAGTGATTCATTGCGGCGCCGTTATTCTGATACAACAATTGATATTCTCAAACGTTTGAACTCTAATAAGGCGTGAGTTATTTAAGTGGATTTTCGCAGCCGGAGATATTTTACACAGAATTCTTGTGGATTGAAGATTGCGTTACATTCTCTAATAATGAGCTAACACATTGGCCAGTATTGTAAATGTCCTGCAACAGGATATGTAATAGAGTAATACACAGCTTGATGAAGGTAGCCGAAACTTTGCTTCAACGTTTTATAATATGAGGTCGGTCTATAACCCAGAAGAATTTTATCGAAAAGCTTGAAGTGTTAGTAAAATATTATTGAACGACATAGGAACTAAGCGATTACTCGAGTTTCATTAAAAAGGGTACCGTTACCCAGCAAATAAAGCACGGGAAGATAAATGTGACAAGTATAGCACAGTACTAAATTGTAGGCTGCAATAATATATACAGAAACTGCAAAGAAGTTGGGCGGATATCATTTTACGTCCAGAAAGGTCAGATTACTGAGGCAGTAAATTTGACTATATTCAAGTTTACGTATGAAAGCATTAACGAAATCAAGGATATACACTACTGGCCATTAAAATTGCTACACCAAGAAAAAATGCACATGATAAACGGGTATTCATTGGACAAACATATTATACTAGAACTGACATGTAATTACATTTTCACGCAATTTGGATGCATAGATCCTCAGAAATCAGTACCCACAACAACCACCTATGGCCGTATAACGGCCTTGATACGCCTGGGCATTGAGTCAGAGCTTGTATGGCTTGTACAGGTACAGCTGCCCATCCAGCTTCAACACGATACCACAGTTCATCAAGAGTAGTGACTGGCGTACTGTGACGAGCCAGTTGCTCGGCCACCATTGACCAGACGTTTTCAATTGGTGAGAGATTTGGAGAATGTGCTGGCCAGGGTAGCAGTCGAACGTTTTCTGTATCCAGAAATCCCCGTACAGGACCTGCAACATGCGGTCGTGCATTATCCTGCCGAAATGTAGGATTTCGCAGGGATCGAATGAAGGGTAGAGCCACGGGTCATACCACATCTGAAATGCAACGTCCACTGTTCAAAGTGCGGTCAATGCGAAAAAGAGGTGACCGAGACGTGTAACCAATGGCACCCCATACCATCACGCCGGGTGATACGCCAGTATGGCGATGACGAATACACGCTTCCAATATGCGTTCACCGCGATGTCGCCAAACACGGATGCGACCATCATGATGCTGTAAACAGAAACTGGACTGCTAAAAAAAATTACGTTTTGCCATCCGTGCACCCAGGTTCGTCGTTGAGTACACCATCGCAGGCGCTCCTGTCTGTGATGCAGCGTCAAGGGTAACCGCAGCCACGGTCTCCGAGCTGATAGTCCATGCTGCTGCAAACGTCGTCGAACTGTTCGTGCAGATGGTTGTTGTCTTGCAAACGTCCCCATCTGTTGACTCACGGATCGAGACGTGGCTGCATGATCCGTTACAGCCATGCGGATAAGATGCCTGTCATCTCGACTACTAGTGATACGAGGCCGTTGGGATCCAGCACGGCGTTCGTATTACCCTCCTGAACCCACCGATTCCATATTCTGCTAACAGTCATTGGATCTCGACCAACGCGAGCAGCAATGTCGCGATATGATGAACCGCAATCGCGACAGGCTACAATCCGACCTTTATGAAAGTCAGAAACGTGATGGTACGCATTTCTCCTCCTTACACGAGGCATCGCAACAACGTTTCACCAGGCAACACCGGTCAACTGCTGTTTGTGTATGAGAAATTGGTTGGAAACTTTCCTCTTGTCAGCACGTTGTAGGTGTGGCCACCGGCGCCAACCTTGTGCGAACACTCTGACAAGCTAATCATTTGCATATCACAGCACCTTCTTCCTGTCGGTTAAATTTCGCGTCTGTAGCACGTCATCTTCGTGGTGTAGCAATTTTAATGGCCAGTAGTGTAATTAAACATAAGGACTAAAAAAATCCGACAGCAGACATGAAAGAATCCATGTATCATTGAAATGAGGTCACAAAAAGAATGGTGCAGGCCAAGAAGCTTCCGTCATCGTAAGGAATTAATTGGTCTCGAAAATTAATCCATATACTTATATTCGTTGAGTTTGACAATGTGGTTCAGTCTGGAGGCTCAACTAAGCTAATATTCAAGGCGCACTTCATTCAAGGCTTGTGAAGCTCAGTTTTTAATTTTGGGCCGAGTGCCTGTCGGAATGAATTCCGATGCCCTGGCGTTCTTGTATCCGTTTCACCACTGTGACTTCCCGATAACGGGCACAACGCTACCGCACTGTGCCGGATCGTCGTCTGAGTGAAGTAGGGAGCCAGGATTGTGCAACGGCGCGACTGCAGCAGCTCTCTGCTGCCCAGCAGCCGCTGTTATCAGGATGACCCCGCGACACTGCAAGCCGACCTGAATGCCGAGTGGAGGAAGAGTGGCTGCAGTCGAACCATCGTTCGCCAGACCTCTGGGAGCCGCCTGATGCTCAACAGAACGACAGTCGCAATCATATCGTTAGCTGTTATCGTACGTGCTGGACATTGTCACGTTAGGGGTGGGTCTAGATTCAGAAACAGAAGTACAACTTCAAATAGCCAAGACCGCTGTTGTACAGAATTTATTGTGATGACAAGTTTCAGCGAACTACGTTGCAGAAGATTTGATGACGGCAACGTAGTTTTTTGAAACCTGTCATCACAATAAATGGTTTACAGCAGCGCTCTTGGCTGTTCGAAGTTGTGCTTCTGTTTATGCACTAATTTATACCATTTGTTGTATCTCAGTATCATCAAATTCGCAGGCCGCAGCAACTGTCAGAATATGGGAGACACTAAAATGCATTTATGTTAGGTACAACTGCTATTGGGCGCTCACAAGTGTATTCTACTCCAAACAATTTTGTGTCACTCTTTGTGCAGCACAATTTCAAATTGTATCAGTGATAAGGATGAAGGAAAAATTCTACCTGATTCCCTGCCCTAAAGTCTGTTACAGATGCCCGACAATTTCCAAGTCCGGATGTTGGGACGGGAGGATGTCTTGACCATGTTTGTCAAACGTTGTCTGAATAGGGCTAATTGTGTCAACTGATGTGTCACATTGGATATGTGAACTGTCTCCTTGTTGTATTACCTATGTCGATACATGAACTCATATACTCTGGTTTTCACAACTTGGAAGACTTAGGTTAATACTATCACGAATTTTTATGTCTCACTCTCCTCGAATTTGGAATGCGACAGTATCAAATTGAGGCAAACCAGCTACCTTGACTGTCTTGAATGGATATACCACAGTTTATCTATTTTGACTCTTATGCGTCATCATCAGAACAAAAAATACAGAAAAGAGAAAATGCAATATTTCTAATGAATATAAAAAATTAAAATTTACATCCTTAACTTATTTTATCTTTATTAGTAATTTTGAATTTGGTGCGGCTGATCCCGGCGGATGTCCGAGTCCTCCCTCGGGCATGGGTGTGTGTGTTTGTCTTTAGGATAATTTAGGTTAAGTAGTGTGTAAGCTTAGGGACTGATGACCTTAGCAGGTAAGTCCCATAAGATTTCACACACATTTGAACATTTTTTTGAATTTGGTGTCTTCTGTACTTTTAAGTCTGATTACAATTCATAACAGTGGAACCGGGAATCAGTTGCGTACCCATTCAAGACAATTGAAACTGTGATTAATAAAAATTTTGAGTAAACATTGAAATGAAAATGCTTAAGTTGGAAAAAAAATCAAGTTTCTAATAAAATCTATGCTACAACATACTCTGATTAACTTCTTCTGTTCGATAAATTTACAGAACGACATCATTCCACAAGACAGTTTAAATGAGTGGTTTATTGAACACTACTAGCTAAGGTCTATACTAATAAAAAAAAACTGTAGGAGCGTCATATCTGTCTGTTTGAACACGCTAATCTCCATAAATACTAAAGTAATTTTCATGGGGTTTTCACAGGAAATTTAACCGTAGTTTCGAGCAACATATGGGCTTTATTTCGCCAAAATCGGAACACGAAGGAAAAAGAATCGTCATTTGAAGTTTCATCCAAAATCGTGTCCTCATCTTAGCATTAGATAAGTTTACCTGAGTGACACGATCATAGCGGCATACTACACCAAAGAACCAATAAACGGCGCCATTACTTTTTTTAACTCAGTGACAAATGTATTAAATATTTCATGAATTAGGGAAATTTAGGGGAGAGCTCTCAAAATCGTTTGAAATAAAGTCAGGTGTTCGACAGCGAGATGGTCTGTCACCTCTGCTTTTCAATTGTGTCTTGGAGAAGGTAGTTCGAGAATGGAGGAAGGCCATCAATACTAAAGGGATTCAACTAGGGAGAAATCCAAACAAGATCACTGTCGACTGTTTAGCCTTCGCAGATGACATGGCATTGATTACAGATTCACTAGACAATGCCCAAGAACAAATAAGAGAACTACAAAAACAAGCAGCCAAAGTAGGACTACAAATATCCTATGAAAAAACAAAGTTTATGACAAACATCTGTGATGCTCCTCAAAATATTGCAGTTGACAACAACACAATACACAAAACAGATTCCTTTAAATACCTAGGAGAGTGGATTACATACAATGCCAAAGAAAAGATAGCTATAGAAACTAGAGTGCACAAAATGGAAAGAGTGTTTCATATGACCAAAAACGTTTATAATAAAAAATCCTTGTCCTAGAACACGAAATTAAGACACTACCAAACAGTGGCCAGACCTGAAGCTCTCTATGCGGCAGAAACACTTAAACTATATGAAACGTCCCCTTTGAACAATTATACAAGACTGTCCTTAAACTGACACACAATATTTTGTTAGCGCAACGCAATCTGACTTTCAATAATCCCTACAAAAGAATGGGCCCTGACTCACAGTAAACTATACCTTTCACAAATCACTTACCTCACAAAAATCTTCGCTACTCAAGCTACTGCAATCCAGCGAGCGCCACTACTGCCAGCTAAATAAAAGATTCAAACTACTGAAGGCACTAGCTACTGATAGGGATAGTTAGCAAATGAAAGATATTAATAGAGAACAAACAATGTATTTACCTTGATATCATCATATATAAATATAGCAGTTCATGAAAAATTACAAAACTCCGCCATCTCTCTCCCCACATCCACCACTGCTGGCGGCTCACCTCCAACTGCGCAACGCTACGCGCTGTTCACATCCAGCTGCCGCTGCCCAACACTACAATGGCAGACAACAATGCAAACTAGCCACAGACTGCACACAGCACAGCCAGTGATTTTCATACAGAGGTGGCGTTACCAATAAAAAAACCTAAACAGCCTACTTACATAGAGAAAACATAAACAGCCTACTTACAACTAAGAAGAAATGGAGATCTTGAGAAACTAGAGAAGGTCGAAAGAAGAATTTTAAGGAAAATACTGGGAGCTAAAAGAATCTATAATGCTGAATACAGGTTAGGACCAAACAGAGAGCTATATCTGAAAACGGAGAAACTAACTGATGTAATGAGGAAGAGGAGACTACAGTTTTTTGCACATATATTCAGAATGGATAACAACAGACTAACCAAGCGGATATTCACATTACTCATTAGCTACAAATCCAAGCCAGCATGGTTCATAGAGACTGAAAAGGACATTGAAAATGCTGGAGTTACAATAGACACAATAGAAAACAGAACACATTTCAGAAAGGCAGTTCAAAAGGCAGAATTTCAGGAGAGAAAGAAAATAACTAGACGAAAGTGGACTCAAGAAGAAAGGGAACAACACTCTAAAAGGATGAAGGAAATCGTACCCTCCAAATGGGTTATTCGAAAGAAGAAGAAGAAGAATTAGGGAAAAGCTATCTCATCATATTTGTGAAAATGCTTTTATTTGTTGATATGTTCAACATAATATGATTCAATGTAATGAATACAATACTTGTTAATCCATACTTCCATGTCACTATTATCGAATGCGAAAGTAACTCTGTTAGCTTTCTGTGACTAAATTACTGAACCGATTTCGATTAAATTTGAATTGGAGATAACTTGAACCCTCACGATGAACATAAGCTACTTTAGATAGAAGAAAAACTCAGTTGCCTAATAGAGGGTAAAGTAGGGAAGGAACATCTTTCTTTTTAACATCAGTGAATATAAACCATATCATATAATTAATTCGTTGCATGATGCATACGTGCACATTCCTAACCAGGCCCCTCCACATGGACTGCTCGGCTACGACGCTGCTCATGTCACTGCGTCGTGTATGGGGCAGCAGGGGTGGGAGGGGGGGGGGGGGGGGGGAGCACATCACGAACTACGCTTACTCGAATTGGCAGGTAAGGTAAGTGAGGGGAGTCGCCGTCGTTGCATGCACAGTAGCTTACTCACTCACCATCACTCATCGTAACATAACAACTGATACGCGAGTGCTTCCACGGGTAACAGCTAGTTAGGAATAGATTCGCTTTTGACTGCATCCTCAGATACTTATGGCATACATATACATCTAATCGATACGATGTGTGTTTTTCCTAGGAGCGCTGCATCACCATCTGAAGTAACTTGTGTGTACAGCACCACTCGAAAGTGACACTACAGTGATCGGTAGCGTTCCCACAGTCCTTCACATAGGCTAATTTAAGTGACTACATGTTGGTTTTGAACCTGTCCTTAGTCTGAAGTGCATGATGGATGTGGACACATCATCCTTCTGCGTAGCACAAAAAAACTCATAACAGATACCAAAGAACCACACGTACACAACTGCCGTGTACGTCTGATGTAGGTATCTGTTACAAGGTCTTGTCCAATGATGACAACAGTTGTGTATGTGTGATTTGAGAATATCTGTTCGGAGATCGTATCCACTGACGACCATGACATGCATCACTGAGCATGTCATGCAGTTTCTGTTTTATGCTACTTGCTAGGATGATGTCTTCATATCCATTGTACACTTTGGAATGAGTACATGCTTGAAATGTGTACTAGTGTTTAAGAAAGAAACAATTTAAAATTCGCAGCCAGCCGTACACGATGTAATTCTCTAACACATAGCCAGTAATGTATCTGCAAAGCTGTGATGTGAGATTCATATTTTGCATGCAGTAGCGATGCCGAGTGAAGACAACTCTTTGTTGTCAGGACGCTGTTGGGAAACGTGTAGAGCGTCTTTTGGCGCTATTAAAATACGATTATCAAGTTGATACTCGAAATTTGGTAGAAAATCCGAAGAAATTCTGGTCGTATGTAAAGTACACAAGCGGCAAGACGCAGTCAATACCTTCGCTGCGCGGTGCCGATGGTACTGTTACCGACGACTGTGCCGCTAAAGCGGAGTTATTGAACGCAGTTTTCCGAAATTCCTTCACCAGGGAAGACGAATGGAATATTCCAGAATTTGAAACACGAACAGCTGCTACCATGAGTTTCTTAGAAGTAGATACCTCAGGGGTTGCGAAGCAACACAAGTCGCTTGATGCAGGCAAGTCTTCAGGTCCAGATTGTATACCGATTAGGTTCCTTTCAGATTACGCTGATACAATAGCTCCCTACTTAGCAATCATATACAACCGCTCGCTCACCGATAGATCTGTACCTACAGATTGGAAAATTGCGCAGGTCGCAACAGTGTTTAAGAAGGGTAGTAGGAGTAATCCATAGAACTACAGACCTATATCATTGACGTCGGTTTGCAGTAGGGTTTTGGAGCATATACTGTATTCAAACATTATGAATCACCTCGAAGGGAACGATCTATGATACGTAATTAGCATGGTTTCAGAAAACATCGTTCTTGTGCAACGCAGCTAGCTCTTTATTCGCACGAAGTAATGGCCGCTATCGACAGGGGATCTCAAGTTGATTCCGTATTTCTAGATTTCCGGAAAGCTTTTGACACCGTTCCTCACAAGCGACTTCTAATCAAGCTGCGGGCCTATGGGGTATCGTCTCAGTTGTGCGACTGGATTCGTGATTTTCTGTCAGGAAGGTCGCAGTTCGTAGTAATAGACGGCAAATCATCGAGTAAAACTGAAGTGATTATCAGGTGTTCCCCAGGGAAGCGTCTTGGGACCTCTGCTGTTCCTGATCTATATAAATGACCTGGTTGACAATCTGAGCAGTTCTCTTAGGTTGTTCGCAGATGATGCTGTAATTTACCGTCTAGTAAGGTCATCCGAAGACCAGTATCAGTTGCAAAGCGATTTAGAAGAGATTGCTATATGGTGTGGGAGGTGGCAGTTGACGCTAAATAACGAAAAGTGTGAGGTGATCCACATGAGTTCCAAAAGAAATCCGTTGGAATTCGATTACTCGATAAATAGTACAATTCTCAAAGCTGTCAATTCAACTAAGTACCTGGGTGTTAAAATCACGAACAACTTCAGTTGGAAAGACCACATAGATAATATTGTGGGGAAGGCGAGCCAAAGGTTGCGTTTCATTGGCAGGACATTTAGAAGATGCAATAAGTCCACTAAAGAGACAGCTTACACTACGCTCGTTCGTCCTCTGTTAGAATATTGCTGCGCGGTGTGGGATCCTTACCAGGTGGGATTGACGGAGGACATCGAAAGGGAGCAAAAAAGGGCAGCTCGTTTTGTATTATCACGTAATAGGGGAGAGAGTGTGGCAGATATGATACGCGAGTTGGGATGGATGTCATTAAAGCAAAGACGTTTTCCGTCGCGGCGAGATCTATTTACGAAATTTCAGTCACCAACTTTCTCTTCCGAATGCGAAAATATTTTGTTGAGCCCAACCTACATAGGTAGGAATGGTCGTCAAAATAAAATAAGAGAAATCAGAGCTCGAACAGAAAGGTTTAGGTGTTCGTTTTTCCCGCGCGCTGTTCGGGAGTGGAATGGTAGAGAGATAGTATGATTGTGGTCCGATGAACCCTCTGCCAAGCACTTAAATGTGAATTGCAGAGTAGTCATGTAGATGTAGATTCAGATTTACATTTGTGTGTCTTCTCGTCAGCCTCGGCTGACGCCCCTTGCCAATGAAATGGAGGAATTCTGCTGACATCTGTTGTCGGCTCGGCTGTGCTGGTAGCCAAGGCCGCTACGCCAGCAGTTCGGTCAGTCTTGTGGGATGTAATATGGCAGCCAAAGCCGTAACAAGAGATTATCCCCCCACACTGCATTAGAACGTCCTTGACCTCGTTCCAGAAGATGTCGATAACCTGCGGTTATCCATCAGGATCTGCTGCGCTGTCAGAAGTCATGTAGTTGGCTGGTCCTGGCCCCAACAGACAGGCAGGTTGTGGCACCCGGAAGTGCCTGCGGAGATTATTATTAAGAACAGAGACACCGGATGTTCCTCTCCCCCAGCAGTGACGATGAAGATAGTGCGATGAGCACTGAAACATGTGCTGGTTTTGTAACACCCTCCGTCTCTTCATCAGCGATATGGTAGGCAGCCAATGCGAAATCCGATAACCCGCAGGTTGCGGTTATTTGGACGTTTGTCATCTCGGGAACGGCAAGCGTCCGAAGAAGTACTGAAAAATCTAATGCATGGAAGTCGCTACATCGTGCTAATCATTGAATCCAGTGCTTCAGTACGAACACCATCGACCCTAATGACCAGCTGAATTCAGAGATGGAGATGGGGCAGAGAAAATGACGGGGATCTGTCCGTTATGACTGAATGTGGCGTGCTTGTTTACTAGTGGTCAGCGGTCCTCGTTCCGCTGTGTTTGCTTAACAATTTGCTACGGGCTTTTAACTGCATTGTCATGTCTCTGACTGGCGTTATTGCATCCGAAATATGGCTCGTTCCTCCACGTAACACGAGCTAACGAACCCCCCCCCCCTCTCTCTCTCACTCTCTCTCTCTCTCTGTGGACGTCTACATCTACATTTATACTCCGCAAGCCACCCAACGGTGTGTGGCGGAGGGCACTTTACGTGCCACTGTCATTACCTCCCTTTCCTGTTCCAGTCGCGTATGGTTCGCGGGAAGAACGACTGTCTGAAAGCCTCCGTGCGCGCCAGATATATCTCTAATTTTACATTCGTGATCTCCTCGGGAGGTATAAGTAGGGGGAAGCAATATATTCGATACCTCATCCAGAAACACACCCTCTCGAAACCTGGCGAGCAATCTACACCGCGATGCAGAGCGCCTCTCTTGCAGAGTCTGCCACTTGAGTTTATTAAACATCTCTGTAACGCTATCACGGTTACCAAATAACCCTGTGACGAAACGCGCCGCTCTTCTTTGGATCTTCTCTATCTCCTCCGTCAAACCGATCTGGTACGGATCCCACACTGATGAGCAATACTCAAGTATAGGTCGAAAGAGTGTTTTGTAAGTCACCTCCTTTGTTGATGGACTACATTTTCTAAGCACTCTCCCAATGAATCTCAACCTGGTACCCGCCTTACCAACAATTAATTTTATATGATCATTCCACTTCAAATCGTTCCGCACGCATACTCCCAGATATTTTAAAGAAGTAACTGCTACCAGTGTTTGTTCCGCTATAATATAATCATACAATAAAGGATCCTTCTTTCTATGTATTCGCAATACATTACATTTGTCCATGTTAAGGGACAGTTGCCACTCCCTGCACCAAGTGCCTATCCGCTGCAGATCTTCCTGCATTTCGCTACAATTTTCTAATGCTGCAACTTCTCTGTATACTACAGCATCATCCGCGAAAAGCCGCATGGAACTTCCGACACTATCTACTAGGTCATTTATATATATTGTGAAAAGCAATGGTCCCATAACACTCCCCTGTGGCACGCCAGAGGTTACTTTAACGTCTGTAGACGTCTCTCCATTGATAACAACATGCTGTGTCCTGCTGAATGTGTAACTTGTGCTGGCGATTGGTGCCGATGTAGCAATGTGTGCTCTTGTCTGCGACCGACTTACAGTGTTGGTTGCTTCTTTCTGCTGCATAGCTCGCGGCTTGGTGTCGCCTATGGCTGTGAACTTCAGAAAATTTTGATTTCTTCCCCTTTTTTACTCTGTGGCCTAACAAGAGGTGTTCTGTAATAGCAAGGGAGAAAAAAGTCATAAGCATTAACTGTACAGCACATGTTACTGAGATCCTGAGGAGATAACTGTTCTCTTTCCGTGACGTTACAAGAGGTACCTAAATCATGAGAGTAGGAGCAACAACTGGTGGATAAAGTTTCCGAGAGGATTCTCCGTGGCCTTGCCAAACGAATCATCTTGACAGTTACAGAAAGCAGTTTATTCAAATCGCTGTAAACACAAATCAGATTGGCCGAACGGGAATCTGAAAACTGCGTTTCCTAAGCACAAGATAGTTGTCTTAATCGCGCCACAGTATTGTTTGGAGTGTCTTAGTGGGCACTTGCATTGGTGTAATAATCCATGATTACAACGCCACTCCTAATAACACATTCGTATTTTCGTAAGCGCAACAATTCACGTTCTGGGATAAATAAATACACTGCGCGTTAATATCACAGACGTATTGACAATAATGTATTTTACTACAAAGGACATTCATTTCTTGTCAGAAAAACGTACGATATGTATATACGTATTTAAAAATGTGACACAATTCACGATTTCAAATTTTAACTAACGCTGTGACACCGAGTCCGAAACAAACGCGGAAGTTGGCAAAGGCACACTCAATGGAAAGGGAGTTGACACGGCAGCCTAGGGCCACGTGACGTCATTGTTCGTACTGCTGTAATATTAACACGCCACAGGAACGAAGGAAGAAAAAATTGATAAAGGGTATTTTCCAGTATGTCCAGATGAGCGAGTGCCCCGTGTCTAGCCTCCCTTCCGTATTTCGTTTTTACTTTCAGATGAGACTTCCTTAAGTATTCGACAGAAACTTGTACATTATTCAGCAGGTTTGATTTTCAGTACGCTTCCGACAGAATAGAAAAAAAATCTTCAAGGATTTATCGAAGGGCAGACTCCTGTTCTGTACAGGACCTTCTTGCAGTATATGAGAACTTCTCTCTATAATGTGTTGTTTATTCGCATACTCTATCACAAATTTTTTCGCATTTCATTAATTCTTCAGTTTCTTTTGTTTATGAACTTCCTAATCAGCATTCTGTAAACTATCTACTGTACTCCGTGATAAAATATATTAGCACAAATCAGTGCCTGATTTGTAAAAAAAAAAAAGACGTTCCGGTACTGTGACCTTCCAGGTAGTGCTTTTGACATTTTCATGAAATGTTATTTTAACGCTTTTCGGAGCATTTTAAAAGTGTGAATACAACAATTGTTTTACACTGCTTCAACTGCCACAAAAGTTCTATCGTACCACATCTCAGAATCTACGGTTCTGTTGTTGGTTTCTTTTCCCAGAGGTATCGGTACGGCGTACCGGTGCGTACCATCACAGATGCCGAATTCAGTGTCTACCACTGCTACAGCCATAGCTGTAGTGAGCAGTTAATAGGAAACTTTTATAATAGATCTTTTACTTATCTTGCAGCTGGCGTAAGCGTACAAGGTACTTGTTTCGAGGATAACCTTAACAAAAAATTTACTCGTATCATAGCCCAGCGTTGTTTTTCAGATGAGACTGAAGTGTAACGCTTTATTTTGGGCATATCCACTTTTTTGTTGCCATATCGTCAGATCCAGTAAACACATCACTAACATTTTTTACATGGAATAAATATTTTTCTTGATAAAAACTTACTGCGTAATAATTCTTTGTTATACCACGCATAAATCAAAGAATCTTGAGTGACTCTGGTGCCAATTTACACTATATCTCAAAGAGATAATGTCCTCGAAGCTTCCTGAACTGTCTGTGATACAAAATAAAAGTTATTTCTGCTTTTGAAGGTTAAGTATAAATCCATGTTATGTAACGTGTTTTACACATTAAAATATTTTAAAATTATTGTGGAGGTAAAAGATATCTACGATATTGACAAGATAATTTAGTTGTTTTTGAAAAATACAGATGTTTACCGTCACAAAATCACCACAATATACGTAGGTAAATTAACCAAAAATCAACAGTTTTTATAAATCACAGTATTTTGACTTTATAAAATACAATTAGAAATAAAGTTGTATTTTAGATTTTGCTATTGTATTTATAAGAAAACTAATTTTCGTAATATAACCAGGTGAAGTATTTAAATATCGGTAACTCAACTAACTTTAAGTACGGAATACACTGTGTAAATATCCAAAATATGAATCACATACTACATATCAGAAAATAAGCACATCCATGGCCGAAAATACAGAGATGTAATGACTTTCTGTAATCTAAAAAAGTTACATAAGATCATGCATTAATATAAAGACGAAGTGGACTGAATCGCATAGCCCCACCCAAATGTAGGTTTGGATCTCATACCGCCCCACACAGAATCACGTAAGTAATTAATATAAAAATAAATAAGAGCTTGATAAGGAATGATGGAAAGAATATTAGTGCTTAAAGTCAAATGACGACTACGTGTAAATGAGTGGTTGGTAAGGAGAATGTCAGCATGTAACGTCGCACTACGACTGCGTTTCGGGAAGGATGGGCAAGGGAACGAGCAGAGTCATTTTCAAAGCAACCATACTGTGACTTCCGTGATTTGTCTAAAGAAATTTAGGGAAAATCTAAGTTGTCGCACAAAGATTTGAACCTCTGTCCCCGGAAAACGAGTCCGGTGCCTCTCCACAGTTTCACCTCGCTCTGTGACAGGTTGGCAGTTTGCGTCTGACGTATTCTCTCAATTCAGGGATGGTTCCATGTAGACACTCTGGACATGTTTTGCCTCGAGAGTGCTCGGTTTGCCTAGCTATTGATCTAAAATAAAAGAACATAACTGCACTTTATGCGGAGAGTGACATTTTGATTTTAGTATCCGACGGTGACTCGGATTCCCCGCCTAGCCCGACTATCCGTAGGAAGAACAGGTTAGAAGTTCTCCGGCTCCACATTGCAGCTGCCGGTAGCGCCCGCCAGAGGCGCAACAGTCGCGGCAAGCACTTCAGTTGGCGCCGTCCACTGACCATTGTTAACCGCCAAAAATCGCAGCCCGGTGCCTGTTAGCTGTGTCTGTCGCTAGTCTCTGAATCGCCATTGAATAGTAGAGTCTTGAACTAGCCTGATTTACGTTTGTGATTTGGATTACTAGCTGGACTACCGTATACGCTTAGGACGACTTCGCCACTCTCTGGACTTATTTTTATCACCTGTTCCCTTAGTGATCTCCGCGGTGATTCACTCCCGGAATCACTCTGTTTCCTGCTGCCAGTCTCTACGTTACCAGCAGTGCAAGTTATTACGTACACAGAGTAGAACAGAAAATTGTTTTGTGCTGAAGCAGAATCATGCATGCTAATGGAAAAATAATTGGAGAAGAAAGTTTCTCCCGGCGTATAAAATGTTGAAATAAGTTATGGGAATGCAGTCAGTCCTGTGAAATCCTACAGCAAGTATCAGATGCAATTGGAGATCATAAAATGAAAGCAGTGCTTTTTGCTGATGACCAGATGTTATGGGGAAATTGCGAGAAGGAGGTGCAAGAGCAGTTAGATGTATGGGAGGCAACGGCAGCACAATATGATATGCATTTCTCTGCAAAGAAAAGTGAAATAATTGTCACAACAAGGAAGAAGAATAGGCCAAATGTGGATATAACTTGTCGAGGGGAAAAACTACAAGTGGTAGAGAACTTCAAGTACCTGGGAAGCATGATTGAAAGTAAGGGGGGAAACGCAATGGAAATAAATGAAAGGTGCAGAAAAGCAGGGCAGTTCTACAAATGCATTAGGGGGCTTATTTGGAGCAAGGAGGTGCCACAGAAATCCAAGGGAATTATATACCGAACCTACTTTGTCCCCATATTGGCATACGGAAGTGAGACATGGGTAATGCACAAAAGCGACAAAAGTAGAATACAGGCTAGTGAAATGAAGTTCCAGAGGAGCAGGTTGAGTGTAACAAGACGAGACAGATTGCGAAATGTGTATGTGAGGGAAAGACTAAAGGAGGAACAAGTACAGGACAGGATAGAAAAATCAAGACTGCAGTGGTATGGACACATGAAGAGAATGGATGAGGGAAGAATTCCAAAGAGGATGTTTGATCTGCAACTGGAGGGGAAGAGGCCCAGAGGAAGACCAAGAGATAGATGGGTGAAGGGAGTGAAGGAATGTGTGACGAGAAGAGGAGAGAACTGGACGAAGGTGGAAGAAGAAGAATGGTGGAAAGACAGAACACGATGGAGAGGCTTGTGATCCCGACAGACCCAGCCAGTGGCTGGAAACTGTCCAAGATGATGATGATGAATGCAGTCAGTGGTCCTTCTCTACAAGGCATAACTGCAGCAATTAAGCCCTGTGCCAGGGAATTAAAACCTCCGTTCGCAGGGAAACTCCGTAAAGACACGACACACACACACACACACACACACATACAGATATTGTAAACAATAGCGCCATCACAAACCAGTGCAACGAGCGCAGACAGTTGAAACTGTGATAGGAAGCGTATTGTCACCTATTATTGTTTATGGAAGACCTCGATGGTCGTGTCTTGGCGACTCTGGCAGCTCTAAATGGTTCAAATGGCTCTGAGCACTATGCAACTTAACGTCTGATGTCATCAGTCGCCTAGAACTTAGAACTAAATAAACCTAACTAACCTAAGGACATCACACACACATCCATGCCCGAGGCAGGATTCGAACCTGCGACCGTAGCGGTCGCTCGGTTCCAGACTGTAGCGACCAGAAAGCACGGCCACACCGGCCGGCCCTGGCTGCTCTCAAACCTGCGTTTTTCAATTCAGATATGTAGACGATACCTTTGTCCTTTGGCCTCATGGCACTGAGAATCTGAACGACTTTTTAGAACATCTCAATTCAATCGACTCGAGTACTTGTTTCACGATCAAGGTGGGAAAGGAATTACTGTCTTCCCTTCCTTGATGTTTTGGTTAGGAGGAAGGCCGATGGATGGTTGGAACATGCCGTTTATAAGAAGCCTACTCACGCTGACTTGTATCAACAGTCTGACAGTTGTCAACACCCTGCTTAGTCTTGAAGGAATACTTCTTACCTTGATTCTCAGCGCCCGCGTCATGTCGGATGCTGAAAGTTTGTCAGCTGTGTCAAATGGTTCAAATGGCTCTTAGCATTACGGGACTTAACATCTGAGGTCATCAGTACCCTAGAACTTAGAACTACTTAAACCTAACTAACCTAAGGACATCACACACAGCCGCGCGGGATTAGCCGAGCAGTCTAAGGCGCTGCAGTCATGGACTGTGCGGCTGGTCCTGGCGGAGGTTCGAGTCCTCCCTCGGGCATGGATGTGTGTGTTGTGGTGTCACCGCCAGACATCACACTTGCTAGGTGGTAGCCTTTAAATCGGCCGCGGTCCATTAGTATACGTCGGACCCGCGTGTCGCCACTATCAGTGATTGCAGACCGAGCGCCGCTACACGGCAGGTCTAGAGAGACTTCCTAGCACTCGCCCCAGTTGTACAACCGACTTTTCTAGCGATGGTTCACTGACAAAATACGCTCTCATTTGCCGAGACGATAGTTTAACATAGCCTTCAGCTACGTCATTTGCTACGACCTAGTAAGGCGCCATTATCAGTTACCATTGATATTGTGAATCATGTACCGGCAAGCCGACGTTCTTCATTAACGGATTAAAGTTAAGTATTCCACCAGCTACGTCCGTTTTTCTAAATTCCAATTTCCTTGTCCTGTTCCAGACCTCACGCCAGCCTGCGTGAGCTAAAACGCGTGCCTTTCGGCCTCCTCTAGTAACACGGTGTTGGCTCTCCTGCCAACCAAAACATGTGTTTGTCCTTAGAATACTTTAGGTTAAGTAGTGTGTAAGCTTAGGGACTGATGACCTTAGCAGTTAAGTGCCATAAGATTTCACACATTTTTTGAACATCACACACATCCATGCCCGAGGCAGAATTCGAACCTGCGACCGTAGCGGTCGCGCGGTTCCAAACTGAAGCGCCTAGAACCGCTCGTCCACAGCGGCCTGCCCCCGCTGAGTCAGCCCATTTCGAGATCACCTTTCGTCAGAGTAGTTATATCGAAAGACAGATCATACCTATTATCGACCAACTGAGCGCTGGGTGAGTGATAATAACGCCGAGATGGCACCGAAGTCTACGGCCTTACGCAGGGAGAATTTCGAACAGGATTGGTTGTGTTTTGCGGAAATATGATGTGAAGTGTGTTGTTCGACCACCATCTAAGATAAGGACCCTTTTAGCTTCCGTAAAGGATGACCTTGGTTTGCCTAAGGCGAATTTCTGCTGTATTCCTTGAGGTTGTGGCATGTCATATATTCGTCAGACTATCACGACTGCGGAGACCGATGTACTGAGCATAAGTGTCACACACGCTTATAATAGCAGAGCATATCCGCCATTGCAGAACATTCTCTTGGCACCAGTAATGGTTGGTTGGTTGAGGGAAGAGACCAAACAGCGAGGTTATCGGTCTCATAGGATTAGGGAAGGATGAGGAAGGAAGTCGGCCGTGCCCTTTCAAAGGAACCATCCCGGCATTTGCCTGGAGCGATTTAGGGAAATCACGGAAAACCTAAATCAGGATGGCCGGAAGCGGGATTGAACCGTCGTCCTTCCGAATGCGAGTCCAGTGTGCTAACCACTGCGCCACCTCGCTCGGTGGCACCAGTAATCCTACGGAATGTAACTACATGGAGATTCTGGCATGCACTTCCAGTTATCGGCAAATTGTTATGAAGGAAGCAGTTGAAATTAAATTAGCAAGTAACCTTATAAATAGAGGAGCACACCCTGCCATTTTCAAGGCATTATTACAGCAAGGGAGCGCTGCGCAAGGGAATTTAAAACCTCTGTTTGCAGAGAAACTCCGGATAGATCTCTCTCTCTCTCTCTCTTGCTGTAATAATGCCTTGAAAATGGCAGGGTGTGCTCCTCTGGCAATATCGGCGGTTGTCAACGACGTCCCCAGGCTGCATTCCCGTAAGTTATTTGAAGAACAGGTTCAAAAAATGGCTCTGAGCACTATGGGACTTAACTTCTGAGGTCATCAGTCCCCTAGAACTTACCATTGATATTGATTTCGAACAGGATTGGTTGTGTTTTGCGGAAATATGATGTGAAGTGTGTTGTTCGACCACCATCTAAGATAAGGACCCTTTTAGCTTCCGTAAAGGATGACCTTGGTTTGCCTAAGGCGAATTTCTGCTGTATTCCTTGAGGTTGTGGCATGTCATATATTCGTCAGACTATCACGACTGCGGAGACCGATGTACTGAGCATAAGTGTCACACACGCTTATAATAGCAGAGCATATCCGCCATTGCAGAACATTCTCTTGGCACCAGTAATGGTTGGTTGGTTGAGGGAAGAGACCAAACAGCGAGGTTATCGGTCTCATAGGATTAGGGAAGGATGAGGAAGGAAGTCGGCCGTGCCCTTTCAAAGGAACCATCCCGGCATTTGCCTGGAGCGATTTAGGGAAATCACGGAAAACCTAAATCAGGATGGCCGGAAGCGGGATTGAACCGTCGTCCTTCCGAATGCGAGTCCAGTGTGCTAACCACTGCGCCACCTCGCTCGGTGGCACCAGTAATCCTACGGAATGTAACTACATGGAGATTCTGGCATGCACTTCCAGTTATCGGCAAATTGTTATGAAGGAAGCAGTTGAAATTAAATTAGCAAGTAACCTTATAAATAGAGATGCTGGTGTTTCTTTAGATGCTCCAAGGAATCCTGCTCTCTCCCTTGTCAAAAAACAGGAGACCGATTTAATGCTACCTCATCCGTTGATTATTAATTTAACTGTCGATAACTTCTGACGTTGGTGATCTCTGGTTTGTGATGGCGCTGGCGTTTACAATGCGCGCGCGCGCGCGCGCGCGTGTGTGTGTGTGTGTGTAACCTAAAGTATTCTAAGGACAAACACATGTTTTGGTTGGCAGGAGAGCCAACACCGTGTTACTAGAGGAGGCCGAAAGGCACGCGTTTTAGCTCACGCAGGCTGGCGTGAGGTCTGGAACAGGACAAGGAAATTGGAATTTAGAAAAACGGACGTAGCTGGTGGAATACTTAACTTTAATCCGTTAATGAAGAACGTCGGCTTGCCGGTACATGATTCACAATATCAGTGGTAACATCACACACAGCCATGCCCGAGGCAGGATTCGAACCTGGGACCGTAGCGGTCGTGCGGCTCCAGAGTGAAGCGCCTAGAACCGCTCGGCCACTCCGGCCGGCGAAGAAAGGTTACTGCTGTCATTTCGCTCAATATTTTTTAAATAAAATTGCTTGTCAATGGAGCAGAAAAGATACCAAGGAACACAACAGATTAACAAAAGATAGTCTAAATTGGATTTCGTTTTCGAGACTCCGGCGGATCACGTTCCCGGCTCCCGTAATCTGGCAGCCGCCAGCGTTGTGGCGTATTCTGCCGAGTCCGGACGCGGCCTGACGAATCGGGAACGCGCGGGGTTGGGCGCGCGACGTGCTCCGAAAGGATTAGTAATTGAATCTCGCCGGCCCTCGTCCATCTGGGCCGACCCTGTCGCCGAAGAAAGACCGCCCTCTGGCTACGAGGCAGCTACTCCACGGCCGCCACAAGTAGTTCCGCTGAAGCACAAGCAAAGAAAATACTTTTGAAGTAAAGGCTATTGAGCCTTCAGATGTTCGTTACAATTTTATTTCTCGGCTAGTTTAACTTATATAAGTAACATCACTGGAGGAAAATCTGTACAGTGAAAAATCAAAACGACATATAACATCAGACAGGGAGTGATCATGGGTTCTGTCTAAATAAATGTCACGATGAAGTGCATGAAAATTAGTTTCAACATTGCACCGCATTTTTAAAATGTGATTACGCCTATTAAGGCTGTTTTAGTTTTATTTATAGACCATGCCCTCGTAGACATGTTACAGAATCGGGTTTATCTTCTGAAGGAGGCTCAATTACTTGGGCTGAAACATAGGTAAAGGTTGGTTTCATTGCCGCAATCGAGGCTGATAGTTTCTTATATACTAGCATGAAAATTAATTCTATCGTTTATATGCACTTCATCATGACAATTATTCATATACGATGGACTCTCCATAAGTAATGCAGCCATCTTTTTCTCGGCCAGTTTCGGTTAAAAAAATGCGGAATTTGCTGTGGGACACTGTGGAACATTCCCGCTTCAGCATCTACAGTCTCATGAAGTTCCGACAGGTGGCGGATCTGTACGTAGCCTTCAAAATGGCGCCTGTAACGGATATGTGTTCCGAGCGGGAAACCAGAGCATCGCAGGTATTCACAGGCGCTTGCAGAATGTCTACGGAGACTTAGCAGTGAACAAAAGCACGTTGAGTCGTAGAGCGAGGCGTCTGCCATCATCGCAACGAGGTCGCCAAGCCTGTTCGGCGACCGCACGCACCCACAGGAAACTGAAGAAACGACTTGAGCGTGTTCGTCGCTACAAAAATGCAAACGAATTTATTCTACTCCACGACAACGCAAGGCCCCATATCACACAAGCCTGCGCACCCTAGAGGAGCTCACAAAACCTCATTAGGCTGTTCTATCTTAAGCACCCTACAGCACCGATCTCGCACCTTCCGACTTCCATCTGTTTGGTTCAACGATGGCTACACTTCGCGGGAAGCAGTACTTGGATGACGGGGGATGTCATCGATGTAGCAAGACGTTGGCTCCACCGTGGACCAGTAGAATGGTACCATGCGGGCATAAGAGTAACGTGGTATAATGACGTCTCATTAAGCGGAGATTATATTGAAAAATACAGTTTTGTAGCCAAAAAAAAAAAATGGGGAATAAGATGGTGTTTTGGAATCCTGAATAAAACCAATCTGCTTTCAGAACAAATATGTAGCATTACTTATTGAGCGTCCCTCGTACGGCATATGACCACGTACTACGAGTATTTGGTGTTAACGTCGTTACGATATTTCACTGTACAAACCTCCCTCCAGTGCTAACGCTTGTAGCATGTGAAATCGGTTGAGAAATAAAGTTGCACATGTACAGCTGAAGGCTCAAGACGCTTTACTTCAAATATCTGAGGCTGTAAACAGTTACATTTATAAAGTTCTTAAAGAAAATATTGGCAGCAAGCGGGAGGACGTGGTGACCCGGTATTGTCTGGCCTAGCCCTTCCAATCCGACAGTTAGGGAAAACGGTCTGTAAGTATGGTCTAGCATCAACCGTAGAGTGTGGTGGGGGTCCATCATACTGGAATAATAACCATTACCCGATTGCTAATGGGAATCTCCCAACATTTCCGGCAGTAATTCACGAATAAAGAATTATGGAAACCTAAGTCGAATATTTTAATAAAAAATTTTACCTGCAACTGGCTGGCTGATTTTTCAACCTCTCCAAGTCCACTCTAAAATTTTGTAATGTAGTTTCTTACACACTTTATTTAGTGCGATTTTAACTGAACTTAGTACACACATGACTTACTTTCTGGAAAAAAAAGTACTGTGAGATTGGGACACCTGTCTAAATATAAGCCCCAGACAAATAAATAGCTGCTGAACGATGTGATATGAACTGGAGATATTTGCTCGGCGAAAGACAAGAGATGTTTGCACAGTAACTGGGATTTGCATGGGCACAACTTATTCTCCTGTGTTTCTGCTTACGAAAATATGAGACCAGAACTAATTGCAAACTACAAAAAAAAAAAAAAATGGTGTTAAATTGCAGCATGTAGTATTTACTCCACACGGTGAAAGGTCAGCAGGAGATGCTCCACCGAAAAAGTAGCAACGAAAGACTATTAGGACGACGACGACTTTGCAGACGGAGTAAAAGCTCGGATAGGATACAGATGTGGAAGGAAGCTGGACGTGTCCCTTTCAAAGGAACCATCCCTGCATTTATCTTAATCGAATGGAAATCCACCCAAAATGATGGAGATTGTAGTGACCTCATTTCTTCCAAAAGCATGTCCATTGCTCCACGTCATTCTGCAGCGGATAGTGTTCTATACAAAGCATTCGATCGTCAATAAGTTGTCACATCCAACTGCATAGCACGTCAAAAAATTTCTTAATTTTCAAGGTGAAGGAGATGTAAACACGTAATCAATTATTCCTGGCAGATCAAAACTGTGTGCCGGACCGAGACTCGAACTCAGGACCTTTGCCTTTCGCGGGCAAGTGCTCTACCAACTGAGCTACCCAAGCACGACTCACGCACCGTCCTCACAGCTTTACTTCCGGCAGTACCTCGTCTCCTACCTTCCAAACTTTACAGAAGCTCTCCTGCGAACCTTGCAGAACTAGCACTCCTGAAAGAAAGGATATTGCGTAGACATGGCTTAGCCACAGCCTGGGGGATGTTTCCATAATACACTCCGCTGCAGAGTGAAGATCTCATTCTGGACGTAATCAGTTGACAACACCACAAGGTCGAAAATCGCGTCTACTGAAGAAAATTTTGCCTTTGACCTTGTGGATTTTGGCACATTACATCGGATATAGGGCAAAATATGCAACATCGTCTGTATAAGCAAGAGGCATATTTTGAGCAGCATGCTGCCGACTGTCAGACCGACTGGCAGTACATGGCCCGACGACGTCAGGTGTCATGTGCCTTTAGCAGTGCTGTCGAACGCAATAACTGTAACTAATCACGGTATATACAGGGCTATTACAAATGATTGAAGCGATTTCATAAATTCATTGTAGCTCCATTCATTGACATATGGTCACGACACACTACATATATGTAGAAAAACTCATAAAGTTTTGTTCGGCTGAAACCGCACTTCAGGTTTCCGCCGCCAGAGCGCTCGAGAGCGCAGTGAGACAAAATGGCGACAGGAGCCGAGAAAGCCTATGTCGTGCTTGAAATGCACTCACATCAGTCAGTCATAACAGTGCAACGACACTTCAGGACGAAGTTCAACAAAGATCCACCAACTACTAACTCCATTCGGCGATGGTATGCGCAGTTTGAAGCTTCTGGATGCCTCTGTAAGGGGAAATCAACGGGTCGGCCTGCAGTGAGCGAAGAAACGGTTGAACGCGTGCGGGCAAGTTTCACGCGTAGCCCGCGGAAGTCGACGAATAAAGCAAGCAGGGAGCTAAACGTACCACAACCGACGGTTTGGAAAATCTTACGGAAAAGGCTAAAGCAGAAGCCTTACCGTTTACAATTGCTACAAGCCCTGACGCCCGATGACAAAGTCAAACGCTTTGAATTTTCGGCGCGGTTGCAACAGCTCATGGAGGAGGATGCGTTCAGTGCGAAACTTGTTTTCAGTGATGAAGCAACATTTTTTCTTAATGGTGAAGTGAACAGACACAGTGTGCGAATCTGGGTGGTAGAGAATCCTCACACATTCGTGCAGCAAATTCGCAATTCACCAAAAGTTAACGTGTTTTGTGCAATCTCTCGGTTTAAAGTTTACGGCCCCTTTTTCTTCTGCGAAAAAAACGTTACAGCACACATGTATCTGTACAAGCTGGAAAATTGGCTCATGCCACAACTGGAGACCGACAGCGCCGACTTCATCTTTCAACAGGAGATTGGAAAACCGATGGATCGGTCGTGGTGGAGATCATGATCAGCGATTCATGTCATGGCCTCCACGCTCTCCCGACTTAACCCCATGCAATTTCTTTCTGCGGGGTTATGTGAAATATTCAGTGTTTAAACCAACTCTACCAAGAAACGTGCCAGAACTGCGAGCTCGCGTCAACGATGCTTTCGAACTCATTGATGGGGACATGCTGCGCTGATTGTGGGAGGAACTTGATTATCGGCTTGATGTCTGCCGAATCACTGAAGGGGCACATATCGAACATTTGTGAATGCCTAAAAAAACGTTTTGAGTTTTTGTATGTGTGTGCAAAGCATTGTGAAAATATCTCAAATAATAAAGTTATTGTAGAGCTGTGAAATTGCTTCAATCATTTGTAATAACCCTGTATATTTTAATCCCCAGGCGCACTGGCTCTCACAGTTCATTCCCCGTAATAACATGTCCATAATGACAAGTGTAGGGGAGGCGCAAGTACTGAACCTACCGATACCAACCATCTGGTTTAATCCATGACATCACCAAAATGATGGACGTAAACCACTAATCGAAATGCAATACGCATAAAATTTGCGCTATAACAATAATTAGAGTGAGGCTGATGAAATCGCGTTAGTTATTTTCGCCTACTCAGAACTTGTCACCTTTCAACCTAACCTAAACAACTGGCTATCCTATTGATCTGCTTGTCAAACAACCTGGTCACTGCTCAAAGGCGACGCCCGGAATCGGTAGGTTCAAACTGACCGAGGATTCTTTTATTACCGGGAGGTACGAAATGATGGATGGTAGTGACGAACAGCAATTATCGAAGCGTGATCTCTATGATTCCGTCGTTATAAAGTGACAGATTTCTTTCCCAGCACTGCAATATGACTCCTCGATTGACAATATTTTTACTGTCTGGCCTGGATCCTTAATAATAGTCCGTCTAAAGAATCCCTTTAAGTTATGCCCGCGAGAGTTGGCGCATATCCAGTGTTACCAGACACCGACTGCTACGGCGCCGGTGCTTTCCTTCGGCAGCCCCTCGGCGACAACCTTTGCTCAAGAACCCCGTCGTTACCGGCGCGGCGCGGGGCGATGCAGACGAACCGCTCATTATCCCCTACCGGAAGGAAGTGGGTCTGCCCACCGAGACGGGGGGGATCCACAGAGACGGAACAGGTTCCCTTGTTTGTTGCCATTCCCTTGCAGGCAGGCGCACTGCTGCATAATAAGATTGAGAGGCTACAGTTCTGCTACACTCGTGCGGATTTTCGATACTGATTTCCTTGCAGATATCAGATTCTTCGGAACGACGAAAGTAACTTTCACTGTGGTTATTAAAACCACGTCTTGCTCAACGAGATAATGGTTCCGATCAAAAACTTCCACGAATTATTTCAACTCGTCTGTCTCAATGTATAAAAAATGCATTTCTAAATACCGATAATCGTCTACAGTTTCAGTTCTGACACCGACGGAGACTTATTTCTTGGATACTTTTAAATGTTTGTTTGGTTCTTTTTAGTTTTATTCTTCTTAGCTAGTGCGATAACATCCGTCATATATAACAGATATAAATCTTCTGTACTTTTAAACCGAAGGACAGCGTCGACTGGGTACATTCGCATTGTTATTTTTCCGCCTTGCAGTTTTACTCCAGTCCTGAAATTTCTTTCATTTTCTTTATTGCAGTTTCGTTACACGGGTAAAGCAACATTAGCGACGAGCTGGAGGCCTGCCATAAACTATTCTCAACATAAACTTGTCCCTCTTACTGTATCTTCCTCTGCTACAGTTACTATCATAGATTACTCGTCTACCTCTGTAGTTTATCCTCGTTCAATTAAAAATTTAGAATACATCATACACCTCTGACTGTCAAAAGCTCTCTCTAAGTACACAAACACTATTCTTCACCAGTTACTTCAGCAAAATCATAATCGCTTTTCCTGTGTTTTTCACGTGTTCTGAAAACAAATCGATCATCTACTGCTCTTTCATTTTACACTCTAAACTGAGCGTTGCAGTCGGCTGAACGGACATGGGCCAAATGATGTTGTTGTTGTTGTGGTCTTCAGTCCTGAGACTGGTTTGATGCAGCTCTCCATGCTACTCTATCCTGTGCAAGCTTCTTCATCTCCCAGTACCTACTGCAAGCTACATCCTTCTGAATCTGCTTAGTGTATTCATCTCTTGGTCTCCCTCTACGATTTTTACCCTCCACGCTGCCCTCCAATACTAAATTGGTGATCCCTCGATGCCTCAGAACATGTCCTAACAACCGATCCCTTCTTCTTGTCAAGTTGTGCCACAAACTCCTCTTCTCCCCAATTCTACTCAATACCTCCTCGTTCATTATGTGATCTACACATCTAATCTTCAGCATTCTTCTCTAGCACCACATTTCGAAAGCTTCTATTCTCTTCCTGTCCAAACTATTTATCGTCCACGTTTCACTTCCATACATGGCTACATTCTCTTCCTGTCCAAACTATTTATCGTACACTCCATACAAATACTTTCAGAAACGACTTCCTGACACTTAAATCTACAGTCGATGTTAACAAATTTCTCTTCTTCAGAAATGCTTTCCTTGCCATTGCCAGTCTACATTTTATATCCTCTCTACTTCGACCATCATCAGTTATTTTGCTCCCCAAATACCCAAACTCCTTTACTACTTTAAGTGTCTCATTTCCTATTCCCTCAGCATCACCTGACTTAATTCGACTACATTCCATTATCGTCGTTTTGCTTTTGTTGATGTCATCTTATGTCCTCCATTCAAGACACTGTTCATTCCGTTCAGCTGCTCTTGCAGGTCCTTTACTGTCTCTGATAGAATTACAATGTCATCGGCGAACCTCAACGTTTTTATTTCTTCTCCATGGACTTTAATACCTAATCCGAATTTTTCTTTTGTTTCCTTTACTGGTTGCTCAATATACAGATTGAATAACATCGGGGAGAGGCTACAACCCTGTCTCACTCCCTTCCCAACCACTGCTTCCCTTTGATGTCCTTCGACTGTTATAACTGCCATCTGGTTTCTGTACAAATTGTAAATAGCCTTCCGCTTCCTGTATTTTACCCCTGCCACCTTCAGAATTTGAAAGAGAGTATTCCAGTCAATATTGTCAAAAGCTTTCTCTAAGTCTACAAATGTTAGAAACGTAGGTTTGCCTTTCCTTAATCTTTCTTCTAAGATAAGTCGTAGGGTCAGTATTGCCTCACGTGTTCCAATATTTCTACGGAATCCAAACTGATCTTCCACGACGTCGGCTTCTACCAGGTAAATGATAAGCGACTGAAATCCAGAAGGAATTTCCCCAGTTCCATGCTGCCTCTACCAGCAGCCCTAAGACGTAGCGAGGGGTACAAGTTGTGAAACAACGGTTTACACCGGTGAGCCAACACATTATATCCACCTGTTTAATAGCGTTTTGTTTCACTTTTGAAACACAGTACAACAGAGATTCTGATTGGCATGGATTTTACAAGTCGTTGAAAGGATTCTAAAAGTATGTGGAATCAAATGTCTACGCACAGTCAAGCAATTCCCACAAATTACGGGATGGCGGTCTACGGACGCGCAGCTGGCGCCCAATATGTGTTCCAATGGGTACAGATGAGGCTCATTTGCTGGTCAAGACATTAACGGAAGTTCGCGATAACGCCACTCAAACGACTGCAGCAGCACGACTCTGACTTCCAACACTGACAGTTGCCCTGCTGGAAAATGTCATTGACATAGGGCGAGACATCAAGCATGAAGCGTTGCAGGCGGTCCGCAATAATGTTCGTGTAGTTCCTGCTGTCGTAATGCCTTTGATTACTACTACAGATCCCATGAAGGCCCAACTCAATGCACCCCGTAGCATAATTCTGCCCTCACCGGCCTGCATGCATGGTGCATGTTTCTTGCAGCCCTTCGCCAGGATGATCGGGTGTAAGGACTCAACCACTGACCTGCCAAACCAGAAATTCCATTCATTCCACAGGTGACTCGTCTCTATTGATCGACGGTGAAAACTCGATGATGCTGTGCTGCAATCATAGCCGACGTTGTTGTTTGGTGAACACGGGGACACGTAGAGTTCGTGTGAGGTGGAGCTCCATGTTCGACGGTGGACTTTGAACGGTGTACTGCGAAATACCTGTACCAGCACCGGCATTGTCGTCAGACCTGCCACAGATCGTTGTCTGTCCTGGATTACACAGTGGGGGATACTCCGACCTCTGTGTTTTGCGATGAGGCGTGGACGTCCAATATCATACAGCCTTCTCGTTAGTTCACTGTTCTTCAACCACTTTCCATTGGTGCTCAAGACAGTAGCACTCCAACAGGCGACCAGTTTTGCCGTTTCAGAGATTCTCGTTTCCAGCCGCAGCGCAACGACAACGTGCTCTTTGTCAAAACCGCTCATTTCAGTGGAATTCGGCATTTGCGGTCCGTATCTTCGCTATAATGACTACCCAAACGACTCTCTTCCGCTTACATTCTTTCCTTACTGCGTCACGTACCCACAACACAACCAGGAGGCGTCCAACCTTGCGGTGAGCAGTGGCCATAGTGTTTTGGCTCATCGGTGTATTTCTCCAACGTAAGTTCTACCTGCTGACTGTTCCAAGAGAAGACTGATGTATTGTAGACTGGTCCAATAAGGAGGTGTTTTCCTGTGAACCCTTGGTGATGAGAAAACACTGCCACACTGCTTCATTTCACATACTGCCTTCAGTTATAGAGGAAGATTTGAATCCAACACAGGTTATAACACAACAGTATGTGCTTCACAATTTTTCAGTTAGTTACTTCTATGATTTTAAACTAATTTCTTGTATGTGTATGTATTGTATTAATTTTGTTAGTTATCACCATTTAAAAATAGTAGTATAATTATGAAAAAGCTATTGACAAACATTATCGTAAAAACTTTGTACTAGAAGAAACGTTAGCGGAGTCAGAGAAGTTCGTGTTGTACAGGGTGATTCAAAAAGAATACCACAACTTTAAAAATATGCATTTAATGAAAGAAACATAATATAACCTTCTGTTATACATCATTACAAAGAGTATTTAAAAAGGTTTTTTTTTTCACTCAAAAACAAGTTCAGAGATGTTCAATGTGGCCCCCTCCAGACACTCGAGCAATATCAACCCGATACTCCAACTCGTTCCACACTCTCTGTAGCATATCAGGCGTAACAGTTTGGATAGCTGCTGTTATTTCTCGTTTCAAATCATCAATGGTGGCTGGGAGATGTGGCCGAAACACCATATCCTTAACATACCCCCATAAGAAAAAATCGCAGGGGGTAAGATCAGGGCTTCTTGGAGGCCAGTGATGAAGTGCTCTGTCACGGGCTGCCTGGCGGCCGATCCATCGCCTCGGGATAAGGTTTCATAACTAACCTTTTTCGTAGGACTCTCTATACAGTTGATTGTGGAATTTGCAGCTCTCTGCTAGCTCTGCGAGTCGATTTTCCTGGGCTGCGAACAAATGCTTGCTGGATGCGTGCTACATTTTCATCACTCGTTCTCGGCCGTCCAGAACTTTTCCCTTTGCACAAACACCCATTCTCTGTAAACTGTTTGTACCAACGTTTAATAAACCACCTATTAGGAGGTTTAACACCACACTTCGTGCGAAATGCACGCTGAACAACTGTCGTCGATTCACTTCTGCCGTACTCAATAACACAAAAAGCTTTCTGTTGAGCGGTCGCCATCTTAGCATCAACTGACGCTGACGCCTAGTCAACAGCGCCTCAAGCGAACAAATGTACAACTAAATGAAACTTTATAGCTCCCTTAATTCGCCAACAGATAGTGCTTAGCTCTGCCTTTTGTCGTTGGAGAGTTTTAAATTCCTAAAGTTGTGGTATTCTTTTTGAATCACCCTGTATAGAATCTAAAGATTCTGTCTCAAAGTTGGTAATAATATCGTTGAGCGCGAGCGCACGGAGTAGTACCACAGGGCCCAGCCCGATCTTCCGTGGTCATGTAAGGAAGCAAAGTGGCGGTCCTCAGGGGCGCAATGGAGAGCGTTCTCGAAATGTTTTTTTAGGCATGGCAAGGCAATGAGAATGATTGAGCGACCATATACACTGAGGTGCCGAGACTCATGGGACAGCGAATTCCTCGAATACAGATGGCGGCAGTGTCGCATACACAAGCTATAAATAGGCTCTGCATTGGCGGAGCTGTCATTTGTAGTCAAGTGATACAAGTATAAAAGTTTCCGACGTATTTACGGCTGCACGGTGGAAATCAACAGACTATGAACGCGGAATCGGAGTGGATGCTATTAGCATGGGACATTCTACTTCAGAAATCGAGATATATAGTGTCAAGAGTGTGTCGAGAATACCTAATTTCAAGCGTTACCACGGACAACGCAATGGCCGACGGCCTTCACTTAACGACCGAGAGTGCGGCGTTTGCGTAGAGTTGTCAGTGCTAACAGACAGGTAACTCTGCGTGAAATAACCGCAGATATCTTCAGGGCGTTTCAAAAATGACCGGTATATTTGAAACGGCAATAAAAACTAAACGAGCAGCGATAGAAATACACCGTTTGTTGCAATATGCTTGGGACAACAGTACATTTTCAGGCAGACAAACTTTCGAAATTACAGTAGTTACAATTGTCAACAACAGATGGCGCTGCGGTCTGGGAAACTCTATAGTACGATATTTTCCACATATCCACCATGCGTAGCAATAATATGGCGTAGTCTCTGAATGAAATTACCCGAAACCTTTGACAACGTGTCTGGCGGAATGGCTTCACATGCAGATGAGATGTACTGCTTCAGCTGTTCAATTGTTTCTGGATTCTGGCGGTACACCTGGTCTTTCAAGTGTCCCCACAGAAAGAAGTCACAGGGGTTCATGTCTGGCGAATAGGGAGGCCAATCCACGCCGCCTCCTGTATGTTTCGGATAGCCCAAAGCAATCACACGATCATCGAAATATTCATTCAGGAAATTAAAGACGTCGGCCGTGCGATGTGGCCGGGCACCATCTTGCATAAACCACGAGGTGTTCGCAGTGTCGTCTAAGGCAGTTTGGCCGTGCGATGTGGCCGGGCACCATCTTGCATAAACCACGAGGTGTTCGCAGTGTTTTCTAAGGCAGTTTGTACCGCCACAAATTCACGAAGAATGTCCAGATAGCGAGATGCAGTAATCGTTTCGGATCTGAAAAATGGGCCAATGATTCCTTTGGAAGAAATGGCGGCCCAGACCAGTACTTTTTGAGGATGCAGGGACGATGGGACTGCAACATGGGGCTTTTCGGTTCCCCATATGCGGCAGTTCTGTTTATTGACGAAGCCGTCCAGGTAAAAATAAGCTTCGTCAGTAAACCAAATGCTGCCCACATGCATATCGCCGTCATCAATCCTGTGCACTATATCGTTAGCGAATGTCTCTCGTGTAGCAATGGTAGCGGCGCTGAGGGGTTGTCGCGTTTGAATTTTGTATGGATAGAGGTGTAAACTCTGGCGCATGAGACAATACGTGGACGTTGGCGTCATTTGGACCGCAGCTGCAACACGGCGAACGGAAACCCGAGGCCGCTGTCGGATCACCTGCTGCACTAGCTGCGCGTTGCCCTCTGTGGTTGCCGTACGCGGTCGCCCTACCTTTCCAGCACGTTCATCCGTCACGTTCCCAGTCCGTTGAAATTTTTCAAACAGATCCTTTATTGTATCGCTTTTCGGTCCTTTGGTTACATTAAACTTCTGTTGAAAACTTCATCTTGTTGCACCAACACTGTGTTCTAGGCGGTGGAATTCCAACACCAGAAAAATACTCTGTTCCAAGGAATAAACCATGTTGTCCACAGCACACTTGCACATTGTGAACAGCACACGCTTACAGCAGAAAGACGACGTAGAGAATGGCGCACCCACAGACTGCGTTGTCTTCTATATCTTTCACATCACTTGCAGTGCCATCTGTTGTTGAAAATTGTAACTACTGTAATTTCGAAAGTTTGTCCGCTTGAAAATGTACTGTTGTCCCAAGCATATTGCAACAAACGGTGTATTTCTATCGCTGCTCGTTTAGTTTTTATTGCCGTTTCAAATATACCGGTCATTTTTGAAACACCCTGTATGTGGGGCATACGGCGAAAGTATCCCTTGCGAAAGTGCGCTGAAATTTGGCGTTAATGGCTTGTGACAGCAGACGACAAATGTGAGTGTAGTGTGCTAACAGCACGTCATCGCCTGCAGCACCACTCTGGCTCGTGACCGTATCGGTTGGACCCTAGAGGAATGGAAAACCGTGGCCTGGTCAGATGAGTCCCGATTTCAGTTGGTCAAAACTGATGGTAGGGTTCAACTGTGGCGCAAAACTCACGAATCCATGAATTCAAGTTGTCAACAAGGCACTGTGCAAGCTGATGGTGGTTCCATAATGGTGTAGGCTGTTTTTGCGTGACGTGGACTTGGTCCTCTGGTCGAACTGAACCGATAATTGACTAGAAATAGTTACGTTCGGCAACTTAGAGACCATTTGCAGCCATTCACGGACGTCATGTTGCCAAATAACGATGGAATTTTTATGAATTACAATGCGCCATGTCACCCGGCCACAATTGTTGGCGATTGGTTTGAAGAACATTCTGGACGTTTCTAGCGAATAACTTGGCGACCCAAATCGCCCGACATGAAACCCATCGAACAATAATCGGACAAAATCATGTTCGTGCGCAAAATCCTGCACCGGCAACACTTTCGCAAATCTAGACGGCTATAGAGGCGTTAGGGCTCCGTGTCCCTGCAAGGGTCTTCCAACGACTTGTCGAGTCACGCCACTTCCAGTTTCTGCACTACGCCGAGCAAAAGGAGGTCCGATACTATGTTAGGAGGTATTGTCATCTCAATGTACAGTGTGTTTACAAAGTAATATCGGGGTTTTAACGCTTTATAATATTTATTACATTAAACTTACAGTTATAAACGATATGTAAAATGAAAGAGCAACTTAGTTTTACCAAGAACCTTACAAATGTTCAATGTGAGCACCATTTGTCACACGGCACACATCAAGTCTTTAGCCGAGTTCTTCCCAAACGTTGATACGTGTGTCTTCAGTGATTGTAGCAACAGCTGCTTCAATCTGGTTTCTTAATCCAGGGAGGTCTGCTGATAGCGGAGGCACGCACACACAATCCTTGATGAAGCCCAAACGAAAAAATCTTATGGCATTAGGTCGGGAGAACGTGGAGGCCTCGCAAAGCAAGCCCTGTCATTGGGCCACTTGCGGCCTATCCAGCGCTGGGACTATAGACTTGATGTGTGCCGTGTGACAAATGGTGCTCACATTGAACATTTGTAAGGTTCTTGGTACAACTGTTTGAGTTGCTCTTTCATTTTACATATCATTTATAACTGTAAGTTTAATGTAGTAAATATTATAAAGCGTTAAAATCTCGATATTCATTTATAAACACCCTGTATTTGGACACAGTGTAGAGCATATAAGAAGAACTGGTAACTGAAAGAGTACTGTGCCGCCAAAATTATTAAAAGTAGCTCGTTGTTAAAGAACGGTCTATTAAGAATAATGGCCGCTAAAATATGCATTACGTCGCACCATCTGCAATTCGCCACAAAGTAAGATCAAGCCGCCGGCCGGTGTGTCCGAGCGGTTCTAGGCGCTACAGTCTGGAGCCGCGCGAATCCTGCCTTGGGCATGGATGTGTGTGAGGTCCTTAGCTCAGTTAGGTTTAAGTAGTTCTAAGTTCTAGGGGACTGATGACCTCAGCAGTTAAGTCCAATAGTGATCAGAGCCATCTGAACCATTTTTTTAAGATCAAGCCATTTATCGTTTTAGTTATGTGCACAGCTTGCTAGCGTTGTAGTTTCAGCACTTTGAATGTTAAAGTGTTTTTAGTTAAACTATAAATATTATGTGTGCTGTTGATTATCCCAATCCAGTAACGATCTTCAGGATGCTATCCGTTCATCATTACGGCCGAGAGAATAATAAGTGAAAAAGATAAGGTTAATTCGATGAAGAGGAAATTAACTACTTTTGCAGTTAAATTACGTAGTTCACGAAACTAGATGCATTAGTAATTAAGGTTCTATATGCATCGCTGCGCTTCTAT
This sequence comes from Schistocerca serialis cubense, assembly GCF_023864345.2. Classification (NCBI taxonomy): domain Eukaryota; kingdom Metazoa; phylum Arthropoda; class Insecta; order Orthoptera; family Acrididae; genus Schistocerca; species Schistocerca serialis. Next base: position 1,136,980,412 of record NC_064639.1, read on the forward strand.
TACATCCAATCAATAAGGAAGTAAAGACAGTACAAAGTAAAAGCAGTTTGAAAAAACTGACGAAGTAAAGTGCATATGCTATTTTGACTAAAGTGTCTTTTCTAATTTTTGTTGTGTATTTGCAAGTACTTCACATGTTTTTTGACTTTCGTAACATTGGCATTGCAAAGGGGTTTGTTGTTGGTTAATGAAGTCAAATGGTTCAAATGGCTCTAAGCACTATGGGACTTAACATCTGAGGACATCAGTCCCCTAGTCTTAGAACTACTTAAACCTAACTAACCTAAGGACATCACACACATCCATGCCCGAAGCAGGATTCGAACCTGCGACCGTAGCAGCAGCGCGGTTCCGGACGGAAGCGCCTAGGAAAAAAAAAAAAAAAAAAAAAAAAAAAAATGTTCAAATGTGTGTGAAATCTTATGTGACTTAACTGCTAAGGTCTAGTCCCTAAGCTTACACACTACTTAACCTAAATTATCCTAAGGACAAACACACACACCCATGCCCGAGCGAGGACTCGAACCTCCGCCGGGACCAGCCGCACAGTCCATTACTGCAGCAAAGTAGACCGCTCGGCTAATTCCGCGTGGCGAAGCGCCTAGAACAGCTCGTCCACAGCGGCCGGCTAATGAAGTCATTACGAGCTTTTCTGAGATAACATTCGTTACGAAACAGTGATTAGTCGTGGGTACTTACAACAGTTACAAGCATTCAAGCCATCTTGGGTTTACACTTCAGCAAGATAACGCCCGGCCGCACGGGGCGAGAGTCCCTGCTGCATTTCTTCGCGCTTGTCGAACCCTACCTTGGCCAGCAAGGTCTCCAGATCTCTCCTCATTTGAGAACGTTTCGAGTGTTATGGACAGAGCCTTCCATCCATCTCGCGCACCAACTGGATAGAATTTGGCACAATATCCCTCAGGGAGACGTCCAACAGCTCTATCAATCAATGCAAAGCCCAATAACTGCTTGCATAAGGGCTGAAAGTGGACCAACACGTTATTGACTTACTCAATTCGTGAAGCTCCTTCTCTTGAATAAATCGTCAAATTTTTCCGAAATTGTAATCTTTTGTTTTTCTGTGTATGTACGGGGTGATAAAAAGTCAGTTTAAATTTGAAACCAAGAAATAATGTAGATAGAGAGGTAAAAATTGACACACATGCTTGGAATGACATGGGGTTTTTTAGAACCAAAAACAAAGTTCACGAAATGTCCGACAGATGGCGCTGGACAGCAAAACGTCAGTGACTGCGTGTGTAAAAGGAGCTGTAATGAGAGAGAGAATCAGTTGCGCCAGCAGTCGCAGCTTGTTGACGTTACCTGAAAAGGAGCTTTTAGTGAAGCTGTATTATCAGAATGGGGAATGTGCTAGTTCCGCGTTACGATCCTATCGCCATAGGAAGGGGATTCGAACGGGTAAAGATCCGTTGACAAATGCAGCTGTGGCGAGAATGATTTCGAAGTTCGAAGCCACGGGTTGTTTAGACGATAGACCCCGTAGTGGCCGACCGAGCACGAGGCGTAATGCTGCTGAGACAGAGCAGGAAGAAATGGAGACTGTAGCGGGTTAGCCTATGCACGGGGAAGTCAGCGCTCGTGCAGTCGCACGTCGCACCGGCATTCCACAGACTACTGTTTGGTTGGCACTTAGGCGTACCCTCCGATACTATCCGTACAAAATCCATGGGCATCATCAACTGTTACCTGTCGATTTAGTGAAGCGGAGGGCATTTGCGGTGTGGGCGTTTCAAAAGATGGCGGAAAATGACGATTGGTTGAGTAACGTGTTGTGGACCGACGAAGCTCATTTCACGCTCCCAGAGTCTGTCAACGCCCACAGCTGCAGAATTTGGGCTACCGAAAATCCTAGAACTGTCGTGGAAACTCCATTGCACGACGAGAAAGTCACGGTATGGGTTGGATTTACCACATCTACCGTTATCGGGCCTTTTCTCTTCGAGGAAATGCGTGATTCTGGTTTTGTAACTGCTACCATGACGGGTGAGAGGTACGCCTATATGTTACAGAATCGCATCATCCCCAGCCTGGCTGATAAACACCTGCTGGAACGTACGATGTTTGTGCAGGATGGCGCTCCACCCCATGTTGCTAGAGCGTGAAAGATCTCTTGCGCGCGTCGTTTGGTGATGATCGTGTGCTCAGCCGCCACTTTCGTCATGCTTGGCGTCCCAGGTCCCCAGACCTCAGTCCGTGTGATTATTGGCTTTGGGGTTACCTGAAGTCGCAAGTGTGTCGTGATCGACCAACATCTCTAGGGATACTGAAAGACAACATCCGACGCCAATGCCTCACCATAACTCCGGACATGCTTTACAGTGCTGTTCAGATTATTCCGCGACTACAGCTATTGTTGAGGAATGAAGGTGGACATATTGCGCATTTCCTGTAAAGAACATCATCTTTGCTGTGTCTTACTTTGCTATGCTAATTATTGCTATTCCGATCAGATGAAGCGCCATCTGTCGGACATTTTTTTGAACTTTTGTATTTTTTTGGTTCTAATAAAACCCCATGTCATTCCAAGCGTGTGTGTCAGTTTGTACCTCTCTATCTACACTATTCCGTGATTTATTCAGTTTTCAAATTTACACTGACCTTTTGGTCACCCGGTACATCAGACCGACCGATTTCCGTCCCACTAGGATAATTTCTTCGAGGTCTTAGAGTGTATTTGCCAACCTCGTAAGTGCTTAACCTAGGAACTTGGCAGCACCTGTAGCGCAACGCCTCCACCCCATGTCATTCCAAGCGTGTGTGTCAATTTGTACCCTTCTATCTACATTATTCCGTGATTTATTCAGTTTTCAAATTTACACTGACTTTTTGATCACCCGGTACATCAGACCGACCGATTTCCGTCCCACTAGGATAATTTCTTCGAGGTCTTAGAGTGTATTTGCCAACCTCGTAAGTGTTTAACCTGGGATCTTGGCAGCACCTGTAGCACAACGCCTCCTTGGATTGCGATGCGCACAGCAGAGCCATGCAGCTCGCTACCCGAGCTCTGCCCTCCGCTCCCCCCAGTAATTACAGGGAGGAAGCGGCCCGTGAGGCAGCCACGCGGGACCAGGTGTTCCGGTGCGCGCCGAGCGAGTTCCAGCAGCTGCCCGCGCTCTAGTGTGGTCCCCCCCTTCCTGGGGGCCACTGCCTTGCCCCTGCTCCTGTCGTTGCATTACCCCACTCCGCGTACCGCTCTCTCCTACCGTAAGCGCACGGCCATTCGTACGGCCGCGACGAGCGCCAGCATGCGATGCTAGAGGCGAGCAGCTGATGACCCCCCCACCGTCAGTAGCTGGCTGCCGCACAGCGGGCTCGGCACGTGCGGGCGTCGTGGTGTTATCTGTGCGTACACGCGCGTTGGTGGAGTGCGTCGGGCACACGGCAGCTGTAATCTGGGCGGCGCGACGCTCTCCCACACCCCTGTGTTCATCAGCTGCCGGCTAGACGCGTCTCGGGGATGGAACCCAGGACGCTTTATCGTGCGTCGCTGACAGTGTTTGCAGTGGATGCACCGTTGTCGTCCATTCATTCATTGTTTACGTTTTGGGACTACAGTGAAAAAATCCGCTCTCACCAAGTGTCGCAGTAGTGGTTCAATACTTATCTTACTTTCATACTGGTCAAAATAAACTCGCCGTTCAAGTATGTGCGGTTACGGATGACGTGAAGATCTGTGTCTTCCTCCTTGACGTATGTATACTTCTTTTTTGTTAGGATGTTATCTGGTCGAATTATTCATGGGCACCTACCTCACAGGAACATACTAAGTTTAATAACTGTTCTCTATACAAGGCCGAAGATCACGTTTCGAAATATCACGTCTCTATTCATTAGCTTTCGTTCGTTTGTCCTGCTTTCTTTTCAGCATAGGTGGTTAATTTGTTTTCTGCATCATATTATTTTGATATCGGTATCCTCAGTTACTACAGCAGCCTATTTATTTCAAAGCGTCACTCTGTGGGTATAACTGTCAGACTATGAATCCAAAGTTCCTAGGAGTTTTAGGGTTTCGTATCGCTCTGGATTAGAACGGAATACTTACAGGATCATTTATTGTCTGTCAGTCTGTCCGTCCGACTGTTAAGAACCTTTTTGATGGGAAACGGGTAGACGCATCAAGTTGGGCTTAGTACACTACGATCTATGGTCCCTCTGCGGTGTAAAAAATATGTTTCTACGTCAATGCAATCAAAAGATACGTTTATATGACATATTTTGATACTCGCAAGCTCATGCATTAAAACCTATGTAGTACTTCCTGTTGTACTAGACTAATTAAGTTTGGCAAGAAGCAACATTTCACACTAGAAATAAGGAAAAATGCGAAAATATTTTGTAGTTATATCATACGAAGACAAAATTGTATTTTTTGTTATGTTATCTGACTATCTGTCCGTCTGTTATGACCCCTTTTTGTCAGAAACGAACTGACGTATCAAGCTGAAATTTATGTCACATATTAAAGTCCACGGTCCCTGTGTAAAAAATTTGAGCGTCTACGTCGATGACATCAATAGAACCGGCCACTTCCGTCACACACACACACACGCACACACACACACACACACACACACACACACACACACATTATATATATATTTATATAAGCTTGTATGAGACTCTCTGACCTAGTCGCACTTACCAAGATCTTTTATGAATGTTATCGCTTCGTTTATCTCTGGTAATTTTTTGATAATGTGAAAAATGGTTTATGTAGGCGTGCTGAGAAACTTTGATGAAGGCTGAATTTTCGTTAATAGTACACAGCTGTACTGGTTTATTTTTTAGTAAAGATATTCGATTTCGTTCATGAACCGGACAGCCTTCGAGTCCCCAAAATGTTATTCATCTATGCAGTGCGTAACTGCAATGCCCAATGATACTTTTAAAATGCTGCATTCTTACTACAGCTGACTTTGTCTAAGAATTATGTCGTGTAAACACAATAGCCGGCTGTACCAACACTTTTCTTTTACTTTGAACTCAAATTGGTTTGATGTTTACAGCACATGATTGTTAAACACAGGCAGCTGTGTTAAGAATGCAGCGTCTTAAGAGTTTCATTCGGCATTGTAATGCATAGCTGAATAACTTAATGGGATACAAGGATGGTCGTTATTCATGGTAGAATTCGATCGTTTTAATAAAAATAAAGTAGTGCAGCTGTTTATTATGAATGAAATTTTCAACGTGAAAAATGTTACGTTGCACTGTGCTTCGTAGACCATGGTTAAAATGTATGCCCTCCTATAAAATGTTCTAAGGGCATACTACCCCTAATAGGACCAAGTCCAGTAAACAATCCTTCAAATTAAAGGACAGCTTTACCTTCTTAAATGGACATGTCGCAAATTCTTGTATAACACTGCGCCGTAGGCAAATTTGCTGACCGTACAGTGTATTTCACAATACATCTCACGCACTTCTAGAGGTAGCATAGGGGACTTGGACGATCAAGTTTTACACAGGAACCCATGTCCGGAAACGTCATCCAAAGGCGCTATAGAGCATCGAAGTTATAGGCACCGGCACCTGTAAATGTATGTATATAGAGGGTGATTCCGTGATGATGATACAAACTTTGTAGCATATCTGCGTACGTGAGAAGCTATGAGCATTTGTTCAATGGAGGAGATATGTTTCACAGTAGCGAAGATGAACAAGTGCTCACAGCCCCTCAGGCATGCGATTTAGATCCCGTGTTTACTGTACATTTTTTCCTTGCTTGGTCCATACTACCATCTCCGAAAGTTGCCCACCCTCTAGTCTTAGCAACAACAGTACCATTACATGTATTCCACTGTCAGAAGTATCAGAACGGTTTTTGCATACAACTTTCGACTCGTTCGTTCCCGGTACAGGGATCCTTACCTCAAATTGATAAATTTGTTCTTCTCCATCGTCCTACAAAGTTTGTAATGTTACCACGTTCTCACTATGCATATACATATAATTACAGACTCTGGCGCCTTTAATTTTGACGCTCCGAAGCGTCGTTGGATGACCTTTTCGGATATGCGTTCCAAGGTAAACCTTGATCTGCTATGTCGTCTATACGATCTCTGTAGAAGAGTTTAACATGAATTGTGAAACACTCTGTACATTATGAAAGCAGTATGTAGGATAAGAATAATGCTTTTCCCAATGCAGTTCTTCGAGGCCAAATTTTCAAGTGGGTGTAAGATTGCAGAATAAAAACTTTACATGAACTCTTTCGAGCCGGCCGCTGTGACCGAGCGGTTCTAGGCGCATCAGTCCGGAACCGCGCGACTGCTACGGTCGCAGGTTCGAATCCTACCTCGAGTATGGATGTGTGTGACGTCCTTAGGTTAGTTAGGTTTAAGTAGTTTTAAGTTCTAGGGGACTGATGACCTCAGATATAAAGTCCCATAGTAGTGCTCAGAGCCACTTGAACTCTTTCGATGAGTTACAAAGTTTAAAGTCTGATTATCGGGTACTGTCTGGTAACTCAGTCAATAACAAACCCACGTAAAATATTTCGGTTTCGATCCCTATCGAACTTGGGGAGAGTGTTCGAGGTACTCTGCTTCGAATTCCATCCTAAAATGTTATCCCCTATAACAGTATGGGCGAAGAAAGAAAGGGCATAGCACTTTCAATAGGACCATTCCTGGTGAAGTTCTGTACTGTTCAATCCAGCCTTCGGATGAATTACTGATTTAGTTACATCAAGCACACATTAGTTACGCGCGGAATTTCGTTGGAAAGAGACGCATCTCTCCCACTGAATTAACAACAATGTTAGACTCTTATGGCGGCCTTGAATATTAGTACGTTGAAATACGACAGTGTTGCTTGCATACTGTCATAACTTTTCTTTAAACTGACCATCACATTTAAAATGAACTTGTGGACCAACTGAGGATTTTACTAATGCAGTGAAACCCCAATGACAAATTTTAATAATTTTTCGCTACCCATGAAACTGACCATGTGGCGTCTGGATGATAACCTCCATACAAGCGAGTAATACAGATCGTAATTGTTTGCATGTCATGTATCCGACGTCGAAACCCAGTCAGTCCACAGTTAAATTACTTGGAGGGTAACATCCAAACTGTAGATTTATAAGCACAGGCTGGCGAAAAATGTTTGTTGACTCTTGATTCTGTTACGGAATCATATCTCGGATCCTCGTATTATATCCGATATAACTACAGAATAAAAGCAAATCCGATATATTATAGCGTTTTGCAGCATTTTTGCAAAACTTCGCCTTAATTACCAACAGGAATTATATTTCCGCGGGTAGCTTATTTATTTCAATTTTTAAACTGTAAATAATAAACATTCTTTTCCCCGTCGTTGTACGATGCACGTACAGCACACTCACACCGACATACATGCGCACACACGCAACACGCACTCAACACACATTTTCACCACAGTCTGAGTTGAACAGTCGTGAAACTCTACAGGGCAACAAAATGAAACGTTTTGACAGCTGTAGCGATGTCAGCGCTCCAAGCGACTGGCTTGCGGTAACAACAGAATGGCTCGATATCAACTGAGAAATTGCTATTTTTAATGCTGTTACTTCCGTATTTCGCAGTCACTAAACAGCGCGTTGATTTTTCCAATACGAATAGGAAAACTGAAGTAAACCAATATCCCACCTCCTGCTAATGTTAACATATAATAATAAAAACTAAGTGCAATGTAATGTATACTGTTCACAGTAGCCGAGACATAACCGTACCCTCGAGAACGCTTTAACACGAGAAATGAGTTGTGACCTTGTGCGTTTAACTTCAAAAGCAACTGATTATGTGTATATCCGCGTGCTTGCCGTACTTTCTGATGTTTTGTGGCGTTTGTACTTCGTTTCGCGAGTTTCTCTACGGATTTCAGATTCATTGTAGAACATTCAAAACTAGGCACGACATTAGCCAAAATATGTTCTTATAAAAGATGTTTTGGCCTTGACCTTATTCCTGCCCTTTTTGTGTACCTGTCACTTTTATCTCTTCTAATACCCAGGTATCAAAATGTACTTATATCCCTTCCAAATTCTCATTCGCAACTTAATATGAGTCCTTCAGCATGTTCATCTGTGACGCTTTCTTCGTATTATTTGCATATGTTAACCTACAACTAGCACATGTTCCATTACATTTAGCACAAAACCCACACCCTGTTCATTTTCGGCTACGATGCTGCATGATCAATGAATTGTATTGTGATAATTTTCTGTCCTTGACAAATAACAAAAACGCTTGAATTTCCACATCCCCTTTTCAAAAAAATGGTTCAAATGGCTCTGAGGACTGTGGGATTTAACATCTAAGATTATCAGTCCCCTAGAACTTAGAACTACTTAAACCTAACTAACCTAAGGACATCACACACATCCATGCCCGAGGCAGGATTCGAACCTGCGACCATAGCGGTCGCGCGGTTCCAGACTGAAGAGCCTAGAACCGCTCGGCCACAGAGGCCGGCATCCCCGTTTCATTTAGCAAATAAACATCAGTGGTGACAGCGAATTCCCTTACACTTTTCCTGCTTGTGACTTCTTATACAAAACTGTCAGAACAGACTATCCTAATTCGCTTTGAAGAAAAAGCGTGAATTTCCATACATCTCTGTCTGTTATCGATACAATACTACCTAGAAAGGAAAAATACATTTTATTTCGTCCCACATATTAAAAAGCCTTTCGATATTTACAGCGCTGTACTAAGCTTCGAAATATGACCTGATTTGCACTTTGAATGTGGTTCTCCATTCCATATACCCAATACATAATCGTTTCGCAGTGTGCTTGTACATCCCAGCAGATCTACGACGATGCAGTGGCATAGATGTGGAAAAACGGTAGGAGCTTTGTGACTCATTGTCTTCGTGACTACTTACACTGAATGTTTTAAATTTTGTTCTGAGACTGTTGATAACATTCTTGCAGAAATAAAATAATTCCATCTGTCAGTGCTGAGCATAGTTTTCTGGAGGTTTCCCAGCTCGCAGAGCTGCCATCTGTTACGTCCATACAACGAGCTTTTAGAATCCCGTATGGACTTCAATCGTTTACGAAAAAAGCATTCGATTCGAGATCAATGAACTGAGAACAACATGTAATTTGTCAAGTTTAAAATCTGCTGGGAAGCCACGGACCTCGAAAGAATTCGTCAGTGGCATTATAACAGAATTTTAAGGAAGGACGCGTGTATCTCTTCGTGCTGCTAGCTTGCACAGTTACAGATTCCACGTCCAATAGTCCATATCGTCTTGCATAAAAGGCTCCGTCTAGGAGCAGACAAGATACAAATGATTCACACAACAAAACCTAATGGCAAAGTTGCACGCACGAACTTCGCACTAAAAATACTAGAACGGACTGACAGGTCACACGACTACCTCCAACAGGAGTGTTTCTCTGACGAAGCGATGTTTCGTGTAAGAGGAGCTGTAAACAGACTCAGCTTAGAATATGGGGCAATGGAAATCTGCATCTCACCCCGAAAGTCATCGTGAGGGTCGGCCTAATGCGTAACATGGTGATCGGACCGTTCCTCTTCTAAGAACCGACAGTGGCTGGAATTTCATATCCGTATGTGCTGGAACAGGACGCCCTCCCACAACTACCACATGAAACTATCTTCCAGCAAGATGACGCTCCGCCAAATTTTGTCCTCATCATCGGGGAATTCCTCAATAAAGATATGCCCGAGAGGTGGATTGGTAGAGATGGGACAATTGCTAGATTTCTAGACTTAATCTCATTGGATTTTTCTAATGGGGTTACGTGAGAAACATAATCTACAAAATTAATGCTTTGCTATGGCAATAGCGACAAAAAGCATGCTCCAAGCTGCGCGGAACAATGTGGAATATTGGCTGGATATCTGTCGTGCCATCAGGGTGTCTACTACTGAAATCTATTAAGGATATGACATTCAGGAAAAAAACGTTTGGCAGTGTACCTTGGAAGCTATAGGTGTATAGAATAAATAGTTTTCGAGTTATACTGTAATTTATTTTCGATACCTTCCATCCAGACACCAGACATGTGTTAGCTGTGCATCTACAGGGCGAGTAAGGAGGAAAGGTACATAATTTGAAGGTTGATGGTGTTAGTGATTCTGAATAAAAAAACTTCACATGAGCATATGCCCTATTCCGAATGGTTTCCGAGATAAAACACGTTTAATATCTCATTTGTAGTCTATTTTTCTTGAAAAACTCGGAAACCGCATCTTCCATTAAAACGTGTCGCAGTACAAAATTAAACTACAATAAATTTTCTACGAGAAAGGTTCTCGCATTTTTTTTCTCTAGGACCAACATTCTGCGCAAAGAGGACACGAGAATATTGAAAACCTCGCGCGACGCTCATGCACTGTAGCTTTGGCAGTTTTTTAAGGCCCATTTGAGGTAGTTTCGCGACTTGAAAGACCGCAAGTGTTCCGTAACAAACTGCTCGTCTGAATTTCATCTACAGTACTGTGGTTCATTGTAAATAAGGACAATGTTTGAATAACACAGAAAATAAATAACAGTGAACATTAAATGTGTTCTCTCCCGGAAACCATTCGGAATAGGCATATACCGATATGAAGTTTTTTTTGTTCAGCATCACCCCTCAAAGCATGTACCTTTCCTTCTGACTCGCCATCTGTATAAAATAGTACGTCGCGTTTATGGTGAATGAATGCACTGACTCATATGTCAAAAGAAGGCAGCTGTGAACTGCCTCTATCATAGCTTTACGTAGGTGATTGGGATGGATTGCGTAGATGGTTGGAATGGATTGGGGTCAGTGTGTCCTATAGATGGCTGGGATGGATTGCGCGGTCGGCAACCAAGTATAAAAGTGTTACGCACGTATAGTCGCGTAGCAAGGAATCTTATAGGGGGAACTGCGTTCTCACAGGCGACCTCATCTCCATGTGTTTGCTATTGCTTACATCAAGGATAGGCCATCGTAAACTGTTATGGTCGCCGGCCATACAGAAATACTAGCACACTCTTACAGGGCACTGAAAGACGTATGATCAAGTCTCCTATTAGCGTTTTCTCTTGCGCTGAATGATTGTGATGTTCAGTTTTACGCCGAAAGAGGATATACTTCAATTCCTATTTTTCCCAAAATTTTCATTTATTTGACGTTGACACTTATATCTTTCCATACCAAGTTGGTACGTGTTACAAATAGAGTAGATGCAGTGTTGGTTTGCTGTTTCGTAGTTGTTAGTCACCTCTCACCTTGTCATCAGAAACAGTGTGAGTCTTAAGAAACTTACTCTCCTATTTTATTAACTATACAAAGGAATCCCAACTAATTTAGCAGTCGCTGGCCGTCCTGAATGTGTATATTCCACAGAGATGTCCATAGACATATAGCGAGACCTACAGGTGGAAATGAATAAATCGTTTTACACCATTTCAGTTGAAATCGAGCAACTGATTTATGCAACATGGAATTAACCGTGGGAGAATCGTAAACCACGCTTCTGCTGGGGTTGTTTAAAACTTGCCGCATTGTGTAACTCACAGAAGCTTTTTGGGTTAAAGGTCAACGCGAATTAGATCAGCGCACTCGAATTGCGGTAGTACATAATTCAGTCCTTTCGAAGAACACGAGGGGGCTAGTAAAGTTAAGGCCCCTCCCTATTCGACGCCGAAACACATTCGACTGTGTTATACGCCCCCACACCATGACACACTGCCAGTTGTAGCTAGATCAATCAGTGGCGATTGTAGCTGTGAATAAAGTTCCTATTCAAAGCTGCGGAGTTACATTTTCCCCGAGGCAATGACGCACATGCTAATGATCATATTATCTCTGCACCTCTTGCTGCTGAAATTCTGGTGATGATTTTTGTTTCCCACTAGTTGGATCGAACCAGCTTATTGTCCGTGTCCAACGCTACCACACAGAGCAGGAAACCCGTCAAACACGGAGGTGAAGGCTTATTTGAGTCATTCCTCTTCTGAAAAAGCCTCAGTACTATTAGGTTTGTGGGATATTCTCCACTCAGGAAACTAGAAAAAAAAACCCTACGACTACTACGTAAGTCACACTACTTCTCATCCTATGGCAATTGCTGGAACGTTCTTAAATTCAGAAATTAAAAACAAGTAGTTATGTAGCGAAGTAACGTGACCTGCTTCTTCAATATCTATAGAAAATATATGATAGATTCTGCACTGGCGTTTTACCATGGAACTATTTGGATGCAATATTTCAGTCACGTTTTTGTACTCCATATGCGAACTAGTATCAGTATATGTAAGAGACGAGGTGTTAACAGGTTTATTTCCGAATTACTCGAACAGAATTTCGCGTCTTTTCAGCTAGGATAGTCGTCATTCTGTAATACAGCATCCTATTTTGCTACAGAGAAAAAGATTTTTAATCAATATGATGAGGATGGGGAGCAGGGAGAGAGATCTCTCTCGGAGGTGGATACTGTATCACAAGTGAATTTCCTTGTATAGTGAGAATTCATTTGTGATGCAGTATTTTCTCCAACATCATATACGGCTGTAGAAAAAGCAAAATAAGTAATTGTCTAATTACATACACTAATGCCTAACGATGGGCACATTGATTTTTATGTTGTCAGAGATGGAAAACAAGGTCTGATGGGGCCAGGATCGGGAGAGAAATTGGCCGTGGATTTTTCATAGGAAACCATCCCGACATTTGCCATACCTGGATGGTCGAGGTGGGTTTCTGAATTCCGCACCTCCCGAATGTGAGTTCGGGGACTAAAACCACTCCACCGCGTCGGTCGGCGTGTTAGTCGAAAAAATAAATTCATGCTGTTTTTACTATTCTTTTTCACAAGCACATCAACTAAACAGTGATCATTCCATCATCTTTCGAGTGTGCATCCGGGATAGCATTACTTTTCTTCTTCCGATATTTCGGCTGATAACTGCCATCTTCAAAGAGAATCGCTGGCAGAAATAAATGCTGTGGAGTAAATGCGCTGAGGGGAAAAATATGAAGTAATTCATAGAAACGATCCCGACGTTCCTCTTAATTAGTTTACTCCTCAGCATTGTGTCGAGAGCACTTTTTTTCTGTCACCGATTAACCTTCAAGATGGCTCTACGGTTGGCGCTTGAAATATCGAGAACAATAATGATACTAAAACTTCCTGGCAGATTAAAACTGTGTGCCCGACCGAGACTCGAACTCGGGACCTTTGCCTTTCGCGGGCAAGTGCTCTACCAACTGAGCTACCGAAGCACGACTCACGGCCGGTACTCACAGCTTTACTTCTGCCAGTACCTCGTCTCCTACCTTCCAAACTTTACAGAAGCTCTTGCCCGCGAAAGGCAAAGGTCCCGAGTTCGAGTCTCGGTCGGGCACACAGTTTTAATCTGCCAGGAAGTTTCATATCAGCGCACACTCCGCTGCAGAGTGAAAATCTCATTCTGGGAATAATGATACTATCGCGGGTGCACGGCCGAAAGGTGACGCAACATTCTAGCCCTCGGGAAAATTTCAGTAAATACACAGTCATTATTCCTGTTTGTTTCCATCAGGAACAGCGTTCTCCACGACAGTGTTAATGAGGTCCATGATAAGAGGAAGGGCAACAGATTAAAAATTTATCCTCCTATCGTTAACCGTAGTGATTATTTTCCCACTAATGATGTAAAGAAGTCAAAATAAATAGTACAAATTTCCAGAGTATTTTTGTTGTGGTCCTTAACAGTGTCATCCATCCGAAGGTTGGTATGATCACCGCTCTCCTTTTTTATTACGCGTGGAGTGCTTTGTTTGGTATGTCCTTGTCTTCTTCGAACCTTGGACTCCAGACTACGACGTAGTTCGACATTTTCGAAATACACATTTCGTTACCAGACGGAGAATAAGCGATATGTGACAGAAACAAATCCTAAGACCGATTGATGACTGAGCGCTACATTTTTTGGTATGTGATAATGACACAATTCAGCTGAGCCACACAAGTGCATTATTTAAGGAAATGTAAAGTAATAAGGATAATTTGAGTGCATTCGCGTTTCAAATAGTAAATGGTTTAATTTTAGACACACACAGTCGTTCTTCAAGCGTCGGTTCGTTACCAGATGTGAAACGTCCTTTCGTCCTTGTCTCGAAGCCTCCGTTGCGTCGCGAGAAGTCACACTCGTAGCCGGGACTGAACATACACAATGTACTCCTGGTAATGTGCAGCGCGCAAAGGGCTCCAGATTCGTACGGATTCACGGATTTAATCAGAAACGTTCTATTAGCGGACCCGGATCGATTCTTTGCAATGCTACACATGTAAAAGCAGTTTCAATACGGGTCGACAGCCTTTCTGTGACCGGCAAGACAGTGTTAAACTCACCAGTAATCAAAAATCAGTAATTAACGCTCTGTAGCAACTATTGGCAGAAATATTTCGAGATCCGACCTGTCGACTGGAAATGCATGGCGCTGGCGGTTCATACATCGCCTCCAACCAACACCGACTCAAAGGAAGGCCTCGGCGCCTGTTGGTGACGTCACGTCAGCTAGGCACGGCGAACGCCAGGTCTGTTGCAGGCAGAAACGCCTGGGCGTGCTTATCACTGTAAATCTCTTATTTTTGGACAAACTGTTTGGTATTGTTTTGGATTCTGCAGTTTTATTTAGATGAAAGATTTTCTTACTATCGTAAAGCTACAAATGAAGATCATAGTTCTGTATTACTGAATCCTGTCGAAACAAACGTAGATCAATATGAGAAGATGCTTTGCCCCATTGCAAGCTTCGGAAATTTTCCATTCAATAAACTATATTTACTTGATCCATTTTGTTATCGAAACTTACCCCAACCCCCTTACAATGAACTCGTTTCTTTTATTTATTATTTTCGTTTGACATCGTCACTGGAAATGTGAACTAATTTACATGTGTAAATGTCCAACTGTTGCCAGTCATTAGATTACGGTCGTTTTCAAAGAAAGGAATTCTAAACAGGAAACAAAATAGCTTCATACATCGAAAATACTGCTGAGCTTAAACGTTTCTAAACATGCACATTAGAAAAGATAAATATTCCCCTCTTGCAACTGAAAGGAGAAACTTTATAAGATGAAAAAATTTTATTTGATAAAACAAGTATCTCTCTTTTGCCTCTTCTTCTGTCCCCCACCCCCTCCCCCAACGTGTACAATCGCAAGATATTTCATTAACATTCAGTGCTCCTCACCCCATAGTCAACCAAGATACCTAAAGAAGAGCACCAATATGTTCACAGTTTCTTGTAAAAGCAACGCAGTACAAACGCTACTTCCTCAGATTTACAAATAAGGTAAAGAAGCACGAATTCTGTTGCTGCTGGTCCATGAAGTTGTTTTTGTATGTCAGTCCTTAAAACAGGTGGAAATTGAAGTTCAGGAGTACACTGTTTGTTAAGAAGTGTAGTGAATTGCACAATTAATTGATTGCAGAAATATCTCAGAACAATGTGTGTCGGTCAACTAACGCCAATAGTTTCACATTTTCTGTGTCAGAGAGGAAGACACCACCATTATGAGTATGCCTGCAACAGACCTGGCGTTCGCCGTGCCTAGCTGACGTGACATCACGAACAAGCGCCGAGGCCTTCCTTTGAGTCGGTGTTAACTCCAACTGGCTACTGCCGATAATTTTCTGGACAACAACAAATGAATACAATGTAAGATCGTGGGGAAAGAGTGATCCAACACCACACTCAGATTTTCTCAGCAACCGATGTAAATCGTCGGATACGATGAAAACCAAGCCCATCCACTAAACACCAGCGTCCAGCTAGCTGCTTGCGTCCACAACCTAGAACGAGGTCTCCACCTTGTGAACACCCGCACAGTCGCTAAGCGCCGACACTCTTGTAGAAAACCGGATCCGTTTAGACCGAAACACACACTCGCGCGTGGGAACGCATTCGTGCAGTCTCTCACCTTTCCGTACTGCAAGAAAAATGCAGTTGATCGCGAAGAATCGTTCTCCCGACTTCTGGAGTACACCAACTCCGTGTCAGAGAGCGCACAACTTCTACACCCCATGAGGACTGCGGTGCGAGAGGTCATTTTTGCGATTTCCAGACCGCTTCACGAAATTATTTAATACTACTAAACGGCTTTAACCGGGTATGTAATTATTGCAGCCTTCTACTAATTCATCTCCTCCTCTCCTATCTCTGTACATCTCCTCCGCCCCCCCCCCTCTCTCTCTCTCTCTCTCTCTCTCTCTCTGCCCATGTCCTCTGCACTCTATCCAGTTCCCTCTCTCCCACTCCCTGTCCATCTCCTTCCCTTTGTCTGTGTCCGTCTACTCCTTTCCCCTCGCTGCCCCCTTCTCTCTCCACGTCATAACGCTCACCCCAATAGCTCTGACGTTTCTTACCTGCTTGCCCTCCCCCCCCCCCCCCCCACCCCCACCCTTCCTCTCTAAGTACTTCTTTCAGGATCGTAACAAATATGTATACCAAATTTGGCTGAAATCGTTCCAGAAGTTTAGAATGAACTTTTTTACCCGTGGGTTTGCCCGTGTAAGCACATGCCAGGTATATTTCACATATTTTTAACGTATCTCACAAGTATTTGTACACATATTTCACCTGTATCTCTAGCAAATTTCGCCCTGCAGTTTCATTTTCACGTAGCTCAATGTTTACGTCATATCTCCTGAGGTGTGTGCTATACAGTGATATAATTTGGCACGAGCATCCAATGGTATATGAGGACACTGTTTGCGAAATGCTTTATAAATAGACTTCGTAGTAAAGAAGTAATAAATTAAAACGTCACGCATGATGCGCCAGTTTCTCACGCATCTCATTGTTGTGACGTGCAGTGATATAAATTTGCTGGTACATTCAGTGGTATATGTACAATCGTCTGCAACACGTGTCGCGAAAACGGTTAGTAGTAATGAAGTAATAAATTAAAACGCCACGATTCATGCAGCTGTTTTATTTTATAAACAGTGAAAATGTAGCAAGCGATAAACCTTTTCCCTTTCATCATTTTGTAAGTGTCAGTGAGAAAAAGTTTCTAAGTGCTCTCATTCTGCATGACTGAAGTATGCGTTTTCTTGCGTCGTGGACTACATTGCTTTTCAACCTAACCCCACCCCTTTGATAGACAAGAGGTACTTATTCTCACAGCGATACTTTCCAAACAGTAAGTGATATGTGTACCAAGTCTGGTTGAAACGGGTCCAGTGGTTTAGGGGGAAATGTGGAACATGCATACATACATATATACGTACATTAATTTTTATGATTATAGGGACCTAGGATGAAGAAGCTTGCACAGGATAGAGTAGCGTGGAGGGCTGCATCAAACCAGCCTCAGGACTGAAGACAACAACAACAACAACAATAACAACAGGGACCTAGGCCTACCAGCCAATCAGAGTCAAGAGCAGAATGTAGGCATTTTTATTGCCCATTTCCTCCTCGCGCTTGTACCGCTTTTGTAAAGTGTCACTTCCCGTCAGGACTCCTAGTAGTTTCTCTGGAAAGTGTGTTGGAAGACGAAGACCGTCAATTGGTAATGACTAGACTTTGAGCAGGCCTTTATGCCCAGACCACTACCCATTTAACGGATTAGGGAAAGACCGGCCGATCAAGAAGAAAGACTTCTTCCCCCTGAAACCGACCCTTTCGTAGACAATAATCACTGGGGCAGTACACAAGTGTGGCCAGGAAATGATGTGTTACAGACTTTGCCTTACGGAACAGGTCATTCACTGAAGCCTGAAATCTGAAAAATGGAATTCTTTTCCTCCTAACTCCACACCTGCCGAAAGTATTGCCTTAAAATACTGTCTGTATCCCTCATGCTGCTTCAACACCTGCTTGAGAAATCCAAGTATCCTTTTGTTGATGGTATTTTATAGTCTCTAACACTTTAAAAAGGGCCTCACTTTTTATGCTTAGGAACTTCCTCGGTCTAAGAGATTCAGAGAGCGTGACCGTAGGTCTACAATTCAGAGGCACTCAGTTTTCCCATTGTGGCCATGTCCAGTGTCCATGCTTCCACCGTGTGCAGAAGACATGTCTCACACTACAACATATGTCTAGCCATAGCTTTTCCCTCACAAGTCAGCAAGTATCTTTTTAACAAGAACATCGTTTTCACCAGACTTTTATTCTAAATGTGTACTCTGCTAAGCTCTACTTCTCACTTTCGAGCGTGTGCTCATTCTCGGGTGCACAACAGAAGTGTACTCATCATCTTCGTAAGCAGTTTAAAGTAGCAATCAATGGCGCGCATGGCTAGGCATTGTGCGCAGTCATAGAAGAGATATCCACGAAGCCCCCCCCCCCCCCCCCATCCTCACACACACGTCTATTGTGCACATAAGAGTGAGTAAGAGTGAGCAGGTGCTCATAACTGACTAGCAACCCTAAATAAATTTTTAAATTAAAGTAACAGTCTGGTGCAAAATATAAATATGCTACTTTTCGAGGTTGTGGTGCCCTTCGAGAAGAAATCAGAAGAGTTTAATTTCGGGGATGCCGAGAATGCCTGCTGTCGGTGAAACAGTTCCTAATAAAATTTTATCAATTGTCGACTCCATAGAGTGCTGTGTGCACAACGACCATATACGTGAAATTAGAAGGAAGGTCAGCGTTGGCAGTAATATTGATGGTTTATTGACAGCAAAATCGATTTTCAATCACATAGTGATCCTCTTCAGTGCTGTAGTGTACAAATTAAATTAAATTATCAGTAACCAAAGCCATGAAACGATCACAATAATTGAAACAGTTCAGTTATTGTGATCGTTTCATAGCTTTGGTTACTGATAATAACTTGACACCAGTGGCCATAAGTTTAATTTGTACACTACAGCACTGAAGATCATCACTATGTGATTGAAAATCGATTTTGCTGTCAATAAACCATCAATATTACGGCCAACGCTGACCTTCCTTCTAAAATTTTATCATATTTTACATTCGGTTATCATGTGATTTACGAGCACATGTAATTAATACATCTTCAGTTTTCAGTCTGAAGTTCGTAGCAAATCGAAGAGCATAACGCCTGAAAATGCGGATTTATATTCAGATTTTATATTCTGTACTGAGAAAGTACGCCTACGTTTCATCGAAACTGACGATCTGCGGACTAGACAGTAAATCCAAGACAAACAGGGTCTTTAAGTCATGTTGACAGAAAGCCCTTCGTCCGAGAAAACACTCTTTCTTTGAGGATTAAAGCGACGATACGTCATCCAACTGCTACAAAAAGGATGCACCTTTCCGCAGCGGCTGAGCCCGCGCGGCTGATTGGCGATTTTATCGCAATAGATTCCATTGTCACCGCATTAGCTCGACCGTCACTATCGGCCCGCCGGTTCTGATAGCCGTGGGATTAATTGGATCCTGGACGGCTCCCTTTTGTCGCTCGCGTAATGCGGACTGACCGCAATCGATTATCGGGGCCACCGCGCGATTGTCGTTCCGATTGGCAGGTCGAGAGATCGCTTCTTCCGGCACCTGAAAAGGTGCGTCCTGGTGGGTCACCAGCAATGACCTGTTCCGTATTTTAACTGGGACTACAGGCACACAACACTGTCAGCCTCGGTGTATCAAATGTGACGTAATTATTTATTTGCTCGTTTGACGTCACAAAAGGGGCACTCACATTTTGTGACACACTTCATTAAAAAAATGATAATCGCGACGAACTACTCAATTCCATAGCCTTTTTCTTGAATCAACCATTTACATGGGGGAACAGTACAAGCCGGTTACATCACTATGCAGTCAGTGTATGTGCGATCATACTTCGTGATATCGTTTTTTGAATGTTTTTATCGCCATCAGGCATTCGGCAAAGAAGAAGGAAGTGTAAGGAGCTACGGTCACATAGCTGTAAAAACCGGTCGCAATATCAGTTGTTGATTTTATCGTTGACCACGAAAGAAACGATTTTCATGTAGAATCCCATTCTAAACTATACTTACCCTCTACACGCTTCATCATTGGTCCAAAATGTGCGTTATGTTTCTTATAGTATTTAATACCTACCACCTTGTGAGCTCTTATATTTTCTCAGCGTAACGTCTGAAAGCATACTATCTTCCAGTTTGACGGCAGAATCGGTTTTGGAAGTTTCACAAATAAAACTGAGTTAAAAACTAGGAGAGGACCTTGGGGCCTTTTGGTCTTGGACTTATTGATTCAGCCAGCTTGACACGTGAATTGTGAATTCGTATCATTGTACAGACAACGTTCTATACGATTCACTTGTAGGTTGCCAATAAACATATCTTGTGTGTTTCGTCTTGCTTCCCAGAGCGAAGAGGCGCAATGGCTAACTCAACGGACTCGCTTTCAATAGGACAGCGATTCAAATCCCTGTCCGCCCAACTACACTGAAGTCTTTTCCTGTTTTCCTAATTAGCTTAAGGCAAGTAACGGGATGGTTCCTTTAAAAGGGATACGTCGTGTTTCTCTTTCCCTCCTTCATCAATACGAGCTTCTGTTGCGTATGTAATGACCTTTTCGTCGACAGAATGTCAAATCTTAATCGTCCTTTCTTTTTGATTGTCTCATATCCTTCATCATGCATGGAAGACAAACAAGATATGGTGTAAACTATAAACCGCACCAATTTCCGTAACGTAACATTACCTATTACGTTTATGTCATGACTTTACCACAACTAGGCAAAGTGAAGATTTTAACGAACGAAACCGGTCGTAACGCAGTACGTGTGTAACAGTACAGCTGGGTTATTTGTTAATCTTTATCAGGATCATTAACTCGAATCCACGAACACCACTCTACAAGCTAGTGGCGCCAGTCTGACAACACAGAGATATATAGTCAAAACACACACACAAAGGAAGAATAATATATCCAGTGTGTGTGTGTGTGTGTATGTGTGTGTGTGTGTGTGTGCCTGAGAACAAATGGTTGCGACATATGTAGAAAAGTAATCAAACAAAAATTACCATGAACTACATACACACAAAGGAAGTGATCGAAACAACTAGACAAAATAATTTTCATTAAAAGAGATAATTAATAATAAATTGCTATTGGAAAAGGGAAGGCGGAACTGAAAGTGAGACCCGAAGAAACATCCCCAGCATTTCACGTTGTCGATTGCATAGTTGATGTGGATATGGTAGTACAATACCACTACCATTATCTTAGTACGAAGCACTGAGTCAGTTGATCAACTTTCAGACATCGACACATAATCATAAAGTATTAACTAACCATCAGTATTAAATTTCCTGATTGATTAAAACTGTAAATCTAACTGAGAGTCGAACTAAGACCAATACCTTTTAGAAGCAATAAACAACTTACGAATTGCTCTGACAGTGTCAGTTATATGAAG
This sequence comes from Schistocerca serialis cubense, assembly GCF_023864345.2. Lineage (NCBI taxonomy): Eukaryota > Metazoa > Arthropoda > Insecta > Orthoptera > Acrididae > Schistocerca > Schistocerca serialis. The sequence continues at coordinate 1,137,001,760 of NC_064639.1, forward strand.
TATACAGCATCATTAACATTCTTAAATGATGGATTTCAGTGCTGTCAAAAAGGATTCTCCTGTTATCTAAAATTACCTGTACACCAGGAATGGAAAGTAAGGTTCGTGGCTCAAGTCCCAGTCCGGTGCACACCTTTAACTTGTAGAGAAGTTTGGCAACACTCCACACTCTGCTTCAGAGTAAGACATACTTTGTTGTAACTTCATATATATAATTCCAATCCCAAAGAAAGCAGGTGTTGACAGATGTGAAAATTACCGAACTATCAGTTTAATAAGTCACGGCTGCAAAATACTAACACGAATTCTTTACAGACGAATGGAAAAACTGGTAGAAGCCGACCTCGGGGAAGATCAGTTTGGAATTGAAAAACAACTGCTATCACTTAGTAGCGGAAAAGCATCCGGACCAGACGAGATACCCTTAAGATTCTACAGTGATTATGCTAAAGAACTTGCCCCCTTTCTATCAGCAATTTATCGTAGATCGCTGGATGAACGTAAAGTACCTAGCGACTGGAAGAAAGCGCAGGTCGTTCCCATTTTCAAGAAGGGTCATAAATCAGATGCGAATAATTATAGGCCTATTTCGCTTACGTCAATCTGTTGTAGAATAATGGAACATGTTTTGTGTTCTCGTATTATGACGTTCTTAGATAATACAAATCTCCTTCATCATAACCAACATGGATTCCGCAAACAGAGATCATGTGAAACTCAGCTCGCCCTATTTGCCCAAGAAATTCACAGTGCCGTAGACACTGGCGAGCAGATTGATGCCGTATTCCTGGACTTCAGGAAGGCATTTGATACGGTTCCGCACTTACGTTTAGTGAAAAAAATACGAGCTTACGGAATATCGGACCAGGTTTGTGATTGGATTCAGGATTTCCTAGAAGAAAGAACACAACATGTCATTCTTAACGGTTCAAAATCTGCAGATGTAGAGGTAATTTCGGGAGTACCGCAGGGAAGCGTGATAGGACCTTTATTGTTTACAATATACATAAATGACTTAGTTGACAACATCGGTAGCTCCGTGAGGCTATTTGCAGATGACACGGTTGTCTACAAGAAAGTAGCAACATCAGAAGACTCGTACGTACTCCAGGAGGACCTGCAGAGGATTAATGCATGGTGCGACAGCTGGCAGCTTTCCCTAAACGTAGATAAATGTAATATAATGCGCATACATAGGGGCAGAAATCCATTCCAGTACGATTATGCCATAGGTGGTAAATCATTGGAAGCGGTAAAGACCGTAAAATACTTAGGAGTTACTATCCGGAGCGATCTGAAGTGGAATGATCACATAAAACAAATAGTGGGAAAAGCAGGCGCCAGGTTGAGATTCATAGGAAGAATTCTAAGAAAATGTGACTCATCGACGAAAGAAGTAGCTTACAAAACGCTTGTTCGTCCGATTCTTGAGTATTGCTCATCAGTATGGGACCCTTACCAGGTTGGATTAATAGAAGAGATAGACATGATCCAGCGAAAAGCAGCGCGATTCGTCATGGGGACATTTAGTCAGCGCGAGAGCGTTACGGAGATGCTGAACAAGCTCCAGTGGCGGACACTTCAAGAAAGGCGTTACGCAATACGGAGAGGTTTATTATCGAAATTACGAGAGAGCACATTCCGGGAAGAGATGGGCAACATATTACTACCGCCCACATATATCTCGCGTAATGATCACAACGAAAAGATCCGAGAAATTAGAGCAAATACGGAGACTTACAAGCAGTCGTTCTTCCCACGCACAATTCGTGAATGGAACAGGGAAGGGGGGATCAGATAGTGGTACAATAAGTACCCTCCGCCACACACCGTAAGGTGGCTCGCGGAGTATAGATGTAGATGTAGATGTAGATTCCGTAGAAATGTTGGAACACGTGAGGTAATACTGACCCTACGACTTATCTTAGAAAATAGATTAAGGAAAGGCAAACCTGCGTTTCTAGCATTTGTAGACTTAGAGAAAGCTTTTGACAATGTTGACTGGAATACTTTCTTTCAAATTCTGAAGGTGGCAGGGGTAAAATACAGGGAGCGAAAGGCTATTTACAATTTGTATACAAACCAAATGGCAGTTATAAGAGTTGAGGGGCATGAAAGGGAAGCAGTGGTTGGGAAGGGAGTGAGACAGGGTTGTAGCCTCTCCCCGATGTTATTCAATCTGTATATTGAGCAAGCAGTGAAGGAAACAAAAGAAAAATTCAGAGTAGGTATTAAAATCCATGGAGAAGAAATAAAAAATTTGATGTTCGCCGATGACATTGTAATTCTGTCAGAGACAGCAAAGGACTTGGAAGAGCAGTTGAACGGAATGGATAGTGTCTTGAAGGGAGGATATAAGATGAACATCAACAAAAGCAAATCGAGGATAATGGAATGTAGTCGAATTAAGTCGGGTGATGTTGAGGGAATTAGATTAGGAAATGAGACACTTAAAGTAGTAAAGGAGTTTTGCTATTTGGGGAGCAAAATAACTGATGATGGTCGAAGTAGAGAGGATATAAAATGTAGACTGGCAATGGGAAGGAAAGCGTTTCTGAAGAAGAGAAATTTGTTAACATCGAGTATAGATTTAAGTGTCAGGAAGTCGTTTCTGAAAGTATTTATATGGTGTGTAGCCATGTATGGAAGTGAAACATGGGCGATAAATAGTTTAGACAAGAACAGAAGCTTTCGAATTGTGGTGCTACGGAAGAATGCTGAAGATTAGATGGGTAGATCACATAACTAATGAGGAGGTATTGAACAGAATTGGGGAGAAGAGGAGTTTGTGGCACAACTTGACAAGATGAAGGGACCGGTTGGTAGGACATGTTCTGAGGCATTAAGGGATCACAAATTTAGCATTGGAGGGCAACGTGGAGGGTAAAAATCGTAGAGGGAGACCAAGAGATGAGTACACCAAGCAGATTCAGAAGGATGTAGGTTGCAGTAGGTACTGGGAGATGAAGAAGCTTGCACAGGATAGAGTAGCATGGAGAGCTGCATCAAACCAGTCTCAGAACTGAAGACCACAACAACTACATATCTTCTGCCATCACATCACTGTAGGCCCCACAGGACTGTTGCCCATGTTGGCTTGTTCGTTGAACTGACTTTTATCCCTACTGTTATAAACGAAACCAAACGTAGTATGACACCACCGTCTCTTTGTTCGTTCAACCCCTTTTGTTTCAATTTTTAGCATGTGCTTTTCATAGTACTGGTTCTTTCCAGTCTTGTAGCCGTTATCTCCATTTGTTCCCATCTTTTGCAGCTGTCATACACACCTCACTAACCGCTGTAGCTCTGTTCTCTCATGCTTTCAGAGTAGTTAATTAATAATTAATGCACGACAATCTTCTTAGAAGGCATACAAAAACAAACAAAAACACCGTCCTGCAAGGTGAGAGCTCTTCATTTATTATTTATTCGTTTTTCTGCTTTTAGCTGTTTCTGTTGTCTTCGTTTTAGACAATGAGCAACCAACCACTCCTGTGAAGAACCCTATTATCTCTGCATTGGTTAGTGCCTAACAAAAATTCCGCTGAAAATAAGACAAAAGCAGCGATTTATTTTCTCCTGGCTTGTTAACCATCTGTAACATTCAGAGAAGCGTCATGAGTGGCAAATTTTGACTAACACCTACATTTCTCTTCTTGACATGTTAAAATTTGGTTCTTTTGGCAAAACGTAACGGAGTTTACGCAATGTCACCACACTGACATGTTGCAGAGACGCAACTGTGAGAGAAATCTGAGACAGAGATTTATTAAGTTTGTAAAGTGAATAACTGAGAAAAAATAAGGTCACTAGATTCTGAAAAAGCACATCCTGCGTACAAAAATAAGCGTGTAATGTTTTCATTTACGTTGTTCCAAAACCAACAGCATTTCTCTTTTCACCAGCTACCGATGGCCCTTAAAAACTACATTCTTTCATCGAAAATATCTGTAGTTAGTGGAATAACACAATAGGTAATGAAGTCTTGCAAAATCTCATTTCGATATCACAAACCGTTTATGAAATGTAAGGAATGTTGTGGACATTTCGTTCTGGCTTTATCGCTGGCGCGGCGCGATCGCAAATGAGTGTACTACATCAAATCAATTTTCTCGAGTTTGATGACAGATAGATAGAGACCTTCGCCCAAGTCTAAAGAAAATGTCAGTGTGTTAGCTAAATTTCATACGCAACAACATATTATCTAACATGCACCAAACGCAAAATCATAGCGACCCCTATTTTTCATGTATACTTCTTCGAAATTCGTGCACTGTCTTGGTTAAAGCGAATATCACAATAACTATGACTGTTAACGAAATGATGGCCATGTCATCATGAAGCTGACATGAAAAGTTATAAGTAACGCAAAAATGATTTTTTTTATTTAGTAGTTTCTGTAAAATCTTCTGGGAAAGATTGCAGGACGTGTGCCTCGATTCTGTTATCGCTACGCGTCGCTGACCGACCGAAAGCGGGCAAACGGTGTTGGCCTCCCCTTCGGAACAAACGAATGAACTCGTCCAGCGCATTTGGACGAAACTTGGCCACTGCACATCGGCCAACCGTATCCTGCGAGGACTTTATCTCTGGAATTTGTAGCCTCTTTTATTTTGTTAATGAATGGCCGCACTCTCGGTGATAATGAAAAGATGATACAGTCGACATGGACAAATTGTAAATCGCTATGAACACACAGTAGTACCAATGTCTTACGTGCCTAATTTAGAGGATAAAACGTAGTTTCATAATTATTGTATCTAGTATTACAACTTTTTTTCTACTTTGCGGTACATATTTATCACTATCGGTTGCGACATAAGATTTCTTCCTATGTCGAATTCTTGTCACACGCGGTTTCTTCCCGGCCGGGCTTCAGCGCAAGGTTGTCGCCAGATGTCTTCGATTACGCTCCATTCTGTCTTTAAACAGCGGAGACCTCGCACTGTTGCTAGCGCGTTCACAAAACGTTTTTCGTGGAAATCTCCTTACACACATCGAACCTCTGACGAAAATAATTCTTGACAGCACTTCGGTAAGCAACAACCGACCGACTCGACTTCACTACAAGTGAAAAGGGTCTGAATAATTTGAAGCCATTTGGACTATTTTTGGACCGTAACTGTCTCAAGAAATACGCAAAGGTTTTTGAACTACCGCTACAAGTCACTGGTAGCGGTAGTCAAAAAACCTTCTTCAACGCCTCCAGTTACATTAACTTCTGAGGGACTTTGCTGCATCTCATGAACATTACTGAAATATCTATTATTTACTCTGCGGTAATAAAATGTACTCTCTTCCTATTTAAAGTTTAACGGACTTTCGACAGCATAGTCGATAACTGATCTGACTTACATTCGTATTTGTATCTGCTGTGACCGAAAACGCCATAGTATTCCATCTCGAAGGTAGATAATTTTAAACCTAGTTGTGGCGTCACCGCCAGACACCACACTTGCTAGGTGGTAGCCTTTAAATCGGCCGCGGTCCGTTAGTATACGTCAGACCCGCGTGTCGCCACTGTCAGTGATTGCAGACCGAGCGCCGCCACACGGCAGGTCTAGAGAGACGTCCTAGCACTCGCCCCAGTTGTACAGCCGACTTTGCTAGCGATCGTTCACTGACAAATTACGCTCTCATTTGCCGAGACGATAGTTAGCATAGCCTTCAGCTACGTCATTTGCTACGACCTAGCAAGGCGCCATTATCATTTGCTATTTATCTTGTGATGCATGTACCGTCAGACCGATGTTCACCAATTATGGATTAAAGTTAAATATTCCAGAAGCTCCGTTCTTTTTTTACTAGACTCAATTCCTTTAACTGTTCCAGACCTCACGCCAGCCTGCGTGAGCTTAAACGCGTGCCTATCGGCTATCTCCTAGTGGCTTGGCTGTCTTGCCAAGTCACAACACTAGTAGTGGGAGAATTATCATCACTGGAGTTTATCTGACTAGGGAAGAAAGATTCCAGTACTGATCCCGAGCACCGTCTTTCATCGTTCATTGAAATCCTGACATAATTGCAATTCTTACGGAAACAAAGCACAAAAAAATGGTTCAAATGGCTCTGAGCACTATGGGACTCAACATCTTAGGTCATAAGTCCCCTAGAACTTAGAACTACTTAAACCTAACTAACCTAAGGACATCACACACACCCATGCCCGAGGCAGGATTCGAACCTGCGACCGTAGCAGTCCCGCGGTTCCGGACTGCAGCGCCAGAACCGCTAGACCACCGCGGCCGGCAACAAAGCACAAGGTCATGGAATGGTGCTGTGACTGTTGGTGGAGATGTTAGACCGTGTGACGTGAAGAAGGTTCTGTGCTAGCACCACGGTTCAGCCTCTCCATTCTTTTAACTTACAAGCTTCCATGTCATGCCCCTGTTGCTCGTCGAATGAAGGGCTGTCTTTAAGACAGCTGAGTTATGGTTACCAGGAGACCGACCTCTGAATTTGCTAAATGTAATCTTCTTACCGGAGACGGTTTGGCAATGTGTCGTCAGCTGTCAGTACAGACACGGCAACCAGTACTTTGTGAACGAAATGTATTTTATCTTAAACTTTAGTGAGTGCTTACCGTACGTATGTGTTTATTATATGATACGTGACGTTACATTGGTGCGTCCTCTTCAGCGAGTTTCTTCCAAATGTGTTAATGACTAGATAACTGTGCACTACATTGAGTGGCACAAGGGTCGATGTACGTAGATCATTTGAAGATGACAATTTAATTTTCCGTAACTGCGTGTCTATATATGTGCTTACTGCGATCTGGGCAAATAAAACTTCTCTAGCGAGAAGAATACCTTTTTTAACAGCTGAGTTTTGTAAAAAAGATGTTCCATATTCTTAGTGCTACGCTTTCAGATACAGCTTTGTATGAGTGAACGTGCGGCAGCTGGCAGATCCTACGTTCTTTGCATGGTGCTAGAATGTTCAAAAGTGGTGAACAAAAACGCCTTTCAGTTTCCATTTTGGTCCTCATGGTTTGGGTTGAGACAATTTCAAAATGCAAGTTAGATGTCATTAATGTTTAGTCACGCTAGAAAGGTATCGTCGTCTCCTGGATATTGTAGGCTGTAATGAAGCAAACTGTCCTCTGTGAGCCGGCCGGGGTGGCCGAGCGGTTCTAGGCGCTACAGTCTGGAACCGCGCGACCACCACGGTCTCAGGTTCGAACCCTGCCTCGGGCATGGATGTGTGTGATGTCCTTAGGTTAGTTAGGTTCAAGTAGTTCTAAGTTCTAGGGGACTGATGACCTCAGAAGTTAAGTCCCATAGTGCTCAGAGCCATTTGAACCATTTTGTCCTCTGTGTTCAGTTTAATCCGTCAACTACTTCTAGTTCCCTAGCGCCGCGAACAAGGTGAAGGTTCTCGACTGTGGCACAACGGCTCCTCCGTGCGAAATCTCTCGAGCAACGTGCTAAATGAGGCGAATTTGTACAGCTTCCGTGCCACCACTGACCAATTACTGGGGGTCGTCTGCAGTCTGTCCCAGAGACAGACACTTGCGAGTCTTCGTTCTGCAATTAGTCGTCTGCGAAACCCGAGCTTCGTCCGCTATCCGCAAAAGCCTGTGCTGATGGGAAAATTCCGCCACGTCGGTGCCGGCCACGTGTGACACCGGAACGGAATCCTGCCGCACCAAATGGAACGTTCGCTCTCAAGTGTCACCGGGCCATCGTGTGATTAACAACGCTACCGGCGGCGCATATAAACTACGGTGAATTCAGGTCGCGTTCGTACTTGTTTCATTTAATTAGAGCGGCACGTCCGCTGAATTCGTGTCAATAGCAGGCCCAATTTCGCACGTCATGTAGGTGACAATGTTTCGGATGACGCCTAGTATTTCATTTTATTCTTGCTTACGGTCCCGTTAATTGATATTCGGACACCAAGCCTGCCTATAAAGCACGTAAACTTGCATATAACAGAGGTCAGACTCCGTAGGCAAGCCAATGAAATAAAAATGTGTAAAGGGAATACAATACTGGCTTTGCATTTACTTTCTGTTGGTGCGTTCACTTTCAACATATGAGGCGTCTAAATAATTCCTGTATTTTAAGTTTCCTTTGTACGTAGTCAGGGCCAAAATTGCCGTATCTAACTTGGGTCTAAAATATTGTAAATATTGACACTGTAATAAAATAAACTCATTTCTATTCAAGATTTTATTAAATAAAACGCTTTAAACTGTTTTGAGGCTGCTGCTATGGAAACAGACAAGAAACATTTTGTAATATTTGAAATTGCCATGTAATGGCGGCTGATTGTTGCACACCGGCGATGTTCTGTTTCCTGGCGGCGCGGCAGCTATAAATTGCAAGACACTGTTTAAATGTTCAAATCGATGACACGAGGGATCGGAAGGTTACTTTAAATAATGACATGGGTAACATTTCATAAATGTTCAATTACAACAAACACACCTCCTCAACGTAAATGACGCTTTCTCCATGACCAGTAAAAACAAAAGTCAGACAGAAGTCGTAGCGTCTATCACGACCGCTTTGTTATAGAAGAAGAAAAGATATTATTACATATAATTGCAGTTGTCAGGGATGATAGCTACATTGTTCAAACTATGTCTCTGATGAAAAATAATTATTGTACACTTCTGACATTTTAGTAATAAGATACAAAAATCACGACGTTTTAATGTCCAAATTTGGAAACGTTATACTAGGAAGAATTAAATGCCGCACTGGTCATCAAAATTGGAGCCCCATGAAGGCGGCATGCACCAAACGTCAAACTAGAATAATATTTACAACATGCTTCGTCACACTCCTGCATGTAGATGCACTGAAATAAATAATGCGGTCAAGACACGGAAATTGCATATTTCAAATATGCCAAGGACTATTGTCAAAAATAAACTTACTTTTGTAGGATTTTCTCTTCGTCTAACAAGATTGTGTCTGACGTCGTGCATACGCTTGCAGCTCACATAATACCGGGGGCGAGGTCGCAAGACATTGAACCTTTTGATGTTTGTTTTTCTCGTCTTGGGAACGAGATAACCGTAAGAGGCGCCAGTATGGCTGCCATATTTGTCGGTGGTACAGGATGACGCTGAATTCCGCTTCGACTTTTCTGTAACCGAGCTCTTCAAGAGCTATCACCAACTAATATGAAGCAAACAGGCGCTCTACAGCACAACATGAATGCGTGTACTATCTTGCTAGTAGTCATTAGTGATTTAATTAACAATTCACAAGGTTCACGAAATCAACTGACAGGTTAATTCCGAAAAATTAATCTTCCACTCTGCAACGGGCTATAAGCTGTTTCCAAACTTTCTGACACATTAAAACCGGGATACGAAACCGAAACCTTGCCTTTCGTACCACGAATCTTAAAACATACCCACAGCCTCGGGTTGAAGATAGCTTCATATTATTTCATATTAGAACGTTACCTTACCTAACAGCCAACAGGCTTCGTTACACTTAACAGTGGGGTAAGATAGATACTGCCTACAGGAAAATTAAAGAGGCCATTGGAGAAAAGAGAACCATTTGTACGAACATCAAGAGCTCATTTGGAAACCCAGTTCTAAGCAGAGAAGAGGAAGCAGAAAGGTGGAAGGAGTATATAGAGGGTCTATACAAGGGCGATGTACTTGAGGACAATATTATGGAAATGGAACAGGATGTAGATGAAGATGAAATAGGAGATATGATACTGCGTGAAGAGTTTAACAGAGCACTGAAAGACCTGAGTCGAAACAAGGCCCCGGGAATAGACAACATTCCATTAGATCTACTGACTGCCTTGGGAGAGCCAGTCCTGACAAAACTCTACCATCTGGTGAGCAAGATGTATGAGACAAGCGAAATACCCTCAGACTTGAAGAAGAATATAATATTCCAATCCCAAAGAAAGCAGGTGTTGACAGATATGAAAATTACCGAACTATCAGTTTCATAAGTCTCAGCTGCAAAATACTAACGCGAATTCTTTACAGAGGAATGGAAAAACTGGTAGAAGCCGACCTCGGGAAAGATCAGTTTGGATTCCGTAGAAATATTGGAACACGTGAGGCAATACTGACCCTATCGCTTATCTTAGAAGCTAGATTAAGGAAAGGCAAACCTATGTGTCTAGCATTTGTAGACTTACAGAAAGCTTTTGACAATGTTGACTGGAATACTCTCTTTCAAATTCTGAAGGTGGCAGGGGTAAAATACAGGGAGCGAAGGGCTATTTACAATTTGTACAGAAACCAGATGGCAGTTATAAGAGTCGAGGAGCATGAAAGGGAAGGGAGTGAGACAGGGTTGTAGCCTCTCCCCGATGTTATTCAATCTGTATATTGAGCAAGCAGTAAAGGAAACAAAAGAAAAATTCGGAGTAGGAATTAAAGTCCATGGAGAAGAAATAAAAACTTTGAGGTTTTCCGATGACATTGTAATTCTGTCAGAGACAGTAAAGGACTTGGAAGAGCAGTTGAACGGAATGTACAGTGTCTTGAAAGGAGGATATAAGATGAACATCAACAAAAGCAAAACGTCGATAATGGAATGTAGTCGAATTAAGTCGGGTGATGCTGAGGGAATTAGATTAGGAAATGAGACACTTAAAGTAGTAAAGGAGTTTTACTATTTGGGGAGCAAAATAACTGATTATGGTGGAAGTAGAGAGGATATAAAATGTAGACTGGCGATGGCAAGGAAGGCGTTTCTGAAGAAGAGAAATTTGTTAACATCGAGTATAGATTTAAGTGTCAGGAAGTCGTTTCTGAAAGTATTTGCATGGAGTGTAGCCATGTATGGAAGTGAAACATGGACGATAAATAGTTTGGACAAGAAGAGAATAGAAGCTTTCGAAATGTGGTGCTACGGAAGAAGGCTGAAGATTAGATGGGTAGATCACATAACTGATGAGGAGGTATTGAATAGAACTGGGGAGAAGAGGAGTTTGTGGCATAACATGACTAGAAGAAGGGATCGGTTGGTAGGAGATGTTCTGGGGAATCAAGGGATCACCAATTTAGTATTAGAGGGCAGCGGGCAGGGTAAAAATCGTAGAGATGAATACACTAAGCAGATTCAGAAGGATGTAGGGTGCAGTAAGTACTGGGCGATGAAGAAGCTTGCACAGGATAGAGTAGCATGGAGAGCTGCATCAAACCAGTCTCAGGGACTGAAGACCACAACAACAACAACAGTGGGCCAGGAATGCTACGCACTCGTAGCAACGACAGATAGTGGTTCAGGCTGCAAATCTCTTAACTCTTTCGATATCGATAACCTAACGCGTACTTGATAAAATGTGTGTCGTAGGTTCTGCCGTTTATGTGGACAACTTTGAATAAAGAAAATAAAGTCTTTTTCTTCGGTGTTTTCGGAAAATTACATTTCCGGCTTCAAAGCGCTACCTTGGAACTGTGGTCCGCACACTGGTATGTTTGGTCTCCGCTTCTGGATGTTGCAACTCTTCTGTCTGAGAGCAGGACGTCCTGGAGCGTACAGGACGCGCGGAGCAGCGCTTCCTGCGGTTAGCCGCACGCTTCGTCACGAGTGGCTGCTTTCTTCGCGTGTGCTCTCCGTGTCGAAACGTGTTAGGACACAGCTGCACAGCTGTGATTCGAGTCGTTAGGGGCCAAGAGTTCTGGGGCAAAGCGAATGTTTACTCTGGCGCAAAGTTGCTTCACCAGCCGACCGAGATGTTTGGACTGTTCGCTCTGGACGCCGTGTAAGGCAGAGCGCGGCCAGTGAATCGCCCGGCTGCCGAGATTATCAATATTTTCTTCCTCTCCTGTGGCACTGACCCCTGTTTTACAACATGTGCATTTGGTTATCAGCTACTTATCCTGTATTTGACCGCCGGCCGGAGTGGCCGAGCGGTTCTAGGCGCTACAGTCTGGAACCGCGCGACCGCTTGAAACGTCCCCTTTGAACAATTATACAGGACTGTGCTTAAACTGACACACAATATTTTTAGCGCAACGCAATCTGACTTTCAAAAACCCCTACAAAAGAATGGCCCTGACTAACATTAACCTATACCTTTCACAAATCACTTACCTCACCAAAAATCTTCGTTACTCGAACTACTGCAATACAGCGAGCGCCACTACTGCCAGCTAAATAAAAGATTCAAACTACTAAAGGCACTAACTACTGATAGGCATAGTTAGTAAATGAAAGATTTTAATAGAGAACAAACAATGTATTTACCTTAATAGTCATAATTGACATCCAGTCTTACAAATTTCAAAACTCCGCCATCTCTCTCCCCACATCCACCACTACTGGCGGCTCACCTCCAACGTCCAACTGCGCAACGCTACGAGCTGTTCACTTCCAGCTGCCCAACACTACAATGGCAGACAACAATGTAAACTAGCCACAGACTGCACACAGCACAGCCAGTGATTTTCATACAGAGCGCTACGTGGTGTTACGAATATAAAAACCTAAACAGCCTACTTACACGCTACGTCGCAGGTTCGAATCCTGCCTCGGGCATGGATGTGTGTGATGTCCTTAGGTTAGTTAGGTTTAGTAGTTCTAAGTTCTAGGGGATTGACAACCTGAGAAGGTAAGTCCCATAGTGCTCAGAGCCATTTGAACCATGTTTTTGTATTTGGTCGTCTTTTATTTCAGTACCTTCCCCCTCTTTCTGATGCAATTCGATCTTTTGGGGAAGGGGGAGGGGTACAGGGAGGAGGGAGTTAGAGGGTAGGTACGTGATTACTGTACACATCAGTCTAAGAACTGTGTGACATCTGTTCTCTTTTTGCTCGTACGTGATTATTGTACATATCAGTGTAAGAAATGTGTGACATCTATTCTCTTTTTGCTCCTTAGGAAGCAGCCCTTATTGGATACACACCAAAAACGTCTTCGATGCTGGCTAAAGCACTGGACTTCCAACAGTCGTTAATCTCTCCCACGGGCTCAGTCCAGCTCTTGCTCCTCACTAACTGTTGCACGTTAGCGTTCTACAGCAAACTTCCGCAGGAACAGGTCCGCAAATACTACTTCAGACACTGACAGGCCCCATGCCGGCATAGGCAGAGTGATGGGCTTTCAGAGGCCATTGTGAAATTCAGTACACTGTGACATATTGTCTTATGGAGAAAACAGAAAGTGGATCCATTATAATACAAACTTGATGCGGCTCACCATGACATCCTCTCCTGTGACAACGTCTTCATCTCAGAGTAGCACTTGCAACCGACGTCCTCAATTATTTACTGCCTGTATTCCAGTCTATGATTTCCTCAATAGTTTTTACCCTCTAGAACTCCAGTACCATGCAAGCCACTCCCTGATGTCTTAACAGATGTCCCATCATACTGTCCCTTCTTCTTCCATATATTCCTTTGCTCTCCGCTTCTATGCAGGATCTCCTCATTACTTAACTTATCACTTCACCTAATTTTCAACATTCGTCCTTGGCACCGCATCTCAAATGCTTCTGTTGTCTTCTGTTCCGGTTTTCCCACACCCCGTGTTTCACTACCACACAATGTTGTGCTCCAGACATACATTCTCAGAAATTTCTTCCTCAAATTAAGAACTACGTTTGATAGTAGTAGACTTCTCTTGGACAGAAATGCCCTTTTTGACACTGTTAGTCTGCTTTTTATGTCCATCATGACCTATTTTGCTGCCTCTGTAGCAGCAGAATTCCGTAACTCCATCTAATTCGTGATGTTTTGCTGTTCTCATTTCTGCTACTTCTCATTACATCCGTCTTTCTTCGTTCTACTCTCAAACGATATTCTGTACCCATTAGACTCTTCATTCCATTTAGCAGACACTGTAAATCTTCTTCACTTTCACTGAGGATAACAATGTCACCAGCGTATCTTATAACTGATATCCGTTCACCTTGAATTTTAATTCCACTCGTGAATCTTTCTTTTATTTCCTTCAGTGCGTCTTCGATGCATAGATTGTACAGTAGGACCGAAAGACTGTATCCATATCCTACACTCTTTTTAATCCGACCACTTCGTTCTTGGTCTTCCACTCTTATTAATTCCTTCTTGGCTCTTGTAGATGTTGTATATTACCAGTTTCTCCCAATAGCTTACACCTACTTTCCTCAGAATTTCGAACATCATGTCACTGTCGAACGCTTTATCCAGGTCGACAAATCCTATGAACTTGTTATGATTTTTCTTCAGCCTTCCTTCCATTACCAACAGCAACATCAGAACTGACTCTTTGGTGCCTTTACCTTCCCTAAAGCCAACTGATCGTCATCAAACAGAATGGAAAAGAAAACGGAGCATGTGCTAGATGTGTTATAACATTTTGTTGCGGACCTATAAATCGCACATTTTGCACTCAGTTAGGAGAATTGCTTAAGTGCTTAGTCCAGACTGTAGCGCCTAGAACCGCACGGCCACTCCGGCCGCTGCGGGTGCCGGGCACGTATACAACCGCAGCCAGTTCCAAAGCGATTGTCTTAAAAAAAGTTAAAATTTGCAGGAAAACCACTTAAAACACACACTCCACGGATGATCAAAAACGGAATGATGAACATCAGCCTCCTTAAAGTAGCCACTGTGGAACCAAGTTCAGAACCATCTCCGGCAGCTACCCATGCCACAATAAGTTTCAACAATCTTCTTAGTTAAACACAGAATAAAAGTCATACGTAACTTGGAGCTTGCAAATTACGAGCTGTGAAGCTGTTCAGCGTGAGACGACGAACCCACCACAATTTTGCCCGTCATGGCGTCCAATGACCGGCACCGTACATCCGGCGCGTGCCAAAAGACAAGGGCGGCAAGCACGGCGAGGCCCATGCACACCGGTTGGGGACGCGGGCCTGTTTTCATCACAAGTTGGCTCGTTGAACGCCGACCGGAGACTCACTCGTTACACGTTCACCCGGAAAACCCGCCGGCGGAGCAGTCAAAGACAGCACTGCAGCCGAATATCGGTATCAGCGATGAAAGTGGAACGCCCTAGCGCCAGCCGCCACGATTCACCTGTCCTGAAGGCTATTGCATTTTTTTCCGGCAGTGCACATCTCGCATAATAAGCACGACCAGAAAATCAGAGAAATTAGAGACCGCACACAAGTTTATACACAGCCATTCTTCCCATGCAACGTTTGAGAATGGGACAGAGAAGGGTCACACACTCTAAGGTGATTTCTGGCGTACAGATGTAGAAGACGACGCTGTGACACTGATGATAATGCGACAAGAGCCCCTCAGTGCAATTCGCAGACAAAGTCTTCATTCTCATAAAGAAACCGACCGTCACGATTCAGATCTACATATACATCTACATTTATACTCCGCAAGCCACCCAACCCACCCAACGGTGTGTGGCGGAGGGCACTTTACGTGCCACTGTCATTACCTCCCTTTCCTGTTCCAGTTGCGTATGGTTCGCGAGAAGAACGACTGCCGGAAAGCCTCCGTGCGCGCTCGAATCTCTCTAATTTTACATTCGTGATCTCATCGGGAGGTATAAGTAGGGGTAAGCAATATATTCGATACCTCATCCAGAAACGCACCCTCTCGAAACCTGGCGAGCAAACTACACCGCGATGCAGAGCGCCTCTCTTGCAGAGTCTGCCACTTGAGTTTGCTTAACATCTCCGTAACGCTATCACGGTTACCAAATAACCCTGTGACGAAACGCACCGCTCTTCTTTGGATCTTCTCTATCTCCTCTGTCAACCCGACCTGTTACGGATCCCACACTGATGAGCAATACTCAAGTATAGGTCGAACGGATTTTTTGTAAGCCAACTCCTTTGTTGATGGACTTCATTTTCTAAGGACTCTCCCAATGAATCTCTACCTGGCACCCGCCTTACCAACAATTAATTTTATATGATCATTCCACTTCAAATCGTTCCGTACGCATACTCCCAGATATTTTACAGAAGTAACTGCTACCAGTGTTTGTTCCGCTATCATATAATCATACAATAAATGATCCTTCTTTCTATGTACTCGCAATACGTTATATTTGTCTATGTTAAGGTCAGTTGCCACTCCCTGCACCAAGTGCCTATCCGCTGCAGATCTTCCTGCATTTCGCTGCAATTTTCTAATGCTGCAACTTCTCTGTATACTACAGCATCATCCGCGAAAAGCCGCATGGAACTTCCGACACTATTTACTAGGTCATTTATATATATTGTTAAAGCAATGGTCCCACAACACTCCCCTGCGGCACGCCATAGGTTACTTTAACGTGTGTAGACGTCTCTCCACTGAGAACAACATGCTGTGTTCTGTTTGCTAAAAACTCTTCAGTCCAGCCACACAGCTGGTCTGATATTCCGTAGGCTCTTGCTTTGTTTATCAGGCGACAGTGCGCAACTGTATCGAACGCTTTCCGGAAGTCAAGGAAAATGGCATCTACCTGGGAGCCTGTATCTAATATTTTCTGGGTTTCATGAACAAATAAGGCGAGTTGGGTCTCACACGATCGCTGTTTCCGGAATCCATTTTGATTCCTACAGAGTAGATTCTGGGTTTCCAGGAATGACGTGATACGCGAGCAAAAAACATGTTTTTAAATTCTACAACAGATCGATGTCAGAGATTTAGGCCTATAGTTTTGCGCATCTTCCCGACGACCCTTCTTGAAAACTGGGACTACCTGTTCTCTTTTCCAATCATTTGGAACCTTCCGTTCCTCTAGAGACTTGCGGTACACGGCTGTTAGAAGGGGGGCAAGTTCTTTGAAGTACTCTGCGTAGAATCGAATTCGTATTCCGTCAGGTTCAGTGGACTTTCCTCTGTCGAGTTATTTCAGTTGCTTTTCTATTCCTTGGACACTTATATCGATGTCAGCCATTTTTTCGTCCGTGCGAGGATTTAGAGAAGGAACTGCAGTGCAGTCTTCCTCCGTGAAACAGCTTTGGAAAAAGGTGTTCAGTATGTCAGCTTTGCGCGTGTCATCCTCTATTTCAATGCCATCATTGTAGTGTTGGCTCAAGAGCCAACACCGTGTTGCTAAAGGAGGCCGAAAGGCACGCGTTAAGCTCACGCAGACTGGCGTGAGGTCTGGAACAGTTAAGGGAAATTATAGTAGCAAATAACTTTAATAACTTTAATCCACAATTGGTGAACATTGGTCTGATGGTACAGGCATCACAATATATATAGCAAAGGATTATGGCGCCTTGCTAGGTCGTAGCAAATGACGTAGCTGAAGGCTATGCTAACTATCGTCTCGGCAAATGAGAGCGTATTTGTCAGTGAACTATTGCTATGAACGTCGGCTGTACAACTGAGACGAGTGCCAGGACGTCTCTCTGGACCTGCCGTGTGGTGGCGCTCGGTCTGCAATTACTGACAGTGGCGACACGCGGGTCCGACGTATACTAATGGACCGCGGCCGATTTAAAGGCTACCACCTAGCAAGTGTGGTGTCTGGCGGTGACACCACAATCATCATCACAGAGTGTCTGGATATGCTGTTTCGAGCCACTCACTGATTTAACGTAAGATGAGAACTTCCTTGGATTTTCTGTCAAGTCGGTACATAGAATTATACTTTCGATCGAGAGCGATGGACTGGACCCTGGAGCTGGACGGTAGTTAACAGATGCTGAGAATGGCGGAAGGCAATCTGCTGCCGGAGCATGGCGGATGTTTGCGTGGAAGTTAAAATCTTCTGGATTATTAGGCCGCGGCATATTTCTACTAAAATGATCAACGTTTCGACCCCTCCGCTGGAATCTTCCTCAGGATCTTATGGTGTCCACTACTGCTAGAGTGTTCTAAGATCCTGAGGAAGATCCTAGCAGAGGGGTCGAAACGTCGATCATTTTAGTAGAAATATGACGCGGACTAATAACCCAGAAGATTTTAACTTCAGTGACAACGGCCGCGATAGCCTGCAGAATTAGAAAAGAAACTAATTCGTTTGGGAGTATTCGCTACCACTCGTGCACTACACGAAATACCTATTCAGCACCGTTCTTTGTGCGTGGTAAACTCTCTGTAAGACGCTTTTTATGCTGATTAACCATTTGATTGATCTGTAGCAACACCGATTATCAATATTTTAACAATACTGCTCTCAAGAAAAACTGATTACCTCTATCCATCGTATGAGATGCGTTGTAGTGGCAGTGCAGCTGTCAGTCATCCATTAGGAACGCAGTTGGAACCACCTTCCATTGTAGCACGAGAGCTGTCTTTCATTATTCTATTTTTCAAGCACGAGAGTTGTTAACTTCTTTTAATCGCGAGCGAGGAAACGTTTTCAAGCAGCCTTTAGCAGTTCACTTTTATAAAACATCTCCGGGTAAATTTACATAAAACTACTTAAAAATAAAGTAGTACTGCAATCTCTGAAAGTACTTAAGTGTACATTAATTCCATGGTATACAGGGTAAACTACAAATCTACCGACAAACTTCAGAGGGTTTTCGGGGATACCTTCCCAATTTTTGACATAAGGGATCTACTGTCTCTATAGGATCGGTGCAGAGTAATGATGTAATTACGATTTATTCGGTTTGTTATGCGGTTACCCTAGTTTCTGCAAAAAATATCTTCACCGGAGAGCAGAAGCATGTAAAATACACTACTGGCCATTAAAATTGCTACACCACGAAGATGACGTGCTGCAGACGCGAAATTTAACCGACACGAAGAAGATGCTGTGATATGCAAATGATTAGCTTTTTAGAGCTGTCACACAAGGTTGGCGCCGGTGGCGACACCTACAACGTGCTGACATGAGCAAAGTTTCCAACCGATTTCTCATGCACAAACAGCAGTTGACCGACGTTGCCTGGCGAAACGTTCTTGTGATGCCTCGTGTAAGGAGGAGAAATGCTTACCGTCACGTTTCCGACTTTGATAAAGGTCGGATTGTAGCCTATCGGGATTGCAGTTTATCGTATAGCGACATTGCTGCTCGCGTTGGTCGAGATCCAATGACTGTTAGCAGAATATGGAATCGGTGGGTTCATGAGGGTAACACGGAACGCCGTGCTGGATCCCAACGGCCTCGTATCACTAGCAGTCGAGATGACAGGCATCTTATACGCTTTGCTATAACGGATCGTGCAGCCACGTCTCGTTCCCTGAGTCAACAGATGGGGACGTTTGTAGGCAACAACCTTCTGCACGAACAGTTCGACGACGTTTGCAGCAGCATGGACTATCAGCTCGGAGACCGTGGCTGCGGTTACCCTTGCCGCTGCATCACAGACAGCAGCGCC
Source organism: Schistocerca serialis cubense (assembly GCF_023864345.2). Lineage (NCBI taxonomy): Eukaryota > Metazoa > Arthropoda > Insecta > Orthoptera > Acrididae > Schistocerca > Schistocerca serialis. The sequence continues at coordinate 1,137,020,942 of NC_064639.1, forward strand.
TGCGATGGTGTACTCAACGACGAACCTGGGTGCACGAATGACAAAACGTCATTTTTTCGCATGAATCTAGGTTCTGTTAACAACATCATGATGGTCACATCCGTGTTTGGCGACATCACGGTGAACACACATTGGAACCGTATATTCGTCATCGCCATACTTGCGTATCACCCGGTGTGATGGTATGGCGTGCTATTGGTTACACGTCTCGGTCACCTCTTGTTCGCACTGACAGCACTTTGAACAGTGGACGTTACATTTCAGATGTGTTACGACCCGTGGCTCTACCCTTCTTTCGATCCCTGCGAAACCCTACATTTCAGCAGGATAATGCACGACCGCATGTTGCAGGTCCTGTACGGGCCTTTCTGGATACAGAAAATGTTCGACTACTGCCCTGGCCAGCACATTCTCCAGATCTCTCACCAGTTGAAAACGTCTGGTCAATGGTGGCCGAGCAACTGGCTCGTCGCAATCTATTCTTGATGAACGATGGTGTCGTGTTGAAGCTGCATGGGCAGCTGTACCTGTACACGCCATCCAAGCTCTGTTTGACTCAATGCCCAGGCGTATCAAGACCATTATTACGCACAGAGGTGGTTGTTCTGAGTACTGATTTCTCAGGATCTATGCACTCAAATTGCGTGAAAATGTGATCACATGTCAATTCTAGTATAATATATTTTTCCAATGAATACTCGTTTATCATCTGCATTTCTTCTTGGTGTAGCAGTTTTAATGGCCAGTAGTGCACAATGACCAAAACGTGCGATACGCCATGTACAACAACCTCTGTCCGCCAAAGTGCTGTGATGTAATTGCCGTCGCCTCGGGGACTGGTCATCAAAGCGTTGTTTCACTGCATTCGGAAAATCCATACACGACGAACTCTTTCTTCATCAGTAAACCTTTCCATAGTATGGCTGTGAACGCTGTAAGTTGGGTTGCCTAACTTAAGGTGTATGAAATTCACTGAAAATAGCGCGCCAAGAGGGGAGCATCGTATCGAAATGAAGTATTTTAGACATAATGATACAGATGAGAGATTCAATTGATCCCAGAATCAAGACAAGTAAACACAGTGTGTACAAGTAGACACATACAGTAAAACATCAATAATGCTTTGGTCCACCTTTTGCTCCAATACATTTCGCAACACGTTGCGGCATGGAGTTGATGAGACGTTTGATATTGTCTCAAGGCAGAAAGGCACACAAATCTTGAACAGCCACCTCCAAATGATGTAGAGCGACACACCTGTCTCTGGCGTTTCAGTTGACCCCAAAAATGCTCTATTGAAGGACAAGTCCTGGGAATAGGCCGGGCATGGAAGAGTCGGAACATGTCGTAGGAAGTTTTGAGCAACTCGAGCGCCTAGAACCGCTCGGTCACGACGGCCGGCCAACTGGTCATAAGTTGGCACGAAATCCCTCACCAGGTTGTCCATCAAATGTCTCAGTCAATGCCCGGACGAGCAAATGCTTGCATAAGAGCCATAGATGGAGCAAAGCGTTATTGATTTGCTCTATTTGTGGAAATCTTTCTCTTGAATGAATCATCCAGTGTTTCTAAAATTGTAATCATTTGTTTGTCTGTACATGGACATCACATCTACCAATTTTCGTGACATTCGGATAATTCCTTCGTGATACGGCTTTTTCTTTTTTTTTTTTTTTTTCAGTGCCTTTCATGGACCTTAAGAAGGGCAACCCAACTTACATTATCTAGACGTGGGGCAGGTGACGTAAGTTGATGTGTTTATCTTGAGGTGTATGAAACATTTTCGATGACAAGTCTTATTTTGCCCACTCTCCAAAGTGCGCTCTTTTATCCTTTTGCTTTTATTTGGTTGTTATTATTAGAGAAACGTTTATGGGTGTCAGACAGCAGTGTTAATTACGTACAGACAAACCAAACGCAGGCGGAGTCCAATTTCCATCTTCACCTGTATACAAACGTAGCAGGACTCTTCGGACGGTACCAGACCGACCAAATGGCAATGTGCTCCAGTCGTACATTTTCAGAGCCAAAAATTGTCATTTTCTTATACACGTAATGCAGGTCAGCTTCAGTCAACTACAAGTCATCTCCAAGAGTGTCTAGCCAAGATAAAAGACTTTGATGATATTGGTTCCACATTCACTCAGTAATTACAAAGCATTAGTCCTAATAATTCTAACAGTTGTTTTCATTGGCGTCATGAGCCTATAGCACGCGACACGCAGACTGTCGACAATGATTACCTTCCGCAATCTACGGAACGCGGGACCTGCAATGTTCCCGGAGCATGCAACATCCGCCGAATCCGGCGGGAAGCTAATTACGCTCGATCGCCGCGAATTGCCACAATTAACAAATTGCCGATATAAATGAAGTGGTCTCGGAAAGAAGCGGCGTGCGGTTAATTAGAGGCGGCGCGGCACTCGTTTAGCGGGGAACCGACGCGCCGCGGGCTGGTAGAGTCGGGTAGAGCGCGGTCGGGTCGCGCCGGGTAGTCCAGTCTACGGAACCCTGGCGCCCGGCCAGCCGCCGGCTGCCAATTAAAACTTGCCGCTCTCGCCGGCGCTGTAGCGCCGTAATGAGTACAGGCCCGGCGAGGGCCACTCGCAAAGTGCTCCGCAAGGAACTGCCCAGAATAGCCTCTGTTCTGTTTATACCGCGGCCTTGCCCGTTTTCTGCAAGATCTCCGCGCGGGATTAGAATCCTCCCCGGTGGCGGCTCTGCGTGAATGGATGCGTGGGGTGGGGGACGCGCGCTGACAATCCTTTCTCCTCCTCCTCCTCTAGAGAATGGGGGTCCCCTCCCCGTATACAACGTTTCTCTGCCCCCTCTACCGCCTGTCTTTGTTTACCCTACTTTGTGTTCCTCATTCCTTTCTACGTGAAACATCGGAAGTTGGCGAGTGCACTGTGTGGGTACTGCCATCTCCTGAAGTTGTTGTTGTAATGAATTTCTGATGTCTTTTGATGAGCCTCTTTTCACGAAGTACACCACTTGACAATTGTTACAGAGCAACGAGATTTTTTGCAGCGATGTATCTGCGTTACGTTAGAGGGAGAGGATACCAGTAATGGATCTGTTTTCAGCGGTTCATGCAACAGCGCTACTGGAGTTGCGCTTATCAGGCAAAATGAACTGCAGTCATTCTCGGAGTCCACGGAAGACTGACGAAGACGGAAGCAATCGCTCGAAGTGGGATAAGGCAGCGCACAGCCAACACTCCTATTGGACGACGCGTCATATGAGATCCAGTGAAGGCAATAGGTCATCTTGAACGCGAGGGAGAATGCTAGGGGCTCAAAACGTCACCATCGATTAAGACACACCAGCACGTTTGTGCACAATCTGGTGTTAAGGGAATGCACATTGCAAGATTTTCAACACCAGCGCTCTAAACTGTGGGAAAATAAATAAATAAATAGAAATAGGGTATAGCAATAAAGCTTTGGGTAAGCCCTCTCCGATCGCTTAGCAGCTCTGTTCCCATGTCCACGAAGGTGAGAACAGCATAGCCTCTGGACAATGCACTCTCGCATTAGGAGCGCGGCAGCCGAGAAAAACCAGCGCCTTAACTGACAACCGAAAATGAAAGGCTTGGAGATATTTTGGTTCATCACCTCGTGTTTTTGAGAAAACCATTCCTAAAGTTCCTGGCGCTCAGTCGACTCAAAATTGATGGGATCTACGGATAACCGAAAATTGAGCAATTTGTAATCATCATACATGGTACCCGAAAACGCATATTTTTCTAGAAATCGACGAACGGAACTTTTACGATTGTCGGTGTTCGACGAAATCGGCGCTGGCATAGCGACCAAGACATCTGCCAGCGGAGCAGAGAAAATTTTAAGGCTTATTGTATGAAAACAGCTCCGAACAAGAGTGCTGGGAATTTGTCACGAAGAACCACTGACTGCCCACCGCGCGCCAGGAGCGTGGTACGCATTAAAATTAATTTCCATCAAAGAAATATTTTTACACAGAATGACAAAAGTTACGTGGTAGCGATATAGACATATACAGGTGGCGGTATGATTGCGTACACAACATATAAAAGGGCAGTGCGTTGGCGGAGCTGTCATTTGCGTACTATGGCGATTCATGTGACAAGCTGTCCGATGTGATTATGGCCTCACGAAGAGAACTAACAGACTTTGAACACGTAATGGTAATTGAAGCTAGACGCGTGGGACATTTCATTTTGAGCCGGCCGCGGTGGCCGAGCGGTTCTAGGCGCTTCAGTCTGGAACCGCACTGCTGCTACTGTAGCAGGTTCGAATCCTGCCACGGGCATGGATGTGTGTGATGTCCTTAGGTTAGTTAGATTTAAGTAGTTCTAAGTTCTAGGGGACTGATGACCTCAGCAGTTAAGTCCCATAGTGCTCCTGCGACCGTAGCAGACTGAAGCGCCTAGAACCGCACGGCCACAAAGAGGTCACAGTTCGTTGTAATTGACGGAAGGTCATCGAGTAAAACAGAAGTGATTTCTGGCGTTCCCCAAGGTAGTGTTATAGGCCCTTTGCTGTTCCTTATCTATATAAACGATTTTGCAGACAATCTGAGCAGCCGTCTTAGGTTGTTGTGCAGATGACGCTGACGTTTATCGACTAATGAACTCATCAGAAGATAAAAACAAATTGCAAAACGATTTAGAAAAGATATGTGCATGGTGCGAAAATTGGTGAATGACCCTAAATAACGAAAACTGTGAGGTCATCGACATGAGTGCTAAAAGGAATCCGTGAAACACCGGTTACCCGATACATCAGTCCAATCTCAACTAAATACCTAGGAAGTGCAATTACGAACAAGTTAAATTGGAAGGAACATGTAGAAAATGTTGTAGGGAAGGCTAACCAAAGACTTGGTTTTATTGTCAGGACACTTAGCAAATGTAACAAGTCTACTAAGGAGACTGCCTACACTATGCTTGTCCGTCCTCTTTTAGAATACTGCTGCGCGGTGTGGGATCCTTAGCAGATAGGAGTGACGGAGTACATCGAAAAAGTTCAAAGAAAGGCAGCACGTTTTGTATTATCGCGAAATATGAGAGTGTCACAGAAATGATACAGCATTTGGGCTGGAAATCATTAAAAGAAAGGCGTTTTTCGTTGCGACGGCATCTTCTCACGAAATTCCAATCACCAATTTCTCCTCCGAATGATATTTTGTTGACACCGACCTACATAGGTAGAAACGATCACCAAGATAAAATAAGGGAAATCAGAGCTCGCACGGAAAGATATAGATGTTCATTCTTTTCGCGCGCTATACGAGATTGGAATAATAGATAATTGTGAAGGCGGTTCGATGAACCCTCTGCCAGGCACCTGAACGTGATTTGCAGGCTATCCATATAGATGTAGATGTAAACAGGCAATGTGCAAGCTGGTGGTGGCTCCATAATGATGTGGGCTGCGTTTACGTGGACTGCACTGGCTCTTCTGGTCCAACAGAACCGATCATCGACTGGAAATAGTAATGTTCGGTTACTTGGAGACCATTTGCATTCATTCATCGACTTCATGTTCCGAAACAAAGACGGAATTTTTATGGATGACAATGCGCCATGTCACCGGACGACAATTGTTAGCGATTGGTTTGAAGAACATTCTGGACAATTCGAGCGAATGATTTGGCCTCCCATATCGCCCGACATGAATTCCATCGAACACAAAATCTTGCACTGGTAACACTTTCGCAGCCGTGGACGGCTAGTGAGGCAGCGTGGCTCAATATTTACGCAGGGGGCTTCCAACGACTTGTTCAGTCCATATAACGTCGAGTTGCAGCACCAAGACGGGCAAAATGAGGTACCCCTCGAGTTTTTTCACCTTAGTATAGTTGTACCCCAAGTCAGTTTCCCACCGAATCTTCGGAAACAACATTGTAGTTGCACGAAGCCTGTTTTCATTAGATGTCCTTGATAACACGAGTAAATTTGCCTCGAATGTCTGTACGACAAGTACGACCTATCCGGTTTTTCGAAGGAAGGTGAGGACACGTAACAGAGTGAACAAAAGAGTCGTCGTAAAGCGACCAGGATTAATGTTTTATTCTTTACTAATCCAAGTCATTTGAGAAATTTATTTTCATATCTTCTTATCTCCTTTACTTATTTACTTATTTTTTAACTCTTCCTGTGTAGTCTTAATGCATCTTCGCGTAATTCAACTGAGGTACAGGTTGCAAATGTAATGTACGTCCATTTCCACGTTTTCATTAACAGTGTACATATACGTAGGTCAACTAAAGTATGGGATACAAATATTATACACGTAGCTCCTTCTGCCATAGGTAGTACTACTATCTACGTAAGAACAGATTATTAGTGGTAGCGGAAATGAAAGAAACAACACATCTCGTGCTTTTCCACAGAAATAATATGATACAAACACGCGATATCCTTAACGTGAAAATACTACTTGCGTTGATGTATATCAACTATATTTTTCGTCTCTAGTATTCCTTCGTTTCTGAACAGTCTTGTCAGCTCTTTCGTCTGTGTAATAAATGCTCTCTGGCCAATTCTGACGTCATTGGTCAAAGCCGACGGGTTGTATCCCCTGCTTCACTAGACCCGAGATCTTGAGATGGATCCCTATCACCAGACAACCCTAGCAAGCGGTTGGTATACTGTAATTTTTTTGTCAGTTCGTTGAAGAGTTCAAGGTCACCTACAATAATATTTGCACTTCTCCATTGCCGATGCGCTCTCTTGCTTGGATTAGGACAGGTGCTACGGTAAAAGTGCAGTGAAGAAACAGGTAGTAGGAAGACCGCAGGAAGCAGCTGGAAACCGTAGTGCGAAGAGGTCGCGAAATGATGATTGTGCTGGATTGGAGACAAAAATCCGGTGCGGAGTCCCATAAGTGAGTAGCTGGTGGCACAGCTTACCTGGCCACTCCGAATAAAATATTAGTACCCCTCGAAGAGACATCGCGCTGATATCTTGTGACATTGCCTCCGGTCTTGGTGATAGTCTCAATTCCACGAAAAAGAGCGTCTACAGGTACACCATACCCAGCTGAAACCACTCATTGAGGATTCCATAGAACTAGCAGATTGCGGAGATGTCAGCTGCCATTTTTCATCTGGAGTTACAAATACCCAAGCATTTCCGCAAGGACTGACATCGGGTGATTTAGTAGGCCAGTCAATGAGCGCTAGTGTCCACCTATGTCAAAACAGGAACATATGACTGTGAACCTGTCTGTTGTCATTTTCGGCCGGCCGTGGTGGTCGAGCGGTTCTAAGCGCTACAGTCTGGAACCGCGCGACCGCTACGGTCGCAGGTTCGAATCCTGCCTCGGGTATGGATATGTGTGATGTCCTTAGGTTAGTTAGGTTTAAGTAGTTCTAAGTTCTAGGGTACTGATGACCTTAGAAGTTAAGTCCCATAGTGCTCAGAGCCGTTTGAACCATTTTTGTTGTCATTTTCGAATACAGGGCACAACAAAGCCAATTCACCGTGAAGATGTAGCGGGATGTGTAGCACTGGATCACCGAGAACGTTGAAGTAAACATACTAGTTCATGTTCACGGTAACTTGAATGAGAAGGCCCAAGTTAAGGTAAAAAAAAAGAAAGACGTAACAGAACCATGACAGGCCTGAATCACACCCTCCTCGCACTCCGGCTTAAATGCCTCATTGGACTGTCGGTGCACTCGACACCGTGACAAAATCGTGACCCGTCGGGCCACACTGCATTCAGCAACTGTCCAGTTTCTGCGTTGTTTGGCCCAGTGAAGACGTTATGTGTCGCTGCAAGCAATGGCTCTTTTAGGTACTCGACTCCAAATGTCCACTGCATGCAGTTTCCTTTCGCAACGTTTACTCGGGAAATGGTTGAGATGGACCTGCAATTTCAACTGGATTTGAAACCGATAGTCATTAACAAGGCGTGACACTCGTCTCTCGTCCCCGTCGGTTTTAACGACTGTTCTTACGCCCTTTTACGTTGCTGAGAGTAGTACATCATACATTGTAATCAGATTGGACAGTCCGCTTTGATACACCAACAAATCAGATAACTTCATCGACGGAGTGAGCTACTCTCTGGATTTGGCCACGTCTCCATGCTACCCATTTTACCGTGTGCATTCCATACAACCGACTGGCACATACACAGCACTTCACCGCCATGAGTGGTGGAGAGTCATATGACCGCCTCATACCAGTTCTACTGCATATACGACGTTCCAAGGGGACCAGGTCCTAGGTTGGTTGCAGGTGGGGAACCACATGACACCTCTCCCTTCCGGCATGCCTACTTGCCGGCGGCCAGGACTCTCTCACCTGTTCTCTCTGTACAGGTACATATTTAGAGCGCTCAACAAATGTGGGTGAGTGGCACTTACAGTATTGCCGAACTGGTATGTCTTAGATGAACCTTCTCCTACTTATTCACGGATGTGTCAATGTCGCACCCCTCCGTAATCATGCCACAGGAGGGGCCAAAACCAGGAGGGCTGGAAAAGCGTAACCACCCTTTGCTGCTTCGGATCACGCTCAAATTTCGTCGAATGGTTTTGAACATTTCCTTGTGGTTCCACACTGTCTAACAGAGCAAAATTTGCAATCGCACTGCACTCCAAGGAGGTGCCCTCACGTGCAGTGAGGTTACCAGTCCACGATGTCCTTAGAGAAGGATTAAAGAGTCTGTGGAGTGTCAGCAGTGTCAAAGACTGTCAAGACCGTCGTCTTGGTGCTCAAAGTACTGCGAACCGTCGTTTTCGACCGCAAAATGTGTGGGAATCACTGTCTCAATGGAAGGGGTGGTTTAGTTGACGCCCTTTATGTCACCCCTGAGGCCTTTTTGTGTAGATTCTGAGCGGCTGTGTGTCTGAAACATTTTCCTCGGCCACTGTGAGAAAACCGCATGTTTTCAACACTGGGCGTGGCGGTTCTAACCTCCGTCGCAGTGGCGTCAAAAGTAGTGGTAAAATGTGGGCAAGAGGGGGTGCGACGACCTTCTCACGTGTGACGCGTCCACGATGGCCTTGGGCGGAATTGTGGTGAAATTTGGTGCCAGTCTGACGTCTTTAACCCACCCTGTACCTCACAGGCATTTCTGAAATGTCACCCTTTTTCGCGTGTGCTGACATCCTGCTGCTTGATGTATCCCCGAGCCCGAGGGTGACGTCACAGGGAACCACGGTTTTTCATCATTACAGAGAAAGGTTGTAGACACCTTTGAGCGAAATTTCAAACTTAAAGATCGCAACGGGAAATAATTACGGGGTTTCGAAAAAGTCTATTTTTCGTATCATTCTTCTGAGCCTTCTTCAGCAGAAGACTAGCAGCCACAAATTAGGAACACTACGAGGACTATTCAGAAAGTAGGGAACGTTTTGGCATTAAAAAAACTGAGTACAAGAAATACATTTTATTATATACATCTGAAAGAGCGACTGACATACTACTTTTCCTCACAGTCACCAAACACACTGAGGTACTTATCATAGTGGTGGACAAGCTTTGAAAGACCTTCGTCGTAAAATTCTGCCGCCTGAGACTTCAACCAGTGAGTCACGCCCGCCTGGAGTTCCGCGTCGTCATCAAAGCCCATTGCAAGCCAGTTCTGCATCTTGGGAAACAAGTGGAAGTTGCTTGACTGAAGATCGTTGCTGTAGGGAGGATCAGAGAGACTTTCCCATTTGAATGAATTAAGGAGTTCTTTAGTGCGGTTTGCTGTGTGAGGTCGGTCATTGTCGTGCAAAAACAAAATTTTGGACGTCAGCTTTCCTCGGCGTTTGTTTTGAACTGCTCATCTTAGGCTGTGCAAAGTTTGACAGTACCGGGTAGAATTTATGGTTGCTCCACGTTCGAGAACATCAATTAGAAGCACACCTTACCTATCCCAAAACACTGGCGCCAACAGCTTCCTGGCTAACAAGGTTTGCAAATATTTTCTTAGTTTTTGGGGGGGCGCTGTGTGAACCCAATCCATGGACTGTAATTTTGTCCCGCAATTGACTTGTTTCACCCAAGTCTCGTCACCGGTTACTATTCGATCCAGTAACGAATCACCATGTGTATGGTAGGCCTCCCGAAATGTCAACGTTGTCCCCATTCGCTGTTCTTTATGGTGCCCTGTAAGCATTTTGGGCACCCATCGTGCACAAAATTTGTGGTAGCCTAGCTTCTGAGTGACAATTTCAAACAACAAAGTTCGTGAAACGTGTGGGAAAGAAAGCGAAAGCTCCGTTATTGTGAAACGACGGTTTTCACGAATCGTTTCGTCAATTTTAGCGACAAGATCGTCAGTCACAATGCTCGGGCGTCCACTCTTCTCTTCGTCATGAAAGTTGGTTCGGCCCTTTTTCGACCTAATGCACCATTGCCGGACGGAACATTCACTCATTACGTTGCTTCGCACAGTTCACGATAAATTTTTATAGGTTTTAGGTTTTTTTCCAACAAAAACCGTATGACAGACCGCACCTCACAACTGGCGGAATATTCGATTGCAGCGCAAATTTTAAATTCGAATATCGAGAAAAACCAGACGCGCAGAGACCTTCCCCTGTCACGGATGGATACCGACTGAGCTGCCGAGCATGCACATACCAAAATACAGGGTATTACAAAAAGGTACGGCCAAACTTTCAGGAAACATTACTCACACACAAAGAAAGAAAATATGTTATGTGGACATGTGTCCGGAAACGCTTACTTTCCATGTTAGAGCTCATTTTATTACTTCTCTTCAAATCACATTAATCAGGGAATGGAAACACACAGCAACAAAACGTACCAGCGTGGCTTCAAACACTTTGTTACAGGAAATGTTCAAAATGTCCTCCGTTAGCGAGGATACATGCATCCACCGTCCGTCGCATGGAATCCCTGATGCGCTGATGCAGCCCTGGGGAATGGCGTATTGTATCACAGCCGTCCACAATACGAGCACGAAGAGTCTCTACATTTGGTACCGGGGTTGCGTAGACAAGAGCTTTCAAATGCCCCCATAAATGAAACTCAAGAGGGTTGAGGTCAGGAGAGCGTGGAGGCCATGGAATTGGTCCGCCTCTACCAATCCATCGGTCACCGAATCTATTGTTGAGAAGCGTACGAACACTTCGACTGAAATGTGCAGGAGCTCCATCGCGCATGAACCACATGTTGTGTCGTACTTGTAAAGGCACATCTTGTAGCAGCACAGGTAGAGTATCCCGTATGAAGTCATGATAACGTGCTCCATTGAACGTAGGTGGACGAAACTAAAATGAGCTCTAACAGAGAAATTAAGCGTTTCCGGACACATGTCCACATAATATCTTTTCTTTATTTGTGTGTGAGGAATGTTTCCTGAAAGTTCGGCCGTACCTTTTTGTAACACCCTGTATACGCTATCGGCGCGCGTCTACCGGCGTCAGAAGGAAACGTTCCCTACTTTCTGAATAGCCCTCGAATCACCACCAACAGGAATTCAACCTTTTAACCGTAATTGTGTTGCACAGTGTAGTTTCCCATGTGTACGCAGCTCATTAAATAGCGAAGTACACTGCTGAAGACGAACCTTAACGGTTTATTTTATTGTCATATGGTAGCCCTTAGCAGGAAGGCCTCTCCGTTTGAGACGTACATAAGGAATATTCATCGCATTTAAACTTACCGGTCGATGGAATACGATTACGAAGCAAGGGAGGGCGAAATGGCTGAAGAAGTGAGTTAGGGACTAGTTGTGTAGACTGCATTGCCGTTCATTCAATCAGAAGTACAAATAAGCCGCCGGTGTTAATTGGATAACAAGCAGCGGCCGCGTCAGTAGTCACCGGCGCGCCACAAAGCATTGATTCTGCACGAGGTCGCCACGAAGACCTGCGATGAATATGCATTTATGGTAACCAGAGGCGAACGGGCGGGGCACCCGACGCTGCACTGCGCCGCGGCCAAATCCAGTCAACAACTCGGCGGATTTAATTTGAGGAGCCACAAACACAATAAGGGCGGGGCGGCGCAGCGCGTCGTCGACGGCAGCGTCATCGGCGCTCGCCGGCGACCGCGAATCTTTCTGAGAGCCCTCCGCCGCCTTTTAAGATACTCGAGTGTCTGAGGGGGCAAAAGGAATGAGATTGCCTCTTGTGTGCCACTCCTCAGTAACTCTACGGGCCTCCTCCCGTCTTCAAATGAACTCGCTTTGCTAGGGCCTTCTCGAAAGTGAGCGGACGTGCTGCTCCGTCCGGCCTTCCGGAACATCGGTTTCCGTTCCTCCGCAGCCGTTCATATTTCTGCTTTTCTTGCCTATGCCGGCGCCACTGTCATCACAGTCTCAGCTGAGTACTCTGCTACATGTGAACATGACCGCGTACACTGAAACACACACACACACACACACACACACACACACACACACACACAACACACTAACATATCCACTCATACGAGTGGATTACGAACGAAAAAAATGGCTGACATCGAAATAAGTGTCCAAGGAATAGAAAAGCAACTGGAATCACTCAACAGAGGAAGGTCCAGTGGACCTGACGGGATACCAATTCGATTCTACACAGAGTACCCGAAAGAACTTGCCCCTCTTCTAACAGCCCTGTACCGCAAGTCTCCAGAGGAACGGAAGGTTCCAAATGATTGGAAAAGAGCACAGGTAGTCCCAGTTTTCAAGAAGGGTCGTCGAGCAGATGCGCAAAACTATAGGCCTATATCTCTGACATCGAGCTGGCCGCGGTGGTCTCGCGGTTCTAGGCGCTCAGTCCGGAACCGCGCGACTGCTACGGTCGCAGGTTCGAATCCTGCCTCGGGCATGAATGTGTGTGATGTCCTTAGGTTAGTTAGGTTTAAGTAGTTCTAAGTTCTAGGGGACTGATGACCACAGATGTTAAGTCCCATAGTGCTCAGAGCCATTTGAACCATTTTTTTCTGACATCGATCTGTTGCAGAATTTTAGAACTTGTTTTTTGCTCGCGTATCATGTCATTTCTGGAAACCCAGAATCTACTCTGTAGGAATCAACATGGATTCCGGAAACAGCGATCGTGTGAGACTCATCTCGCTTTATTTGTTCGTGAGACCCAGAAAATATTAGATACAGGCTCCCAGGTAGATGCCATTTTCCTTGACTTCCGGAAGGTGTACGATACAGTTCCACACTGTCGCCTGATAAACAAAGTAAGAGCCTACGGAATATCAGACCAGCTGTGTGGCTGGATTGTAGAGTATTTAGCAGACAGAACACAGCATGATGTTCTCAATGGACAGACGCCTACAGACGTTAAAGTAACCTCTGACGTGCCACAGGGGAGTGTTATGGGACCACTGCTTTTCACAATATGTATAAATGACCTAGTAGATAGTGTCGGAAGTTCCATGCGGCTTTTCGCAGAAGATGCTGTAGTATACAGAAAATTGCAGCGAAATGCAGGAAGATCTGAAGCGGATAGGCACTTGGTGCAGGGAGTAGCAACTGACCCTTAACATAGACAAATGTAATGTATTGCGAACACATAGAAAGAAGGATCCTTTATCGTGTGATTATATGATAGCGGAACAAACTCTGGTAGCAGTTACTTCTGTAAAATATCTGGGAGTATGCATACGGAACGATTTGAAGTGGAATGATCATATAAAATTAATTGTTGGTAAGGCGGGTGACAGGTTGAGATTCATTGGGAGAGTCCTTAGAAAATGTAGTCCATCAACAAAGGAGGTGGCTTTCAAAACACTCGTTCGACCTATACTTGAGTATTGCTCGTCAGTGTGGGATCCGTACCAGGTCTGGTTGACAGAGGGGATAGAGAAGATCCAAAGAAGAGCGGCGCGTTTCGTCACAGGGTTATTTGGTAAGCGTGATGGCGTTACGGAGATGTTAAGCAAACTCAAGTGGCAGACTCTGCAAGAGAGGCGCTCTGCATCGCGGTGTAGCTTGGTGTCCAGGTTTCGAGAGGGTGCGTTTCTGGATGAGGTATCGAATATATTGCTTCTCCCTACGTATACCTCCCGAGGAGATCACGAATGTAAAATTAAAGAAATTCGAGCGCGCACGGAGGCTTTCCGGCAGTCGTTCTTCCCGCGAACCATACCCGAGTGGAACAGGAAAGGGAGGTAATGACAGTGGCAACTAAAGTGCCCTCCGCCACACAACATAGGGTGGCTTGCTGAGTATAAATGTAGATGTAGATGTAGATAAATGGCCAGATGAACACAGAAATGATATATTTGAATATCTTTCCCTAGAACTTCACAAACCTACCTTCTTGTCAAAGTAGGATGATGTTTCCAAGAAAGTAAGCCCACGGGTTTAGTTAGTTACCAGCGGACACGGGTTTAGTTAATTACCAGCTGACAAACCCGGCATTCAAAAAATGGTTCAAATGGCTCTGAGCACTATGGGACTTAACATCTCAGGTCATCAGTCCCCTAGAACTTAGAACTACTTAAACCTAACTAACCTAAGGACATCACACACATCCATGCCCGAGGCAGGATTCGAACTTGGGACCGTAGCGGTCGCGCGGCTCCAGACTGAAGCGCCTAGAACCGCTCGGCCACCAGCGGGCGGCAAACCCCGGATTGCCCGGGTTTTGATTTTGGCAGTTTTCTATTAGAAACGGAAACAAAAAACGAACTGTGTTTGTTGTGTACGGGAAAGTAAGATCCGATCGGCCGCAAAATGGAAACCACTGTGAAAATCAAAAAATGTTTCATTTGAAAGAGTTAGCTACACCTTCCAGCCACTTCTCTACATATTCCCCGCTCTGAAAAAGAAGTAAGATTGGGTTTAACGTCCCGTCAATATCGAGGTCATTAGAGACGGAGCACAAACTCTGATTGTGTCAAGAATGAGGTAGGCAGTCTGCCTTGCACTTCCGAAGGATCCATCCCGGCATTTACCTGGAGCTATTTAGGGAAATCACGGAAAACCTAAATCTTGACGGCCGTACGCGGGTTTGAACCGCCGTCCTCCTGAAAGCCAGTCCAGTGTGCTAACCACTGCACCACCTAGATCTGTCGTCGCTCCGACTTAACACATTTGTCGCAGCGTTGTACCAGGTTTCCAGTACCCTGGTCGTAGAAGGCCGCCGCCTGTGCTTTCCGCCAATCCTCTAGGCTGCTCTACAGCTCGTTGTGTGTGCGAGAATGCTGTCAGACAGCGGTTCATATGAACAGAGTTGAAACCCAAAGAGTCAACTGCGGGCTGTATTGGTGTAGATAAAACACTTCCATCGAAAATAGTGAAGGAGAATCTTCATTGCTCCTGCAGAGTGCGGCGGAGAATTATCATGAAGAATGAAATGCATGACAATTATGCTACATGTATGTGGGCTGAAAGACATCAAGCGAAATCTGTCTTAATGCCCTCATACTTAGCGAGAGACACTATCTGGCGATCATTACGTGCTCACTGTGCGCTCAGAACTAAAAAGAGGGGACGACAGGCATACTGGAGGCATTGCCCAACACATCTGTGCAAAGGTTCCTAGGGTTCTAACTGTGGTTTCCATTTCGCGCCCCATCAGATCTTACTTAGCCTCGTAATACCTAAAACATTTCATTTCCGAATATTTGTGAAAATACCTTTGAAATTATGAAACGGTCGTACAAAGAAGTATGCATCATTTACACATAAATAAATACAGCTGCTTCGCGTGTCTGCAGCAAGATTTTGTAAACGTCTCTATGGCAACGCTTCTTCACAGCGCTGTAGACGGCTATTGTTCGCCTACAGCCGTTTATGCTTCGCACTGGAAAGCTCTCAAAAGCGCTGCCAGGTGTCAAAAATTCCTCAAGCTGACTCGATTGCAGGAATGTATAGTAGCCTAAAGAATGATTGGATTAAAACGTAATGCATGACGAGGCATTTTTTCACGCATCTCTGGGTTTATGACGTTATATCTCATGAAGAATGTCCCGTACCGTGATATAATTTCGTACATGCATTTAGCAGCGTATGTGGATACTGTATGCGATATTTGTTGCGAATAGACTTAATAGCACATAAGTAATAAATTTAAACGTCATGCATGATGCGGGAGGTTTTGTGCATCTCATTGTTTATGACGTCATATCTCCTCAACTATGATCGGACGCACAAACGCACACACACACACACACACACACACACACACATACACACACACACACACACACACACATATATATATATATATATATATATATATATATATATATATATATATATATGCTTTGTTGCGCTGAAATCGGTAACAAATAAGTCAAGATTTTTTAATACATCTGAAGGATTCATTCTCATCGATAGAATCCACGTATATATATATATATATATATATATATATATATATATATATATATATATATACGAGGCCTGTTCAGAAAGTAAGCTCCGATTGATTGCCAAATTGAAACCACAGTGAACATCAGAAATGTTTTACTTCTAACAATTAGCTACACCTTTCAGCTACTGCTCTACGTAGTCGCCGTTCTGACTTAGACTTTTGTCATAGCGTTGTACCAACTTTTCAATAGCCTCATCATAGAAGGCAGCCGCCAGTGCTTTCCGCCAATTCTCCACGCTGGCCTACACCTCGTTGTCTGTGTCAAAATGTTGTCTTCAAAGACAGCGGTTCATGTGACCAGAGATGAAACTCAGGGGGAGACAATTGCGGACTGTATTGTGGGTAATCTAACATTTCCATTTGAAAACGATGCAGGAGCATCTTCATTGCCCCTGCAGAATGCGGCTGAGAATTGTCTTGAAGAAGAAACAGCACGACTGTTATGTAATGTTAGCTGCATAGCTTCAGGCGAAATTTCTCACCAGGCCCTCGTACTTGGCGGCAGACACTATTTTCTAGACAGCTTTACGCACTCACTGCGACCTCAGAAATGCGAAGAGCGACGTGATGCTAACTGGGGTTATACTAGAGACACTACCCAACACATTTGTGCAAAGCTTTATCGGATTTTCATAGTCGTTTCCATTTCGCGACCGATCGGAGCTTACTTTCTGAACGCCCCTCGTATATATATGCGTGGATTCTGTCGATGAGAATGAATCCTTCAGATGTATTTAACAATCTTGCCTTATTTGTTACCGATTTCAGCGCAACAAAGCACCTTATTCTGGTCCCTCTATGATAAACCTGGCATTCATGCATATAAGCACTTAACCGCCATCGTACAGGGTTATTCATAAGTGCCTCCAGCATTTCAGAAGATGTGTGCACTAAAACTCAGAAACATACAGAGAAAAGACACAGACCGGTGGGTGGAGCACCTATGCAAGTTTTTAACTCACAAGGGGTCAATGTAGTTACTGTTTGTGGAGCAACAAGCGTCAAAACGTGCTTGTAACTCACTGAAGTCGCTGACGAAAATTGCCCGCGACGTCGTGACAGCGGCCCACTTTGCAAACTTGTTAATTGGGTTGCCTATCTGTAGGCGCGAACTAATTCGAGGCAAAAAATACGGAGCGGATAATTTGTTTATTCGTTCTGGCTCTCCTACCCCCCTCCCGTCCCCATCCCCTACTGCAACTATGACACAGCGCATTTTACGAATCGAAAACTAGAGAAATGGTCTTTCCAATAATATGTGCCTTTTTTCCGTACTTCTTGTAGTTTTCGCCTAATCCTCTTCTGAAACCGCGGAGTTACTTGTGAATAACCGTGCACAACTAGGCAAAGGATGCAATAAAATCGAAGTCCGCGCTGATTAATTCCTTGCTCACTGTTTATGCTACTGAAAGCGCCAGCACATCAACTGGTATGTCATATTTCTACAAAAGTTTGATGTCTGTAATCAGATGCCTAATGATTAGCAACAACTGTAGCTGGTAGCAATAAAAAAATAATTGGCCAAGTGCTAGCAGAACTCGCGCAATTAAGGTTCTGTACAAAACGTCTGTATAGTTCATCCATCCTGGGACTCGAGAATCTCAACGATTTTTGCCTGTTATCGATATCGATACTAGCGACGTATTGGGCCCGGAAATTCCAAGACCGTATCAGACTCTCTACAGTAGTTCCTCAGACCAGCCCGGACATACGAAAAGAAACGAGCAGGGCAGTCAGTTTATATATGTAGAGCGAGAAGATTTAATAAAGAAAAATTACTTACTTAATAAAATATGATTGCAATTGACATTATATGTTTGCATGCAGTAATGTTATCTGTTAAGCTTTTGATGGATGATGAATGCAACGCATGTTCAAATGGCAAAAGATTTTTTTTTTTTTTTTTGGGAGTGATATAATTACAAATCTAGAAGTTTCAGATTTTTTACTTTACTTGGACTTTGAAACCTTGCTTACTGCCAAATTTCATGATTTTAAGATAATGGGAAGCATCCTATAGGTATTGATATGTGAGTTTTAAGGTATCAAAATATGTCACATAAATGGCCGTGTCTTTTGATTGCATTGACTTAGTTTACAATTGTATAACGCCAAGGGATCATAGATCTTACTATGTGACATACATGTGAACTTGATATGCCAAAGTGTACCGGAGAAAAAGGTCTTAACAGGCGGACAGACAAACAGAAAGACGGACAAAAAAATGACAAAAAATATTTTAACGCGTTATATAATTACAAATTAACAATTTTCGTATTTCTCCTTTACTTGTACTGTGAAACATTGCTTCTTGCCAAATTTCATGATTCTAGGTCAACTGGCAGCACCCAGTAGGTTTTGATGACAAAGTTTTCGAGTATCAAAATGTGTGAAATAAATGGCCGTACCTTTTGACTGAAGTGAATTAGAAGCTAAAATTTTTTACGCCGCCATGGGACCTTACACCTTAATATGCGACATAAATTTTAACTTGATACGTCAATCCACTCCAGAGAGAAAGTGTTATTAACAGTCGGACAGCTGGACAAACAGGCAGACATGCTGACAACAGAACAATTCTATAAGAGTTCCGTTGTTGTAGATTAAGGCACAGAACCCTACAAACATACATGATGACAATTATTGAACTACATGAAAAAAAATGTAAATTAGTTTCAAACTACGGCATGCACATACTTTATTCAATACGTTATCGTCACTGCAGATATTCGTATTTGGGTTGTGTGACATGTTCGTCATGCCTGCCGTCATTGGCGATGATGTGGCGCAGACGAATAGCGAGATTCTGCGTGACTCACTGAAGTGTCGGAACGTCGATGTTGTCGATGACCTCCTGAATGACTGTTCCCAGTTCAACAATGGTTTTGGCGTTATTGCTGTACACCTTGGCTTTAATATAGCCCCACAAAAGGAGTCGTACGTGTTCAGATCCGGAGAATATGGCGGCAAATCGAGGCTCATGCCAGTGGCCCCTGGGTACCCCAGAGCCAGAATGCGGTCCCCAAAGCGCTCCTCCAGGACATCAGACACTCTCGGGCTTCGATGAGGTCGAGCACCGTCTTGCATGAACCACATCTTGTCGAAATCAGGGTCACTTTGGATAATGGGGATAAAATCATCTGGTAATACCTTCATGTACCGTTTGGTACTCACCGTGCCATTAAGGAATATTCCATCGATTATTCCGTACTGGACACTGCACACCACACAGTCACCCGTTGAGGATGAAGAGACTTCTCGATCACGAAATGCGGATTTTCAGTCCCCAAATGCGACATTTTGCTTATTGACGAACCCATAGAAATGAAAGTGGGCTTCGTCGCTAAAACAACCATATTCACATCGAAGTTCTGTTCGTCAATTATGTGGACAATAGTGTTGGCGAAACACAAGTACTGTTCCATGGCCCTGGGGTTTAATAGCTGATGGCTTTGAAATTTGTGTGGGAAGATATGCAGGTATTCAACAACAGTTTGTTGCAGTGTCTGCCGGTTGATTCTCATGTGTTGTGCAGCTCGTCTGATCAGTTTTCTAGTGCTGGTTTGGAACAGAGCGCGTGTCTTTTCGATGTTTTCAGGCGACGTTGCCAGCGCTGTTATTACGAACACCACCCGTTCTCTCAAAGTTGCGAATCAAATTCTTGATTGTTGGGACACTTGGACCGTTTGTCTTCAGCTTAAAGTCGGTCGCAAATAGCCGTTCGTGGTAGCCGCGAGGTCTAAGGTGCGTTGTCACGGTCCGTGAGGCTTCCCCCGTCGGAGGTTCGAGTCCTCCCTAGGGCATGGGTGTGTATATTGTCCGTAGCGTAAGTTAGTTTAAGTTAGATTAAGTAGTGTGTAGGTTAGAAAATTTAAAAAGGGAAATGGATAGGTTGAAGTTAGATATAGTGGGAATTAGTGAAGTTCGGTGGCAGGAGGAACAAGACTTCTGGTCAGGTGACTACAGGGTTATAAACACAAAATCAAATAGGGGAAATGCAGGAGTAGGTTTAATAATGAATAGGAAAATAGGAATGCGGGTAAGCTATTACAAACAGCATAGTGAACGCATTATTGTGGCCAAGATAGATACGAAGCCCACACCTACTACAGTAGTACAAGTTTATATGCCAACTAGCTCTGCAGATGACGAAGAAATTGAAGAAATGTATGATGAAATAAAAGAAATTATTCAGATTGTGAAGGGAGACGAAAATTTAATAGTCATGGGTGACTGGAATTCGAGTGTAGGAAAAGGGAGAGAAGGAAACATAGTAGGTGAATATGGATTGGGGGACAGAAATGAAAGAGGAAGCCGCCTGGTAGAATTTTGCACAGAGCACAACATAATCATAACTAACACTTGGTTTAAGAATCATGACAGAAGGTTGTATACATGGAAGAACCCTGGAGATACTAAAAGGTATCAGATAGATTATATAATGGTAAGACAGAGATTTAGGAACCAGGTTTTAAATTGTAAGACATTTCCAGGGGCAGATGTCGACTCTGACCACAATCTATTGGTTATGACCTGTAGATTAAAACTGAAGAAACTGCAAAAAGGTGGGAATTTAAGGAGATGGGACCTGGATAAACTAAAAGAACCAGAGGTTGTACAGAGATTCAGGGAGAGCATAAGGGAGCAATTGACAGGAATGGGGGAAATAAATACAGTAGAAGAAGAATGGGTAGCTTTGAGGGATGAAGTAGTGAAGGCAGCAGAGGATCAAGTAGGTAAAAAGACGAGGGCTAGTAGAAATCCTTAGGTAACAGAAGAAATATTGAATTTAATTGATGACAGGAGAAAATATAAAAATGCAGTAAGTGAAACAGACAAAAAGGAATACAAACGTCTCAAAAATGAGATCGACAGGAAGTGCAAAATGGCTAAGCAGGGATGGCTAGAGGACAAATGTAAGGATGTAGAGGCCTATCTCACTAGGGGTAAGATAGATACCGCTTACAGGAAAATTAAAGAGACCTTTGGAGATAAGAGAACGACTTGTATGAATATCAAGAGCTCAGATGGAAACCCAGTTCTAAGCAAAGAAGGGAAAGCAGAAAGGTGGAAGGAGTATATAGAAGTTCTATACAAGGGCGATGTACTTGAGGACAATATTATGGAAATGGAAGAGGATGTAGATGAAGATGAAATGGGAGATACGATAATGCGTGAAGAGTTTGACAGAGCACTGAAAGACCTGAGTCGAAACAAGGCCCCCGGAGTAGACAATATTCCATTGGAACTACTGACGGCCGTGGGAGAGCCAGTCCTGACAAAACTCTACCATCTGGTGAGCAAGATGTATGAAACAGGCGAAATACCCTCAGACTTCAAGAAGAATATAATAATACCAATCCCAAAGAAAGCAGGTGTTGACAGATGTGAAAATTACCGAACTATCAGCTTAATAAGTCACAGCTGCAAAATACTAACACGAATTCTTTACAGACGAATGGAAAAACTAGTAGAAGCCAACCTCGGGGAAGATCAGTTTGGATTCCGTAGAAACACTGGAACACGTGAGGCAATACTGACCTTACGACTTATCTTAGAAGAAAGATTAAGGAAAGGCAAACGTACGTTTCTAGCATTTGTAGACTTAGAGAAAGCTTTTGACAATGTTGACTGGAATACTCTCTTTCAAATTCTAAAGGTGGCAGGGGTAAAATACAGGGAGCGAAAGGCTATTTACAATTTGTACAGAAACCAGATGGCAGTTATAAGAGTCGAGGGACATGAAAGGGAAGCAGTGGTTGGGAAGGGAGTAAGACAGGGTTGTAGCCTCTCCCCGATGTTGTTCAATCTGTATATTGAGCAAGCAGTAAAGGAAACAAAAGAAAAATTCGGAGTAGGTATTAAAATCCATGGAGAAGAAATAAAAACTTTGAGGTTCGCCGATGACATTGTAATTCTGTCAGAGACAGCAAAGGACTTGGAAGAGCAGTTGAATGGAATGGACAGTGTCTTGAAAGGAGGATATAAGATGAACATCAACAAAAGCAAAACAAGGATAATGGAATGTAGTCTAATTAAGTCGGGTGATGCTGAGGGAATTAGATTAGGAAATGAGGCACTTAAAGTAGTAAAGGAGTTTTGCTATTTGGGGAGCAAAATAACTGATGATGGTCGAAGTAGAGAGGATATAAAATGTAGGCTGGCAATGGCAAGGAAAGCGTTTCTGAAGAAGAGAAATTTGTTAACATCCAGTATTGATTTAAGTGTCAGGAAGTCATTTCTGAAAGTATTCGTATGGAGTGTAGCCATGTATGGAAGTGAAACATGGACGATAAATAGTTTGGACAAGTAGAGAATAGAAGCTTTCGAAATGTGGTGCTACAGAAGAATGCTGAAGATTAGATGGGTAGATCACATAACTAATGAGGAAGTATTGAATAGGATTGGGGAGAAGAGAAGTTTGTGGCACAACTTGACCAGAAGAAGGGATCGGTTGGTAGGACATGTTCTGAGGCATCAAGGGATCACCAATTTAGTATTAGAGGGCAGCGTGGAGGGTAAAAATCGTAGAGGGAGACCAAGAGATGAATACACTAAGCAGATTCAGAAGGATGTAGGTTGCAGTAGGTACTGGGAGATGAAAAAGCTTGCACAGGATAGAGTAGCATGGAGAGCTGCATCAAACCAGTCTCAGGACTGAAGACCACAACAACAACAACAAGTAGTGTGTAGGCTTAGGGACCAATGACCTCGGCAGTTTCGTCCCATAAGACTTTACCACAAATTTCCAAATTTTCGGTCGTAGATTTCCTTTGACCGAAGTTATTGCTCGCATAGTAGGCTTTCACCAGCGCTATACCCTGATATTTCCACGTGCAAATGGCCGACAACAATGAGCATGCGCATACTAATTCCCATCATGCCCCACGACCAAACGTGCAGTTTGAACGTCCTAACGCAAACAGTTCAGATGTTATTACGATTTTATTTCATGTAGTTCAATAATTGTCACCCTGTATTTATAGCAGCTGACGGACTGATACATAATTTTCGACTAATGTTCCTTGATTACTTCCTTTGCTAACTGTTGATTACTTCTTTTGCTGACTGAGGGGGAAATCGACATTTTGAGCGGTACTAGGGTGCACGAACCTCTTCTGCATTGTACTTGTTCTGACGCAGTCCTCTCCAGATTGTTTCTCCATCTTTCGTGGTTAGAATTAGGAGATATATTAAGCTGCCAGCTGCTGTATTGTGCATATTTCCTGGCACAGACGCCAACACAACCAAAACACAGGGGAAGTGCAAACTGCGTTCAAATGACGACCCGACTGAAAGGGGGGACTTGGAGTTGCGTTTGCCGTCACGCGCTGCCAATAGCAACCCGCTCTTAGGACAGCAGACGCACTACTTCTGTGGAAAGATCATGCGGTGGGGCCGCGCTTCTTGCATCACCCGAAAACACTACGCAGAAACGAGGAACTAGTCCTCACGCGTCGACACAGCTTCGCCGGATTTTCCACTAGCGATATGACGTTAGAAACGTCCTTTTTTTCCCTGTTCTTTGTTACCGGCTTGAGAAACCCAATAATAAATGAAAATAAAGTGAAAGTGAGTAATATTCCGTTCTTTGCAGTACCGCTGTGAGGTGTTTAGTCGGAAAGAAAGAAATGATAACAAGTACTGGCTATTGCTGGTTGCATTAAAATATTCTTTCATTTTGTAATAACCAGTGCGCGGAATTTATGGAGTGTATAGCCTTTTGAAGTAAATATATTAAAACCTAGCAAATGTTTATCTAGACGTACTTTGCTAAAATGCAGCAGACTTTAAAATTAAAAACGACAGTGACGTATCATACCACTTAGAAGTGTAGGAGCATGATGTTGTTACCATTCAAAAAATTTCGTTGGCTGTGTCCGTCGTTGAAACTAAAGTACTGAAAGTGAGAACACCACTGACTGTCTCTAAGATACATAAGAGAACTGGTACAAATATTTTGTCAGTAGATTTATTGCTCGGATAGTTATGTTGTTTCTGGTTCTCGCAGACAGATTTGAAATTAAATGATTTTTTTCTTTTCGAAGTTAGTTTTTAGAACAGTTGTAACAGAAGACTGTATAATTGCAGTTATGTACTGAAGTAAAATTGAGAGCTCCCCATTTGTCAAGAACTCGGAGGCTCTAATGCAGTAGTGAGTAAATCTCCCACAACTTAATTATGATAGCAAGGACCAATCAAATTTTGTAGCAGATTGTATACTTTTGCTGTATGTTAACGCTGCTTTGTAGGTACGCAAAGTCAACAGTTTTGTGAAAAATCCTCGGAACAATGATTGTTGAAAGTCAGTATCACATTCACGGATAGTAACGATAGATCTTCTGAAATCAGCGCACGTTTCCTTTGAGGTAGGTTTTTGTATTGGCCACGACGTTGCACTCTAGAGGTAAAGGGCTGCAGAAAAACTGGGTCAAAAACTGTTTTCAAATTTTCGCGGCAGTCTGATACAAATAAAAAATTAGATCCGAAATTACGCGTAACGTTAGAAAATAGTGATAACGTCAAAAATAAACGTAGAAAATTTTGACAAAATCGTAACAATTTTAGCTGTACAATTAAAGTATCGTTGTGTCAGAACATTACGAAAAAGACGTGCATCTTCACCCCCACTAATTTGCTGTTATACGTGGCTCTGAACATCTGGACCAGTTTACGCTTTTCAGTTCTACTAGATGCTTCTGAACGAATTTGTACAGGAACATCTTAATCGTCAGTTTTTCTTTTCATGAGATGAAACCCCGTTCAGCCTATACACTGGTTGATTCTTATTAGCGTTTAAAAACCCACGATGCAACATACTCGTCGCTAAGGTAAGTAATTTCATGTAAGACATAGGTCACAAATGTCAGGAAGTACCCTAAAGGGGGATGATAAATGTTGACCGTGTGACGTCACCAGATGATGCACCTTGCCGCACGTGCAGCGCTTTGAGCCCATTGGTCTGTCACACGTCCTTCCAAACCACATGCACGACTTCAACGCGTGGGGATCAGGGTTCGAGTCTTGCGTCTTGGAGGCAGTACTTTTTTTCCATTCGGTTAGACAATTATGTGTTTGCATTGAGATAAGATAAAAAAAGTAGGGCAAAAGGAAAGAAACACAAAACAAAATAACATTTACTTCAGTACAGCTAGGACAATAATTCTGTAACTTCTACGTTTACAACAGATCACATTTAAAAGGTATTTGAAATTTGTATTGTGTGCTTGAGTACAAGTACTGCTTCGCTCTGTCATCCCTTCAAGCACGCGCTCGAAAACACCCTCCGTATTTTGGATCTCTACAGCGATCATTTGGCTACGCAGGCTGTTAGTTCATTTGGGACACTGCTGGTGTGCTGTAAACTATCTCCTTCACATCAACCACAAAAAATAAATAAATAAATAAATAAAAATAAATGTGGGTTTAAATTCGGGGATCTTGCTGGTATCTAGACTGGCCCGCATTTCCCAATCCACCTACCTGGATACACCTGGTTTAAGCAGTTTCTTGATGCGATGGCATAGTGCGGGGGAGCTCTATCCTGATGTAGCCACATGTTTTCTCTTACTTTCAGAGAAACATCTTCAAGTAGCTCTAGCAGAACCTTCCTTAAAAGAGTGAGTAATTAGGGTCATTTGCTTCATCAGGTAACCTGTTCGTTCATATTATTTGGCTGCCCAAAATTCCCGCCCATGTATTAATCTTAAATTTGTCTTTCCAGCCGTGCTCATACATTTTATGGGGGTTAGCATCGGACCAATAAATGTTACTTTTGGTATTTAAGATTCCTTCTTCATTGTTGCTGTTGTTGTGGTCTTCAGTCCTGAGACTGGTTTGGTGCAGCTCTCCATACTACTCTATCCTGCGCAAGCTTCTTCATCTCCCAGTACGTACTGCAACCTACATCCTTCTGAATCTGCTTAGTGTATTGATCTCTTGGTCTCCCTCTACGATTTTTACCCTCCACGCTGCCCTCCAATACTAAATTGTTGGTGCCTTGATGCTTCAGAACATGTCCCACCAACCGATCCCTTCCTCTAGTCAAGTTGTGCCACTAGCTCCTCTTCTCCCCAAGTCTATACAATACCTCCTCATTAGTTATGTGACCTACCCATCTAATCTTCAGCATTCTTCTGCAGCACCACATTTCGAAAGCTTCTATTCTCTTCTTGTCCAAACTACTTATCGTCCATGCTTCACTTCCATACATGGCTACACTCCATAGAAATACTTTCAGAAACGACTTCCTGACGCTTAAATCTATACTCGATGTTAACAAATTTCTCTTCTTCAGAAACACTTTCCTTGCCATTGACAGTCTACATTTTATATCCTCTCTACTTCGACCATCATCAGTTATTTTGCTCCCCAAATAGCAAAACTCCTTTACTACTTCAAGTGTCTCATTTCCTAATCTAATTCCCTCAGCATCACCCGAGTTAACTCGACTATATTCCAAAAAATGGCTCTCAGCACTATGGGACTCAACATCTGAGGTCATCAGTCCCCTAGAACTTAGAACTACTTAAACCTAACTAACCTAAGGACATCACACACATCCATGCCCGAGGCAGGATTCGAACCTGCGACCGTAGCGGTCACGCGGTTCCAAACTGTAGCGCCTAGAACCGCTTGGCCACACTGGCCGGCCGACTATATTCCATTATCCTCGTTTTGCTTTTGTTGATGTTCATCTTATATCCTCCTTTCAAGACACTGTCAATTCCGTTCAACTGCTCTTCCAAGTCCTTTGCTGTCTCTGACAGAATTACAATGTAATCGGCGAATCTTAAAGTTTTTATTTCTTCACCTTGGATTTTAATTCCTACTCCGAATTTTTCTTTTGTTTCCTTTACTGCTTGCTCAATATACAGATTGAATAACATCGGGAGAGAGGCTACAACCGTGCCTCACTCCTTTTCTAACCACTGCTTCTTCATTAAATGTCACTTTATCGGTAAAGATAACAACAGAATTAAAAGCAGTGTCCTCTTGGTATGGCGCACGAAACCATTCACTAAATTCAGTAGGAGGCGCACAATCCGTTCCGTACAACTTGTGCATTTTAGCCTTGTTGTAGGCTTTTAAGCCTTTCCGTTCCACGCACGCCACACCGTTGACAACGAAATACCCCACTGGCCAGCGACTTGCCGTGTACTCGTTTCCCTATCAGAGTCCTGTTGTATCGCGCCAACGTAGCTCCCTCCATTTGGTCTCTTATACCGGTACGTCCTAGACATGTAAGATTGAAATTAATGATAAACATATACATGCGACGGGAGCAGCTTCAAATACAGTATGAGTGGGGAAGCTGTAGTGACTTCTACGTTTAAACTCGCGAAACAAGGTTTTAAGCTACTGTACGTATTTGCAAAACATACTTCTTGATTCTTAACATAAAAACCCATAAAACAATTATTAACAACGTAGAAAGTATTTCACATGTTAGATCTTGTCTGGTAATTACCCTAGACTTCAGAACACAGCCTGTCTGAACACTGTATTACCTTCCCTCAATGCATTTTTCCGCCTTCAGTAATTACTTACGCGCATGATCCCTGTTTCACGCATTCGATGATCCGCAGTAGCAAACGATACACGAGAAGGTAAAAGAAGCTGTGAGAAAGGATCTGCGTAAATCCATCTTATTGCAAGCGTATTGGAATTAGCAGCGCCACAATAGAGCTGCATATCGGCAAGGTCGTTAAATGTAAACCGATTCGTTGTAGTATTGTATTACCACTGCCGCGGCAGCTACCGTATCACATCGGTTAATGAAAGAACGAAGCCTAGCGGAGCGATGTGTAGCACTGCCGCACACCGGCGACCGTATGATCCACAAGTCCAACCGCTGAACGTGCAGTGCACATCGCCTGGTGACTTCACACGTTCAACATTTTCATCCACTTTTGAGGTATTTTCCGACATTTACGTTCCCACGTGTCTGATATTAGACCACATGTCTCAGCATCATATAAAGTCGCTTCAGGGTTTTTTTAAACGTTAATAATAATCACCTTGTAGACACTAGATCTCGGTAAACACGCTTTACTATCCATCAAAAGGTACTCTTCAGATCGTTGAACAGCCGTTGTATAAAGTTAAGATGGGTGTAAGCTGATACATCTCAACATTATAAAACGGCTGTTCAACATTCTGAAGAGTACCTTTTGATAGATAATAAAGCGTGTTTAGCACATTATTTCAGGTCCAGTTTTCGTTGTCGCCCTTTACAACTTTACACATTGTCACATCTTACAGTTTAGAGTTGCTACTTCTGGGAAATCCTACAGAACAGAGCGTGCCCTTCCTTAGTAATGTCCATCCTTACTATCAGCAGTTACGAACCTGAGTACACAATTTGACTCAGTATAATGAATTTTAATGTCAGGAGGTTAATCACAATTTTCACTTTTAAGATTGGCTTCGAATTACTGTACGTTATGTGGCTGGTGTAGCGATGTTACAACTCACTATGCACACCAGCTGACGTCGTGATAGCAATAGTTCTCTGTTTTTTAGTCCTAAGTCTGAAGAAGACCTAATTTGACAGAAAGCAGTCGTAGCGCATGATCTAGACTATTTTATACATTAAATATAATCCACAGGGTGAACCAGAACTCCACCGACAAACTTGCAGAGGTGGTAATACGCTCCAAAAAAAGAAAAAAAGTCCAGTAAACATGGGGTCTAAAACGCATACTTGCACTTGTTCATCTTCGATACTGTGAAACACACCTCATCTACTTTCGACATAAAAGTTTTCTGGGTATGGTACCGCGTCATAATGTATAAAACTACTGCTGCTACAGAAGAAAACCAACGTTTCGGCCACGGTTGCAGCGGCGTTCTTCTGGGTCGTTGCATATTTTGGGAGGAGCTGTTATGGGCCCAACAAGAAGAAAAGTTCAGTAAATTATCCAACTCATCCACGGACGAAGTGGCTTGTATGGCGTTTTTTCAACAGTTTCTTGAATACTGTTGATTAGTGTGGGGTTCTCCGCCCGGAGACTGTGTGTCTGTGTTGTCCTCATCATCATTCGAGAAGTGCCGAGACTGGAAATGGAAAGATTTGGAAATTATACGGGCGCTGAGGATCAAGATGTTAAGCGCCCCGGAAACCAACATCATCATCATCAGTGTGGGATCGTTACCAGGTGGGACTGATAGAAGAGACAGAATATCCAATGGAGAGCAGCGCCTTTCGTCACAGGAAGGTGCGAGAGTTGTTACAGAGATTCTCAACATTCTCCTGTGGCAGACGTTACAAGAGAGGCGTTGTGCAACAGTGTGAGGTTTATTCTTGAAATTTTGAGGGAGTACTTTCCGGTAAGAGTCGGACAACATAGTACTTCATCCCACATACATCTCGCGAAATGACGGCGACGAGAAAATCCGAGAAATTAGAGCCAGTACAGAGGCTTACCGACAGTCATTCTTACCGTGCTCTATTCGCGAGTGGAACAGGGAAGGGGGAGGAGGGGGGGGGGGGGAATCAGTGGTACCAGAAGAGTAATCTACGCCACACATTAGGTGGCGTGTGGCGTATGATGTAGATGTAAGCATGCGTTCTTAAATGCTTCCCTTGAGAACTATGAGCACTTATTCAATGAAGGAGGTGAACAAATGCTTATAATTATTAACGTACGCATTTTAGATCCCGTGCTTACTAGACATTCTTTTCTCATTTCTCCATATTATCACTTCTGAAAGTTTGTCGGTGGAGTTCTAGTTTACCCTGTATATCTGAATGGTAGGCTCCATATGGTTCCCAAGTTGTGCAGCGACCGTAAACCATAAAATTACTAAATAAGCAGCAACCAGTCGCAAAAATCATGTTTTCTTTATTTACTTTTGCAAATCGATTTCAACTGAATAACAGCCAGAGTGTTACTACTCAGGGACCGTATACGTTGAAAGCACCGATGATGGCTGTTATTCAGTTGAAATCGATTTGCAAAAGTAAATAAAGAAAACATGATTTTGCGACTGGTTGCTGCTTATTTAGTAATTTTACCCTGTATATTGTATCTGCTTCCCTCGTTGAGTTACTTTGAGTTTGTCTGTTCTTCTTTAGGTTTTCGTTAAACTGTTCTCCGCATCTACTGTCGGATTGTTGTTAAGCGACTTTGTGCGTCGAGTGATAACGTTGACGTGATAAGAGAGTGCAAGTAAACGGGAATTCGAGTTCGACGTCCTCGCACAGTGGTTTCGTTCGTACGCGCGACGAGTGAAGAAGTGGAGACTATGAGCGCGTGCCGGACCTACGACAACGGCTGACGACTTCGCCGCGCGCCTGAGATGGAGCTCTCGCAGCGCAAGCGGAACTCGGGGCTGAGCGCGTCGCTGCGCCGCGCGCGGCTGCTGCGCCTCCGCTTCAAGACGGACGCGGCGCCGCCCCCGGCGCCGCCCCCGCAGGCGGTCCGCGTGCCCGTGCTGCGCACGCCGCCCCCGGACGCGTGCGCCGAGAAGCTGCTGAGCGCGCAGCCGCCCCCGCCGCCCAAGGTCGTGTCCGTGCTGGGCCTGCTCAGCGAACAGCAGCAGCTGCGCCAGCGCCGCCACGCGGGGGCGGCGGCGCGGGAGGCGGCGCCGCCGCAGCGCTCCGCCGTGCGCCGGTCGTCGTCGCTGTCCGAGCTGGAGGAGCTGGCGCACGAGGCGGTCGTGCTGCGCGGCAGCCACAACCACAGCCTGGGCGACGCCGCCCACAGCCGCAGCTTCCGCACGCTGCCGTCGCACATCAGCAAGAGGCTGTCGTCGCCCTACCTGTGGCCCAAGCTGCCGGACGCCGCCCACGTGAAGGGCCGCGCCACCGACAACAGGCGGAACTCGATGTGGGCCGCGCACCCCAGGCACAGCCACAGTACGGGATGTTGTTGATCGCTGTCGCGGCTCGTTGCGCTGTTTACTACTACTGCCATCCAGACCGTCAGCAACCATTTTGAAACAAGCTCGGCTTTTATCTTCTCTCCGCGCAGCAATTAATATAGTGTTCCAAAGAAAATACGGGGTGATTCAAAAGTAGCTGTAAATAGAATGAGATTTTCACTCTGCAGCGGAGTGTGCGCTGATGTGAAACTTCCTGGCAGATTAAATCGGGACCTTTGCCTTTCGCAGGCAAGTGCTCTACCGACTGAGCACCCATCCCGGGTTCGGTTCCCGGCGGGGTCAGGGATTTTCTCTGCCTCGTGATGACTGGGTGTTGTGTGATGTCCTTAGGTTAGTTAGGTTTAAGTTGTTCTAAGTTCTAGGGGACTGATGACCATAGATGTTAAGTCCCATAGTGCTCAGAGCCATTTGAACCATTTTTGAGCTACCCAAGCACGACTCACGACCTATCCTCGCAGCTCTAATTCCGCCAGTACCTCGTCTTCTACCTTCCAAACTTCGCAGAAACTCTTCTGCGAACCATACAAAACGAGCACTCCTGGAAGAATGGATATTGCGGGGATGTTTCCAGAATGAGATTTTCACTTTGCAGCGGAGTGTGCGCCGGTCCGGCACACAGTTTTAATCTGCCAGGAAGTTTCATATCAGCGCACACTCCGCTGCAGAGTGAAAATCTCATTCTGGACGTATCCCCCAAGCTGTGGCTAAGCCACGTCTCTGCAATATCCATTCTTCCAGGAGTACTAGTTCTGTATGGTTCGCAGAAGAGCTTCTGTGAAGTTTGGAAGCTAGGAGACGAGGTACTGGAGGAATTAAAGCTGTGAGGACGGGTCGTGAGTCGTGCTTGGGTAGCTCAGTTGGTAGAGCACTTGCCCGCGAATGGCAAAGGTCCTGAGTTTGAGTCTTGGTCCGGCACACAGTTTTAACTAGCTGTACACACTTCGTGGGCGTAATTATTGCATCCAAACAAGTATAAAATGTTAAATAAAGTTTTTTTCTGAAATTTCTTTATTTCAGAGTTATGCAGCAGAGTAGGGATCACAAGAGAAACACAAACAACACAAAATTAGTTCTTCTCAGAAAGCAACTACACTAAGCGACCCTAAATTCAACCCAGTTACATACTGTACATTTACCCCAGAACATGTTCAAAATTATGTCCATGTAGACGAAGACGATGATGTCCTTGACGTCTCCTCGCTCTTTGAATGTTGCGGGCTCTGTTAATCACATTCTGTACAGTTTCACGACCATTTTCAGTTCACTGGTGCAATTGTGCTACATTCTCAATTGTAACACCATACACGAGCTCCTTGAGACGGCGCCAAAGGTGGTAGTCCAGGGGGTTAAGATCTAGAGATCTGGCGGGCTAAGCAACTGGTCCTGAACGACCTATCCACTTATCGGGATACCTCACACTGAGATACTCTCTTGCTTCCCGACTGAAATGTACAGGGACACCATCGTGCATAAAAGACACGCTGGTTCGTGTAGCGAGTGGGACGTTATGAAACAGACCACTCAACTGATGTTCCAAAACCTCGACACACTCTGCCAGTCAGGCAGTGTAGAATAACATACGGTCCGCGATACTGATTCTCCACTATACCACGCCAGATGATCACTGCCAAACGATGTTCATATCCTTGTATTGTAGTTACACGAGGATTCTGAAATGCCCACAAGTGCACCTTATGAGCGTTCACGATATCCGCAAGGGGAAAGAGACTCTCATCCGTAAACAGTACCCGACAAGTGAACAGTGGATCAGCAGCACAATACTCGAGTAACGCCTGGGGTAGTCTACGTTTGTCAGCTCCTGCTCCTTGTGCATGTGAAATGGGTGGAATTGACGTCTCCGAAGCTAACGCCATACATTTGGTTGAGGAACCCATACAGTGCCACTTACAGGGTGGGTACTGGTGGTCGCATCTCCATGTACCATTTCCAGGATGTTCTCGACACCTCCTCAATCCAGTTGAGGGCGACGTAACCGTGGTGCATTACGAATGCCGTATTCCCTTAAACGCCTGTCCACAGCTGAAAAAGTCTGATGATTTGGAAACGGTCTATCTGTAAACATTACATATGCTGTCGTCTTGCTGCTCTTGTCTTCTGCTGTGTCATAAAGGAGGTGTATATCCGCGTATTCACGATTTGAGTACATCTTCGTATTGTACGCAACGACAGCAGTCTATGAACTACCGACAGAATGAATATACGTAGTCCGTCTGGAGCCGGCACATTACAGCAACGCCATACTGTACAACGGACTATACCCATGTCAAATAAACACAGGCGTCCCGTGGCAGAATCAACCGAGCAGTGTAGAGGAGTGCACAAAGCAACATCATTCGATATGCGGCGAACACGACACGTCAAAAACCTCTACTGGCCCATGATATATGCCTATCACAAATGAAATTATGCACCATAAAGCAATTTCAGACAAAACTTCATTTACATTTTACTCTTATTTTGATGCATACATTGCACCCACGAAACGTGTACAGTTACTTTTGAATCGCCCTGTATACAGGTTGTCAATTTACTTCCTCTGCAGACTAATAATTACAGCTATCTGACATATAGTATGTTTTTAGGTTGGTTAGTACCTCCAAGCAGACGTGGCAAGAGCAAGCCGCTAATCCTGATTTTCACATGGGCAGCAGGTCAGGTGTTGAAGTGTGGGCACGTGGACGCAAAACGGTTAGTCTATACTGACGGATGTAGTTGACTTAGTGGTGCATTTGTGGCCATGCAGAAAACATAAGGCCGTAAAGTGTATCGTATTTGTGGGAAGATGTTCGACGCAACCAAAAAATATGCGACACCCTTACGTGTATACATATTAAGGTGCCAATATAAAAATATCAGCACATACATACCTTACATCCTATACATACGCCTTTCAGAAACGAAAATAAAACTATGTAGCACAAACTAGGCATGCTACCTTTAGGAACACACAGTGACTGTCTTGTAAAATGCTCTATATTTCAGCCTCAGATCAGTCCATTATCAGCTTGCATTTGTTATCAAGTAATCATCAGATGAACTGTTTAAAATGAAATATGCTGATAGTAATGTAAAGCTGTGTTCGGAATCCGGACTCAAACTCAGACCCTGTCTTTTGCGGACGACGCTCATACCGAATAAGAATCCAGGTATCGCCCCACGTACCTGCCTCGCAGTTATGCAATAACTCCATCCTACTTTCCATACTCCAGAGAGAGTCTCTTATATACCTTACTGACTTCTGCTCCGTAGCTTGGGGTCTAATGGTTAACGTCGCTGCCTCTTATTCGCTACGTCCCGGGCTCAATTCCCTGCCGGATCGCAGATTTTCTTCACTCGGGGACTTGTGTTCATGTTGTTCTAAAAAATCCATCTCGCCTTCGTCGACGCGCAAGTCGCCGAAGTGGCGTCAGATGCACCTGCACCAGGCGACCAACACCCAGGACAGGGTCTCGCGGCCGACAATGCCGCACGGTCATTCCATTTTCCATTGAATACTAAGAAGCTAATTTAATAATCAGACTGACTTCTATACACAGCTATACGTACTTGGATACTTTACATAGTAGCCTGTCAACTGAACAGACGCTGATGGGCACTCACATTTTCAACAAATTTGTGAACCGATTTTGAAGGCTACATTTAGCTGTGTTAATAGTGTTATTATGTAGTGCTATTACCTGTCTGCCTTTTAGTCTCCTCTCAGGGTCTTCTCTTTTGACGAGTTACTATGTTCAAATCCATAGAAGTTACCTTGACTTATAATTTAGTTTCTTGTTATACAGGGTGGTCCATTGATCGTGACCGAGCTAAATACCTCACGAAATAAGCGTCAAACGAAAAAACTACAAAGAACGAGACTTGTCTAGCTTGAAGGGGGAAACCAGATGGCGCTATGGTTGGCCCGCTAGATGGCGCTGCCATAGGCCAAACGGATATCAACTGAGTTTTTTTAAATAGGAACCCCCATTTTTATTACATATTCGTGTAGTAAGTAAAGAAATATGAATGTTTCATTGGACCACTTTTTTCGCTTTGTGATACATGGCGCTGTAATAGTCACAAACATAAGGCTCATAATTTTAGACGAATAGTTGGTAACAGGTAGGTTTTTTTAAATTAAAATACAGAACGTAGCTACGTTTGAACATCTTATTTCGGTTGTTCCAACGTGATACATGTACCTTTCTGAACTTATCATTTCCGAGAACGCATGCTGTTACAGCGTGATTACCTGTAACTACCACATTAATGCAATAAATGCTCAAAATGATGTTCGTCAATCTCATTGCATTTGGCAATACGTGTAAAGACATTCCTCTCAACAGTGAGTAGTTCGCCTTCCGTAATGTTCGCGCATGCATTGACAATGCGCTGACGCATGTTGTCAGGCGTTGTCGGTGGATCACGATAGCAAATATCCTTCAACTTTCCCCACAGAAAGAAATCAGGGGACGTCAGATCCGGTGAACGTGCGGGCCATGGTATGGTGCTTCGACGACCAATCCACCTGTCATGAAATATGCTATTCAATACCGCTTCAACCGCTCGCGAGCTATGTGCCGGAAATCTATCATGTTCCCAGTACATCGCCATTCTGTCATGCAGTGAAACATCTTGTAGTAACATCGGTAGAACTTTACGTAGGAAATGAGCATACATTGCACCATTTAGATTGCCATCGATAAAATGGGGGCCAATTATCCTTCCTCCCATAATGCCGCACCATACATTAACCCGGCAAGGTCGCTGATGTACCACTTGTCGCAGCCATCGTGGATTTTCCGTTGCCGAATAGTGCATGTTATGCCGGTTTACGTTACCGTTGTTGGTGAATGACCTTTGTCGCTAAATAGAATGCGTTCAAAAATCTGTCATCGTCCCGTAATTTTTCTTGTGCCCAGTGGCAGAACTGTAAACGACATTCAAAGTCGTCGCCATGCAATTCCTGGTGCATAGAAATATGGTACGGGTGCAATCGATGTTAATGTAGCATTCTCAACACTGACGTTTTTGAGATTCCCGATTCTCGCGCAATTTGTCTGCTACTGATGTGCGGATTAGCCGCGACAGCAGCTAAAACACCTATTGGGGCATCGTCGTTTGTTGCAGGTCGTGGTTGACGTTTCACATGTTGCTGAACTCTTCCTGTTTCCTTAAATAACGTAACTATCCGGACACTTGGATGATGTCGTCCAGGATACCGACCAGCATACATAGCACACGCCCGTTGCGCATTTTGATCACAATAGCCATACATCAACACGATATCGACCTTTTCCGCAATTGGTAAACGGTCCATTTTAACACGGATGATGTATCTCGAAGCAAATACCGTCTGCACTGGCGGAATGTTACGTGACACCACGTACGTACACGTTTGTGACTATTACAGCGCTATCTACAGGGCTATTACAAATGGTTGAAGCGATTTCATAATTTCACTGTAGCTCCATTCATTGACATATGGTCACGACACACTACAGATACGTAGAAAAACTCATAAAGTTTTGTTCGGCTGAAGCCGCACTTCAGGTTTCTGCCGCCAGAGCGCTCGAGAGCGCAGTGAGACAAATGGCGACAGGAGCCGAGAAAGCGTATGTCGTGCTTGAAATGCACTCACATCAGTCAGTCATAACAGTGCAACGACACTTCAGGACGAAGTTCAACAAAGATCCACCAACTGCTAACTCCATTCGGCGATGGTATGCACAGTTTAAAGCTTCTGGATGCCTCTGTAAGGGGAAATCAACTGGTCGGCCTGCAGTGAATGAAGAAACGGTTGAACGCGTGCGGGCAAGTTTCACGCGTAGCCCGCGGAAGTCGACGAATAAAGCAAGCAGGGAGCTAAACGTACCACAGCCGACGGTTTGGAAAATCTTACGGAAAAGGCTAAAGCAGAAGCCTTACCGTTTACAATTGCTACAAGCCCTGACACCCGATAACAAAGTCAAACGCTTTGAATTTTCGGCGCGGTTGCAACAGCTCATGGAAGAGGATGCGTTCAGTGCGAAACTTGTTTTCAGTGATGAAGCAACATTTTTTCTTAATGGTGAAGTGAACAGACACAATGTGCGAATCTGGGCGGTAGAGAATCCTTACGCATTCGTGCAGCAAATTCGCAATTCACCAAAAGTTAACGTGTTTTGTGCAATCTCACGGTTTAAAGTTTACGGCCCCTTTTTCTTTTGCGAAAAAAAAACGTTGCAGGACACGTGTATCTGGACATGCTGGAAAATTGGCTCATGTCACAACTGGAGACCGACAGCGCCGACTTCATCTTTCAACAGGATGGTGCTCCACCGCACTTCCATCATGATGTTCGGCGTTTCTTAAACAGGAGATTGGAAAACCGATGGATCGGTCGTGGTGGAGATCATGTTCAGCAATTCATGTCATGGCCTCCACGCTCTCCCGACTTAACCCCATGCGATTTCTTTCTGTGGGGTTATGTGAAAGATTCAGTGTTTAAACCTCCTCTACCAAGAAACGTGCCAGAACTGCGAGCTCGCATCAACGATGCTTTCGAACTCATTGATGGGGACATGCTGCGCCGAGTGTGGGAGGAACTTGAATATCGGCTTGATGTCTGCCGAATCACTAAAGGGGCACATATCGAGTATTTGTGAATGCCTAAAAAAACTTTTTGAGTTGTTGGATGTGTGTGCAAAGCATTGTGATAATATCTCAAATAATAAAGTTATTGTAGAGCTGTGAAATCGCTTCAATCATTTGTAATAACCCTGTATCACAAAGGGGAAAAAGTGGTCGAACTAAAAAGTTCATATTTCTTTACGTACTACACGAATATGTAATAAAAAATGAGGGTTCCTATTTAAAAAAACGCAGTTGATATCTGTTTGACTTTGGCAGCGTGATCTAGCGGGCCAACCATAGCGCCATCTGGTTTCCTCCTTCAAGCTAGACGAGTTTCGGTCTTTGTAGTTTTTTCGTTTGATGCTTATTTCGTGAGATATTTGGTCCGGTCACTGTCAATGAACCGCCCTGTATATATGTGACCGGTTTTTGTCAGTCATGTCCGGCAGAATAGGCACAACTCATACGTAAGAGCCTATGGGCGCGATAGCTGTTTGATGAAAAAGTTTCGGTGTGGATGCACGACCAATGTCCGAACTCCGACGGGTACAGCGATAATGGGCGGTGGTCGTTGCGGTGCGGCGATCGGGAAGTTGAGAATTTGGGTCTGACGGAAGGCACGTCCGGATGTCCAGGCGGTTAACGCAAGCGTTCTAGAGAAGCACAGCATCCGGGTTTGAACACTGTTCCGGCGCTAACTTTCAACTCTCGCCAATGCACTGCCGCAATGCCCTATGCGATTAGGTCGTTATTTCCTTCCTAACTCTTTCTCATCCCCCTTCTTTCCATTCCTTTCACCACAATTATTCGTACTATTTCTTGTTATTTCACTATCTTCCTTTTTTGTTCTTCGTAAACAGATCTTCTAACGATGACATGGTCGTAAGTAGGAGCAGGTAATAATACAGTCTCAGTGATCAGAGACTGAAACATATAATAAAACACTATGACGGTTGATCCTACGCAAATGGAAAAAATAAGCAGTTAACTTTTAGACTTACAACGTCAGCTGAATTAGGCCACCATTGCGACCAGAGAGTTTCGATTACGGTAAGCTATTCTTTGAGCAATGCTGGTGACTACTTTGAAGGACAGTTAAAACAGGTGCAAACATGTTACTCTTTTGTATCGGTTGTGAATAAATAGTTGCCACTGTTTAAGTTACAACCCTCGTAGTTGTGGCATGCGAACATACGTGTATCGGAATTCTCAGGGACCCCAAACAGGATGAGGAGACGCACTTGAGTTTGCCAGATGACATCGAGATTTAACACATCTGAATATTTTCCAGTGATGAATGGTAAAGTATATTATGTGCCATAGAAATGGCAACGTTGTAAAAGTAGAATGGAAAAATAGAAATGAATTAGAATTAGGCCGATTATCAAACATGCATTCTAGCGTACCCTGCTCGATGGTGCAAATAGAAAGAAAGTTCACATCACTCTTTATCAGGTGCGAGTCCGCCCCGGTAGCTGAGTGGTCAGCGTGACAGACTGTCAATCCTAAGGGCCCGGGTTCGATTCCCGGCTGGGTCGGAGATTTTCTCCGCTCAGGGACTGGGTGTTGTGTTGTCCTAATCATCATCATTTCATCCCCATCGACACGCAGGTCGCCGAAGTGGCGTCAAATCGAAAGACCTGCACCAGGCGAACGGTCTACCCGACGGGAGGCCCTAGCCACACGACATTTCCATTTCCATCAGGTGCGAGCGTTGGCTACTATCAGCTTCAGACAGTAGTGCCTATTAAATAAAATACTGTGTTGTTTCTTACTGTATATCAATATGTAATTAAATCACCTCAAAGGAGTACGAACGAGAATAACTGAATTACAAGTCGTGAAAACTGAATGAAACGCCAAAAATGTTTGTCTCATTATATATTATCTCTGTCGTTTAGTTTCCAAACTGTGTATACGCAGATGGACGTTATGATACGTCGGAAAAGTCTCTAGGTTCACGGTGTTAGCTGATAGATCTTTTTTTCCGCTAATTTCCCAACTCTCCACAGACGGTTTCAGCGCTCCTGAAGTTCTCTGCTCCGTACCTAAGGCAGTTCGCAGAATCGGGTAACATTACACGCACCACGTTTTACGTTGGCACAGCCGACGCAAATCGCGCCTGGCGAAGAAGGCAGGGTTGGGCACTGGTTCTTCGGAATGAAACATATGAAACTACTGTACCCCCTTACTCGGGGCTAATGGCAACTAGGATACTCGATATAATTTTTTTCAAGTCCTCTTAACAACAGAAATGTAACATCATAAGGCAAAAATGTACCCTGGACAAACTGCAATTTGAGTTGTTGCAGAATGCACCGTCGTCCTTTCAGGGTCGCGTTGTAAGTTGGTCTGTTACAGCTATCGTCTGTAAGTACGCTGTCTGCTTTTAGAGAACAGGGGCGCTCGTGTCTTTGCATTCGCCGGAGCAGACTTATTTTGTTTTTGTGTTGCCATATGTTTCCCCATTAGGCCCAGAGACGCGAAATCGAGGACAGCCTCCGTAGCCACAAAGCCGCATCCTGTTGTAGCGGGAAGTTATTCCGTCGCACATCGGTGCACCACTGCTCGAGACGAGGAGACTCCGGATTCGCTCTGGCGTTTCATCCGGGCGGTCGACGAACAGTCATTGTACAACCCACACGAAGGGCCGTGCCGTTAATGTGCCACATGTCTACTTTAAAAACTCACCCAAGTCTTTCAGATCGAAACCGAAAATGGGCGCTTCTTCATTTAGAATGTGCGTAGCTTGTGACAAAAAAATTGGCCAGTCCACTTTTAAGGAGAGGAGGATGTTGTGTTATCTCTCTTCCGAGCGTCTGCAAGATTAGATGTTATCTCTGAATGACATTTGCGTATTAATTCTGATATTAATTTTCTCGATCTACGAGGGTCACTCCAAAAGAAATGCACACTATTTTTGTAAAAATACAGTTTTCATTCTGCATGTGTGAAATTTTTACAGTATGTAGCTACATCCTTCCCGCTTGTTTTCAAACTTAGTTCAACCTGTTCCCGTGAGTGGCGCCGTCACAGCATGTCTTAAATTAGATTGGATTAGATTAATTATTCAGTCCATAGACCCATAAAAGAGGGAATCCTCCTGGGTGTGGAACATGTTCAAGATGGCTGCTACACTTGACGTTCGTCAGAAGCAACGTGCTGTCATAGAATTCCTGTGCTGTGGAAACGAGACAGTGGGAAACATCCACAAGAGCTTGAAAAGGTGTATGGAGATGCTGCTGTCGATCGCAGTACAGTTAGTCGGTGGGCAAGCAGGTTACGTGATGAAAGCGGGCACGGCAATATTGAGGATTGTCCTCGCAGCGGCAGGCCTCGTACTGCACACATTCCAGACAATGTGCAGAGAGTTAACGAATTGGTGACTGCTGACAGACGCATCACAATGAACGAATTGTCACACTACGTTGGGATAGGGGAAGGAAGTGTTTGCGGAATACTGAACGTGTTGGCGTTAAAAAAGGTTTGTGCCAGGTGGGTTCCCAGGATGTTGACAGTGGCTCACAAAGAAACAAGAAAAACGGTATGCAGCTAACTTTTGGAACAGTACGAGAACGGTGGAGATGAATTACTTGGAAGAATTGTGACAGGTGATGAAACATGGCTCCATCATTTTTCACCAGAGACGAAGAGGCAATCAATGGAGTGGCATCATGCAAATTCACCCAAGAATAAAAAATTCAAAACCACACCTTCTGCTGCAAAAATTATGGCTACGGTGTTTTTCGATTCCGAAGGACTCTTGCTTGTGGACATCATGCCAAGTGGAACCACCATAAATTCTGATGCATATGTGACGACACTGAAGAAGCTTCAAGCTCGACTGAGTCGTGTTCGACCACATCGACAAAAGCAGGATGTTTTGCTGTTGCACGACAATGCACGGCCACATGTCAGTCAAAAAACCTTGGAAGCGATCACAAAACTCGAATCGACAACACTGAAACACCCGCCTTGCAGTCCTGACCTGGCTCCATGTGACTATCATCTCTTTGGGAAACTGAAAGACTCTCTTCGTGGAACAAGGTTTGAAGATGATGACTCCCTTGTGGCCGGCCGGTGTGGCTGTGCGGTTCTAGGCGCTTCAGTCTGGAACCGCATGACCGCTACGGTCATCTCTTTGGGAAACTGAAAGACTCTCTTCGTGGAACAAGGTTTGAAGATGATGACTCCCTTGTGGCCGGCCGGTGTGGCCGAGCGGTTCTAGGCGCTTCAGTCTGGAACCGCATCACCGCTACGGTCGCAGGTTCGAATCCTGCCTCGGGCATGGATGTGTGTGATGTCCTTAGGTTAGTTAGGCTTAAGTAGTTCTAAGTTCTAGGGGACTGATGACCACAGATGTTAAGTCCCATAGTGCTCAGAGCCATTTGAACCATTTTTGAACTCCCTTGTGCACGCTGTCAAACAGTGGCTCCAACAGGTTGGTCCAGAATTTTACCGTGCGGGTATACAGGCGCTGGTTCCAAGATGGAGTAAGGCAGTTGAGAGGGATGGAAATTATGTGGAGAAATGAAAATATTGTTCCTGTAAGATGCATCTACACACTGTAAAACTTTCAAACACGTAGAATAAAAGACGGATTAAAAAAAAAAAGTGTGCAATTTCTTTTGGTGTAACCCTCGTAGTAGAAAACTGCACTGTAAATATATATGTGACTATATTTGTAAGAAATGAAATGTTTTCTTGCTACAATTCCAAATTCTTTCTCAAACCGCAAAGCCACATCACACCTAAGTTATAATCAACGATAATTATCTTAAGAGAAACGGTGATGTTTGCTACAAAATTTGTACAACAGTCGATATACCACATAATGTCACCGACGTCTTTTACCAGTTACGAAGAACACTGGGGCTTTCACAGCTTCTGAGCGACTGATTCTAGAATTATTGATTTTTTACCAGTTGGTTGGGTATATATACGGCACCTATTTTGCAGTACCAAAGTAACCCTAGTCTGGCCGCATTCGTCACGGACTAACCTCATATCCAGACGTCTTGCCATCTTCATTATAAATCTACCTAAACCTCGGTTTCGAGAAAGATTTAGTTGGTCAAATTAGTAACTAGGTTACAATAAACGATATGTTCCATATGACATGGATCTCTAGGTATCCAGCCAACGTCTGCGACAAGTGACATTGCGACTAACGTTCAAAATTTTGTGTACTTGGAGAAGTACTGCAGTTTTTTTTAGATACAGAGTGTTAGGGTTAAAAGTGCAGATATGTTATTGATGACTGACGACAGTGCACTGAACAACATTACATCAGTATTTACTTCATTTGCAGACTAATATTTATAGCTATTATGACTACTATAATTTTATTATTATTTTTTTTTATTATTATGACTACTATAATTTTAGGCTGGTTAGACGTATCACGACACGTGATAATTATGCTTATCTTCCCCTGAACAGCAAGTCAGGTGTTAAAGTGTAGACACGTGGTTGCAAAACTGTTAGTCTATACTGAGAGGCGTAATACACTTAGTGCTGCAGTCACGACCATGTAGGAAACATCAAACAACAAATTATGTGACGTGTTTGCGGGAAGACTGTTAGACACAGAGAAAAACCAACAAACACAATGAAATGGGTAAATATTAAGGCACCAGTGGTCACAATTTCTGCACTTGTACCCCTAAGGTCCTGTATATTTTTAACGGGGCGATGAATATTTTAACAAAGAACCCTCATAAAAGAGCAGTACAGCGCTTGCATACAAATTTTTCACTTATATAAGTAGAACATGTGAAGACAGAAGCTGCTGACTCGATCATCTCACCTCAGTTGTTGCATAGATATAGTATAAGAGATAGAAACTGCGTTCCGGCAGCGAAGCGACGTAGGTACACTGCACATGTCGAGCAAATTGTCAAGTTTACACTGCAGGCAGTACTGATAAACACATACGCTTTCACATACACTAGACTATCATTTTTTGTCTGCGATATTCTGTCTCAAAGCTAAAAATAGTTTTCCCTTCCCGATTCTAACCAACTCTAATCAAGGTTTCCAAGAGCTTTACCTTCGTCGTAGCGCAAACGCTGGAACCGGAAATCCCCTTCACAAATTTTCCTAATTGGCGCTCCTTCTGCCCAGTATCGGCTTTTCTGATATTTGGCTGACAAGTCCCTGACTGCACCATGGATCAATAAGCGAACAGCACGCTCTACCTAGAGAGAGGAAAAATGAAAAAAATAGAGACCAGCTTTGGTCTTCAAATTTTCTGTCTCATTTACTGAACAACTCACATCGGGCACTGATAAGCATTATACCAGCGTACACCCCTTTTCACGAGCACTTAAAATTCTTGCAGATGTATGTGATATTATTTTAAAA
Organism: Schistocerca serialis cubense; assembly: GCF_023864345.2. Lineage (NCBI taxonomy): Eukaryota > Metazoa > Arthropoda > Insecta > Orthoptera > Acrididae > Schistocerca > Schistocerca serialis. Next base: position 1,137,065,090 of record NC_064639.1, read on the forward strand.
AATTCCTCGGAAGACAAAAAGTGTTACAGATGGTGATACAGCAACACCGCGGTTAACCAAACTCGGGTTGACCGAAACTCGGGTTATCCGAAATGCCTCCGGAAATCGCGAAAACTGTACTGTCCGAGAATAAGCTGTTAGAGGGAGGAAGTGAAGATCTGATCTTGGGTTGCTTCACCACCAACTGGCTTACCAGATCAAGCAAAGCTACACTACCGACAATTATGCATGCGAGTGGCTGAAAAAGGAAGTTTACTGGATACTATTGCAGCTAATTACGTTGTTGGTGTTCCTGCCGTTCCAGAATGAGTGAAACTGAAATCAGAATTTCTAGAGCAAGTTGTGAAAAATACTCGCAGAAGAACTGTGAAAAAATCCAACTCTGAATCAGTAGGCGAAGCCTTTTATCTTTTTGTTCACTCAACAACGAGAGCAGGGCATGGCTTTGACTGCCCTCGTACTGCAATAAAAACCTAAAATGTTAGCTGAGTTGTTAGGCGGGGAAGGAAATGATTTTTGATGAAGCTTTGGATGGATAGACAGGCTTAAAAACAGATACGGCATTCGCCAATTGAATATATGTGGAGAAAAGTTCTGTGCAGCCCCAGACACGGTTGATGTTTTCAAACCAAAGTTTGAAGATTACACCCAAGGCTACACCAAGGACCAAATTTATAATGTAGATGAAACGGCAGTTAATTTCAAGATGTTGCCTGCATACTCCTTAGCTACCTCAAAAGGAAAGTCTGCCCCAGGACACAAAATGAAGAAAGAACAGATAACTGTTCTTTTGCCATCAGACGCTTCTGGCTCACATAGAATGCACCCGACATGTATTGAGAAGTCGAAAAAAAACCGCGAGCCTTAAAGAATGTTGCCCAAAAACGTAATTTTCGGCAGTGTAGCTTTGTATGAAAAAACGGCAAAAAAAGCGCACAGAAAATATGTCACAAACAACGACAATAATTCTCAAAAACATGCTGTAACATACAATAAATAGGATTAAAAAACCCACTGATGATGGTGATATTTGTCGCTGAAACTAGTTTGGTAAAATAAACGAATAACAAGGTGTTTTGCATCAAGGCGGATTCATTTCTGATACTGTAGTTCTTCTATGCAAACACGGAACAAATGGAAGAGTTTTTACTGAATCGCCTTTTCTTTACTAATAATGACATATATGGGTATGATCCGTCTTACAGTTCAGTTTAGTGCATTAAAGACATTTGACTTTCCGTTTTTCGGAAAAAATTTAAATCCACAGCCCAATTCGTTGTTTGTTGGCTGTGACTCTACGTTGCTTAAACAATACCGCATCTTTTCAGCAGCTAGTTTTATCCTAAATGAGGATGAATAAGGAATCTCATTCTGGAAACATTCCACAGGTTGTGGCTAAGCCATGTCTGCGCAATATCCTTTCTTTCAGGAGTGCTAGTTCTGCAAGGTTCGCAGGAGAGCTTCTGTAAAATTTGGAAGGTGGGAGACGAGGTACTGGCAGAAGCAAAGCTGTGAAGACGGGGCGTGAGTCGTGCTCGGGTAGCTCAGATGGTAGAGCACTTGCCCGCGAAAGGCAAAGGTCCCGAGTTCGAGTCTCGGTCCGGCACACAGTTTTAATCTGCCGGGAAGTTTCAGGATGAATAAGGTTTATATTTATCGAAGCGACATTCGACAGCTTATTTGAGGGGAGTGGACAGAATAAAGTCAGCAAATAGTGTGTTGTTTACTTTGTACCTCGAACCGATTTTGGATTTTTGTGTCTTTTCTTCAGATGAAAATCTCTCGACTATTAAACCTAAGTGTACCATTTAATCTTAATATTTTTGTTCATGCCTGTTGTGTTATGAAGCACGTAAAACCATTTCTGCCAATCGGAAATAATACAGTAATTCAGTTATTGGGTTATGAAACACATAAAACCATTTCTGCCACTCGGAAATATTACAGTAATTCAGTTACCATGATATAAAGATAGCATTAAACTTATGATTGTGAACCTGAAACTGTTAATTACAGCAGAAATATGCGCTCTAAATACTGCAGTGTGTTGCATCGGATAAATAAATTTGCAGTATTACGATATAACACTATGATGAATACTAAAAACCAGTTATGACGTCAAGTAACACAGGCAAATATTTGTAGGTAATAATTTTGCAAACGTGGCATAAAACTGGAGAGCTCATAAAGCACCAGTTGATCATGGAAGAGGTTACAGAAGAAGTAGATAGAAATGTACTACGTAAACTACAAGGTAACAATTATTGGACTACATGAAATAAAATCATCATAACTTTTGAACGGTTTGCGTTAGGGCGTTTAAATTGCACCGTTGGCCGCGGGGCATGAGGAATTAGTATACGCATGGTTTGGTTTAGTCTGTTTTTCATTTGGATGGGTTGGTCAATAAGCAAAATTCGCGCATCTGGAGGACTAAGAATGCGCATTTCGATTTAGAAAAGTCTCTTTGCCCTCAACGGGTGACTGTGTGGTGTGCAGTGTCCATTCACGGAATAATCTGTGCGATATTCCTCTATGGCACGGTAACTACCGACCGGTACGCGAAGGTTTTGGAAGAAGACCATTATCCAAAGTGACCCTGATTTCGACAAGATGTGGTTCATGCAAGACGGAAGCACGAGTGTGTTTGATGTCCTGGAGGAACACTTTGGGGAAGGCATTCTTGCTCTGGGGTACCCAGAGGCCACTGGCATGGGCCTCGATTGGCCGCCATATTCTCCGGAACTGAACACATGCAACTGCTTTTTGTGGGGTTGTATTAAAGACTAGGTGTACAGCACTAACGCCAAAGCCATGGATAGAATCGACGTTCCGATACTTCAGCGGGTCATGCAGAGTTCCGCTATTCATCTGCGCCATATCATCGCCAATCATGGCAGGCGTATCGAACATGTCAAAACTAAAATTCGAATATCTGGAGTGACGTTTACATGTTGAATAAAGTATGTATACGCTGTAGTTTGTAACTAATTTACGTTTTTTTCATATAGTTCAATAATTGTTAGCTTGCACATACATTGTGGTCGTTTTAATACGCGGCCACCGTTACTCTCCAGGTAGGCCCTGCTATTAATACAAAGGAACAAATTTATTTATTTACTTCGCTTAGATTTCCACAAAAGAAAAATTTGGAGTAGGTATTAAAATCCATGGAGAAGAAATAAAAACTTCGAGGTTTGCCGATGACATTGTAATTCTGTCAGAGGCAGCAAAGGACTTGGAAGAGCAGTTGAACGGAATGGACAGTGTCTTGAAAGGAGGATATGAGATGAGCATCAACAAAAGCATAACGAGGATATGGAATGTAGTCGAATTAAGTCGGGTGATGCTGAGGGAATTAGATTAGGAAATGAGACACTTAGAGTAGTAAAGGAGTTTTTCTATTTGGGGAGCAAAATAACTGATGATGGTCGAAGTAGAGAGGATACAAAATGTAGACTGGCAATGGCAAGGAAAGCGTTTCTGAAGAAGAGAAATTTTGTTAACATCGAGTATTGATATAAGTGTTAGGAAGTCGTTTCTGAAAGTATTTGTATGGAGTGTAGCCATGTATGGAAGTGAAACATGGATGATAAATAGTTTGGACAAGAAGAGAATAGAAGCTTTCGAAATGTGGTGCTACAGAAGAATGTTGAAGATTAGGTGCGTAGATCACGTAACTAATGAGGAGGTATTGAATAGGATTGGGGAGAAGAGGAGCTTGTGGTACAACTTGACTAGAAGAAGGGATCGATTGGTAGGACATGTTTTGAGGCATCAAGGGATCACAAATTTAGCATTGGAGGGCAGCGTGGAGGGTAAAAATCGTAGAGGGAGACCACGAGATGAATACACTAAGCAGATTCAGAAGGATGTAGGTTGCAGTAGGTACTGGGAGATGAAAAAGCTTGCACAGGATAGAGTAGCATGGAGAGCTGCATCAAACCAGTCTCAGGACTGAAGACAACAACAACAACAACATAGAATTCCATCGGCTCGAACTTCTGGAAGTATTCTAATGTTAACAAATTGTTGCTGTATACGGAAAGGTGATAGTCACCAGAAAAATTAGAAAAGTTTCCGTGTCTGGGCAATCGAAATAACTATCTGTACAAATCCCTTGTCATGAATCGACATAGCTAAAGATGTCATCTTTCCATGTAGTCGTTGTAAACACCAGCTGTGACTCTCGAAACTGGCAGCACGAGCTACTGCATTACTGATGTTTCCAGGCACATGAAACTTACCAAACCCCAGTTATCACGACACTATTGCTTAGATTGCTCCATATTGACTCAGTAAAAGTAATTTTGGTTACAAAAATTTTTGGTTATGCTTTACCGTGAATGTTATTGATATCGAGTAAAACAAAAAGTTTGCTGTTACCAGTCATTGCCTATTTCCACAATGCGTTTCGAAGGTT